>NC_069500.1:1221010265-1221336515 GCF_027579735.1 Bombina bombina | reverse complement strand
TCTCTGATTTTGACTGATTAATCAAGAAGTTTGATGCAGACTGGAATTCTCTCAGGTGGTGCATTATTAAAGGTATCGAGTCAAGTGGATTTGTGAGGGTGAATAATATGTCATCCGCATATAGCATAATTTTTATAGTCAGACTCTCTGATTCTAACTCCTTCAATATTTATGTCACTTCTTAATTTTACCGCTAGGGCCTCTACCACACAGGCAAACAACAGCGGAGACAGGGGGCACCCCTGTCTCGTACCATTATTTATCTGGAAGGGCTTAGACAATATGCCGTTCACTCGAACCTGTGCTGTGGGGGAGGTGATATAAGGTCATGATTTTTGCTATAAAATGAGGTCCCCATACCAAACTTTCCCAGGACTGCCTCCAGGAATCTCCACCGGACGCGGTCAAAAGCTTTCTCCGCTCCGTGGAGACCAGGACCAGAGGGACGCCCTCTGACATTGCGTGATCTATCAAATCCACTGCCCTCACTGTATTATCTCTTGCCTCTCTGTTTATCACAAATCCTACCTGGTCTTTATCGATTATCCGGGGTATAACGGAGTTTAATCTATTGGATAACAATTTGGCATAGATCTTGATGTCGTTTTTGAGTAGCGAGATAGGTCTGAAGTTCTCTACTCTATCTGTTTTTTTACCTGACTTGGGCAGTACAACTATGTGTGCTTTCAATGATTCATCTAGGGAGGGGGTTATTTTCTGCTTTATGCTGGAACAAGCTAAGCAAGTGCGGGGTAAGGGTGTCTATGTATTTTTTATAATAGTAAATTGTGAAGCCGTCCGGGCCTGGAGCTTTTTCATTTGGGAAGTCTTTGATAATTTTTTTTATTTCATTTATCGTGAAGGGTTCATTTAGGTGTACCCTGTCTTCCTCCTCTATTTCTGGTAGGTTTAGGCTATCCAAGAATTTGTCTATTCCATCTAGGGAGTGTTCCTGTAGGTTGTATAATTTCTCTTAGTATGTGCGGAACGCCTCAGCAATTTTTTCGGAGGATGTATGTTCTTTCCCATTAGTGTCATTGATTTTTAGAATATGTGTCTTATTAATTCTACGCCTCAATTTCCTCGCAAATAGTTTGCTGCATTTATTATTCCCTTCATAGTTCTGTTGTTTAAGCTTGAGAGCTATAGTTTTGCACTCTTTATCAATTATGCCATGTAGCTTGTTCTTACATTCCGCTAAGAGTTCTAATATGCTAGCGTCCCCTGGGTTTTTTTATGGTCTTTTTCTAAGTCTTCTATCTTGTATAATATCAAATCATAATAGGTTCTCTGCTGCCTTAGTTGATGTGCCCTAACGCTCATGAGCTCACCTCTCATAACTGCTTGAGTTTGGAAATAATTGCGTGTGTAGTGGATGAAGTGCCCGTGGAGTTGTCTATTGTGGGGTCTAGTGTGCAATTTAGATCGCCGCATACTATCAAGGAGCCCTTAACGACATCCAATATTGTGTTGGTCAAAGTTTTAAAAAAGGCTCCTTGTGCTACGTTTGGGGCATATGCATTGACCAGCGTTATTTGTTTATGACACAATGTGCCCACCAGAATGAGAAATCTGCCCTGTTTGTCTTTTATGACTTTGTGTGCCTGGAATGGTATACCCCTTTTAAATAAAATGCCTACGCCTCCCTTTTTTGTGTTATTGGATGCATAATAAGAGTCTCCGAATTTATATTTGAACGTGCCAGGTTCTCTATTTTGTAGAAAATGCGTCTCCTGTAGGAAGATCACCTCCCCTTTCTTTTCTTTAAAGTCCCTTATAGCTAAGTTCCTTTTGAATGGACTGTTAAGACCCTTGGTGTTAATTGTGAGGAAATTTATCCCTCTATGCTTGTCTACAGTCCCCATCGGTTTGCAAGAGAGCCCCAGCTAGTATGTACATGCCCTGCTAAAAATATGTGTGTCGGGTCTATCCCCCTAAGTGTTGTGCCCCCTTTCCCTGTTTGAGTTAAAGAATAGTGGTGTGTCAAACCATGCAGCTTTTCATAACATTTCAACATAGAAAAACAATCAAACGATATCACAGTATTATAACATAACTTAACCAAAAAAAAAAACAGAACCCAAAACAATGAGTAATAGTCTCATCGTTATTAAATTAAGGGGAATGCATTAACAACATCATTACCCTACTGTAATAATAAAAAGTTCAACCTTGGAGTGGGTGCACAGTTCTATAAAGTCCCAAGGTAACGAGCACCCTGTCTTTTCCCAGTGTCACCCAGCTGTTTTCAGAGGGGAACAGTGTGGGAAGAACATATATTTATATTTTTAAGTATCAAAACGGTCTCACCCAGTGCTGATCAACTTCATGTCTCCTGCGTGATAGAGGCTGATGCCTCCGGACTGTGTGCTTGCCTTTGTCTTTTTGTCGTTTATTGGGGTGTACCACCTGCCAGCGTGGTTTTCCATGTAGCTGCATAGATTCTGTGGTTTCATCATCTGACCTGCTCCCCGGGGTGTGAAACTCCGGGGGGATGTTAAAAGTTACATTGAGTCCCTTAGCAAGAGCCTCCATGTCCTGCGGTTCCTTGTAGGTGAAGACATGCCCCCCATGGGAGGCAATCAAGCTGAAGGGGTAACCCCATCTATATTTTATCTTCTTTTCTCTAAGTACCCTAGTGATGAAAGCGATCTCTCTCCTTCTTTGCAGGGTATTAGGGCACAGATCCAAGAAGATTTGGAGCTCATGGTCTAGATAAGAGATATCCCTTATTTGACGAGCCAGGGACCAAACTTCATCTTTATCTTTATATCTAAGAAATCTTAATATCACGTCCCTAGGTGGGGCTTTAACTGGCGGTGGGGGCCTGAGGGCCCTATGGACCCTGTCAAGTTCCACTTCTTCTGCTTGTTGGTCTTTTTTCAGATGGCGAAAGAGTTGTTGTACATATTCTTCCA
Organism: Bombina bombina; assembly: GCF_027579735.1. Taxonomy (NCBI): domain Eukaryota; kingdom Metazoa; phylum Chordata; class Amphibia; order Anura; family Bombinatoridae; genus Bombina; species Bombina bombina. The sequence goes on along the minus strand of NC_069500.1, from coordinate 1,221,333,597 downwards.
GCTCCTCATTAGCAACTTTCTCTGGAATCCCACGGATCCGCAGATTATTCCTGCGGTTTCGGTTATCTAAATCATCCAATTTGTCTTGAAGAGCTGAGATCCTAGTTTCGGATATATTAGCCTGTGTTGTGAGGGAGCCAGTTATGTTAGACAGGGTGTCCTGTGTCCCCTCCAGGTCTTCTACCCTATACCCAATGTCTGAGATTTATTTTCTTATAGTTGTGAGTTCTGATTTTATTAAGCTTTTTAGAGAGTCCAAATCAGACTTAGAGGGCAAATTAGCTATATCGGCTTTAAGTTGGGTCATCAGATCCAGTGGGGCAGTTTGTTGTTGAGCTGAGTCTTGTGGGGTCGGGGTATGTCCCCCCGAGTCCCTCTGCTCTGTGCTAGATGTGTCATTAGTGCTAAAGAAATTGCTGACAGATATGGGGAGGGAGGCCTGTTGTTTGTTGTTTTTATCTAACTTATTGCCCTTTTTCGATGCCATATCTGAATGAGTTTTTGTGAATTCGCCTTATGTATTTTTCTTTTTTGTTGTATAAGCACTTGTATAGGCACTTGTCTGCCAGACCAAAACGAGTTAAGGCAGGGTTGAGAAGGTATGAGCTTACATGCGACTGTTATTTATTCATGTGTTAGCCATGGTGTGCTGAGGTATAGGTGGTATGTTTCCCCCTCTTGTGCAGCCAGCTCCTCAGTTAATGCCTTATGTGTACATCAACTAAGTTGGCACATTGTCTGTAGCTGTCCGGGGTCTATAGTGCTATTGTCAGACTGCATAACAATGCCCAGATGTCCTATGGCTTTTTTAACAGCTTGCAGCTCAGTCTGGCGTCTGTGCTGTAGTTACAGCTACCCCTGCGTGTGCAGCTTTTATCCCCTATGTGGCGAGTTTATCTTTATTTTCCCCCACCATCTTTTTCCATCACCACTTGTATGCGGCTTGTCTGTATAGTCTGGGGTGATAGTTGTAATCCTCCTCTCACCTGCCGCTAGCTATTGTGTTGTTCACTTCTCCCCCATGTGTCCTGCAAGATGGCGCTGAGCTCCGTTCCGTGGTGTGCGCAGGGAGGACTAACAGGCCCAGTGAGAGCTGCAGATCATGCCATCGAGCGGTAAATGGGTGCCCGCTGTCTCCACAGTCCCTTGGCAATCAGTCTGTGGTTTTTCCCAGGTCGAACAACCGGCTTTTATGTAGGGCTTGATGCTGTATAGCCCGGAGCACTAAGTCTGAGCGGCCATGTTCCGGCACGGCCAGGCTCCGCCCCGAACATATGTTTCTCTTGTCATTGGCTCACCATATGTGTTTAGCTAGCTCCCAGAAATGCATTATTGATCCTAAGCCTACTCTTTAACAAAGGATACCAACAGAACAAAGCAAATTTGATAACAAAAGTAACTGGAAACTTTTGGAAATTGTATGCTTGGTTTGAATGTGGAAAACAATGTTTGGATTTATTGTCCATTTAAATGTTTTGTTATAAGCTTAATTATGTAATGAACCCATGAATAATAGTGAGTAATATTAGTACTTATAAAATAATAGGCAATAACAAAAATCCATTTTTAATTCAGCTACTGAACCATTTCTCACCCACGTGCTGAAGCTATTTATATGCTTTTGCACAAATTGCATTGAAACATTAACTTCATTGCTTTACTATGTGTGACACGAATCATATGTTTCAACAGACTGACACTTTTAGAAAATACTGTTCATTTTCTGAAACTACCCAAAAATGAGCAAAATCCACCAGAAAAAATAATAAAATAAAATAGTCTCATTCTTATTGTACAATAAACAACAAACTGTGAGTGATCATTTTCATATATTTTAACTCAAGCATGCTATGGTTTATATGTCATTAAAGGGACATGAAACCAAAAAAATAATAATTCATCATTCAGGCAGAGAATACAATTTTAAACAACATTGCAATTTACATTGTTTATCTAATTTGCTTTGTTCTCTTGGTATATTTTGTTGAAAAGTATACTTAGGTAGGCTTGTTGCTCCTTCAAAAAAGTATACCAAGAGAATGAAGCAAAATTGATAATTTAAGTAAATTGGAAAGTTGTCTACACATGTATGCTTTATCTGAATCATGAAAGAAACATTTTGGGTTTCATACCCCTTTAATCTTCCCATAACAGCAGCAGTTATGCAGAAAACAAATACAAGTGACTTAGCTAACAATACAATATATATGTATTTAGTTTCAGAGGGAATGAGCCCAGACTATATGGATAATGTTCTTTAACTGATGCACTTATTTTGGTGGCACGTGTTGGTTTGGGCCATTGGCACCATAAACACTAAAACACCTCTTGTTGTTTGCTTAACCTATATTTATGGCTGTGTACTTAGTCTATATTTGCTCTTAAAAATGCTACAATAAAAATGAGCTTATTTATAAAAACAAACACATTACATCAACCCAATTAAAGTAAAAGTGAGGCTTCTACAAATTTTCCTGTCACAACTACAATAATGATCATTTTTCTTTAGACCACAGCAAAAAGTTACAAGATAAAATGAAATTCCCTTGTGGGGGGTTTCATAGGTTTATCCATCTACCCATACAGATCTATCTATCTATCTATCTATCTACTAGCACTAATAATTGCCTGGCAGCGCTGTACAATAATATACGTGCGTTATTGAACAGATCCAGACATACCTGCAGGATCTTCCCCAATTATTTTGTCTCCTACACTTTTAACAGTAAGCAGTTCCCACTTAGAAAAATGCTAATAAAGTACTGACAAATGCCTCCTTGATTCCGACGCATACAGTATTCATGCACTTAAAGTGAAAGTAAAGTTAGGTGGTCTGCTATACCCAGTTACATAGTTTAGTTAAAAATAATAGAAGTTTAATTCATCGTTTTTTTGAAAGTTCGATCTAAATACCTTTTTTGTCGCAAATAAAGTGCAATTTTTCCGATTTTCAAATCAGCCCGTTTTCTATAGCTATTTCACTTCCTGGTCACTTTTTTTTCTTCCAATTGACTTTCTGGCCGATCGGCGGCCATGAAGCTACATCATCAAACTATTTAATCAATTGCGCATGCAGCAAAGCTATTGTACCCAGGATTATGTCGGAAGCGCGTTCCCGGTTTGCGCATGCGTATAGCTTTTTATCTGAAGACCGGGTGATAAGAAAATCGCATGCGCATTGCAGCCACGATCAATGATTCCCTCATGCGCAATGCGTTCTGTTCTTGTGAACACGCATTTATGCTACGTATAGAGTGGGTGGGACCACTCTATACGTAAAGGCACAAAAAGATAGGAAGTGGAGGGTGAGCGGAGCAAGGATGATCACGGTATGAAAAATATATATTAAAAATAAAGTAACATTAGTAATATAAAAAAAAAAACATAGCGATCTCAATATATTATTATTGTTGTAGAATACATCTATGTGTTGCAGAGCAGAAAAATTAACTTTCACTTTAAAGAGACAGTATACACCAATTTTCATATAACTACATGTAACACTACTATAAAGAAGAGTATGCACAGATACTAATCCAGTATAAAACCTTACTTAGAAGCTCCCAATGTAGCACTGTTGATGATGTTAGGCTGGGACACCCAGTGAAGGGGGCTGGAAAAAAAGAAGAGCTGACACTCCCAGAATTCACAAACAGGAGCCAGCAGCAGTCTGTAAATGTATGTATACACTTTGGGGCTTGGTTAGGAGTCTGAAAATCAGCAATATGTTATTAAAAAAATAAGCAAAACTATACATTGTTACAAAATCACTCTCAGATGGGCTGTATAAATAGATCTACAAACATTGATGCAAAGAAAACTCTGGTGTACAACGTCCCTTTAAAATGGAAAAGAAGACCCAAATAAAAGGCAGCAGTTGGTCGTTAGGCTGGACTTGTCGGAATTAAATGTATAACACTTTTTTTTTCTTTAAAGACATTTCTGTGCTGAATAAATCTTTTTCCTTTCATATTTGTGGAGTCTTGTCTTTGTCCACCGAAAAAAAGCCAGTGAATAGGAAAACCAAAAGTATGTTTTTTTTCATGCATAAAACAAAAAAATAAAAAAACAAAAGGATCACTGAGGTAACCTTGTGATCTTGTATGGATGTACCCACTTGGGGTGCTAAAAGACACTTGGGGGCCTATTTATTAATGTGCGAGTGGACATGATCAGATATTGCAGATCATGTCCACTGCACATCAATAAATACACTCTCGGCATTTATCATTGCACAAGCAGTTCTTGTGAACTGCTGGTGCAATGTCACCCCCTGCAGATTCGCGGCCGCTAGCAGGGGGTGTCAATCAATCTGATCATATTAGATCGGGTTAATTTCTGGCGATGTCTGTCCGCCGCCTCAGAGCAGGCGGAAAGGTTATGGAGCAGCGGTCTTTAGACCGCTGCTTCATAACGTCTGTTTTCGGCGAGCCGATAAATATGTCCCTTAGAGTGAACTATTTAAACTTTGCAGGCAAATCACAATATATTATAAAATGACTCTTAATGGATGGTTTGAAAAAAATAAATATTTACTGTTCCTTTAAAGGGATATTAAAACAGTGCTCAATTGGTAAAAACAAATATGTTAAATCAAAGTAAATATTAAAAGAAAAAAAATAACTGTAAAAAACAGCAAATAACTTGTTTTCTTGCAAAACTAGCACCTAGAAACTCTGTGTAGCCCCACCCCCAGTGTTTTAAGAGCAGAGGATTTGTATCTAGTCTATTCACTCGCTTAGAAGTTTTATGACATCAGCCTAAGATAAAACTTCCTGCAAAGGCCTTCTCCTACATGCAGGGTTGTGACAGGAAGCACAAATGTAGTGTAAAAAATAAATACAAGGTAATATCCATTTGAATACTGATGCACAGGCCATGTGATATGTGCATATGCCGCATAAAAACAGTAATGCATTTTATTAGAAGCATTTTTGATAATGAAAATATATTGCAAAATGTTTCTATTTCAAATAAATGCACATTTCATTTTTGAAATGTCTATCCCTTAACAGACATCTGGACAAAATACATTATACTTTATAATAATATCTGCGGAGATGACATTATAAACTGCAAAAATGAGGGCACATATTTGGTAACACATTATTTATCATTAAAAGTAGCTATCCTGATGACTGACTCAACAGACCTAATAGTCTATATGATGAGTGAAAAAATAAAGTATACAGTGATCAATGGCAGGAGACAGAAATATTTCACAAAGTAAGATCTGTCTTTGCCTGCCTTGCATTAACAGATCACAGTGCTACAACAGGCTTCCCAAAAGTCTGGATTTAGAGAAACAGACTTCCGACCTTTCTGACCCTGAAACCCTTGATAGCCAGTAAGGTCAATGCAAGGTATGAAGGGTTTTCAATCATAATTTTAGATAGAGCTAAACACGTAATGAATGCATCTGTATCTGGCTATATTTATTTTTACATGGGTTTAATTAGTATGTGCTTTGCATGGCAGAATAAAATGGCACTTTCCTTTTTTACTCAAAAGATGCTTTACGTTATTACAAGCTCACGGGCCTCATTTTTTGAAGACATTTATAAATAACACACAAAACAAATTTTTTAATTAACAGTATTCCTGTGATCAGTTATAAGTTTTCTAAAAACAATAGTAACCTGTTGGTTGGTGAAAAAATGCAGGGGATAATGTATATCTCCTTACGCTCGCTTTTTGTCACTTACCAATGAAACAAAATGTCATTTGTAATAAATATAACTAGATCTGCAGTTTGATTCATCACAAAATATGTGTAGTAGCAAATGTGGGCTAAAAAAAGGTGATTATTTTATTCAAAAAGGTGACTATTTTATTCATCTGGAAAAGCGTAAGAGAGGTTATTATGAGATGAGGGGGGATGTGCTTCTTGTTAGAGATAAATGTGTGTGAGAGGGGGAACAAGAAAGTAAGTGGGAAAGGGGGAAGGGGCGAATACTTGCGTTTTAACTGGTTATTTGCCAGAAGAGGCAAAGCAAATGTTCAGAAGGGAGAGATGTAATTAAGTGGAGGTTTATTTAGGGCTTGTTCATTATATCCCTTAATAGTTTTCTGTTGCTATTGTGGGGTTAGTAAAGTATAGGAATGAATAACAGGTAGTACTGCGGAATCTGTTGGCACTCTACAAATACCTAATAATAATAATAATAGTATAAAATATGACTACGCATTTATGCTAAAATATTGTATATATTACAATACACCCTGCAGTGGGCACTGAGCTCACCATCTTCGGTAGCCAGTAACTAGTGCATCAGTAAGCAGTAGGTTCCCTTTAATCCCCCAAGGGGTTGTTGCCATTTCAATTTTAAAATGTTTAAGAACAGAGAAAATGCTGGTTTTGGTGTGATGTGTGCATATTATGTGTATTGTGTGTTAAAGTGGTGGTAAATCAATAACATTTTTTAAATGCTAGGACTTACAAGTGGTATAAATAATGGGGATTTTCAGCCATGAAGTATAAAAAACTTCCTGCCTAAAAGTACCTTTATTTGCCCACGCGCTTATGCCGAGCTGAGTGCCTCCGGCTGCCCACGGCAAAAAGATATCTTCTCAATAAGGTGACATTTCCACCTCTTAGCCAATGGCGTGCTAGCCATATGGCATAATGCTGAAGCATTAGCATAGCTATTGGCCAAGAGGTGAAAATGTCACCTCATTTAAAAAAAAACGTGTTTGCCATGGGAGCCGCTCAACTCAGCATAAATTCACGGACAAATAAAGGTACTTTCAGCATGAAGTTTTTTTTATACTTTCTGACTTAAAGTCCCCTTTATTTATAGCACTGATCAATCCTAGCATTTTAAAATATTCTAGAATTTACGATCACTTTAACTATGTACAGTGTGAATATTGCGTGTAAATGAATATATTACAAAATTTGAGTTTGCGTGTACGTATGTAATATATGCATAGTATGTTTATGTGTGTATATATATATATATGTATGTGTGTGTGTGTGTTTATGTGTGTAGTATGTGTATCATGTAATTAAAGGGACAGTATACACCAATTTTCATATAACTGCATGTAATAGACACTAATATAAAGAAGAATATGCACAGATACTGATCTAAAAATCCAGGAAAAAACCTTTTAAAAACAGTTTAGCATTGTTGATGAGGTCGTCTGGGACACCCACTGAAAGGGGCTTGGTAAACAAAAAGAGCTACCCCCTCCCCTTCCCTGCATATGAAAAGACAGATAACATAAACAGGAGCTTGCAGGGGGTCTGTAAACACGTGTATACATCTGGTGCTGTGGGGCTTGGGTAGGAGTTTGAAAATCAGCACAATGTTCTAAAAAAATAAGCAAAACTATACAGTTTTATATAAAAAAATCCTCCAGATGGGCTATATAAATGGATCATCTACAAAACATTTATGCAAAGTAAAATCTAGTGTACAATGTTCCTTTAAGGAAGTGATTCTGTCTCTAGCATTAACCTTTTTTTTGTACATGATCTATAATTTATGTCGGATTTTAATTGCAATATGCATCTCAGGATTTCACAAGAGTATCTCACTGCTTTTGCTAAACCTCAAGGACAGTTTGATAATTTCTAACTTCATCCAAAGTTCTTTAGCTGCTATCATTATCATTGGAGGTTTAACAACAAATTGATAAACAGATGGAAGCTGCTTTTTTTTTCTCCTTTGATTTAGCCTTTTATCTTTCAGTGATTAGACTTGGGGAGAGGTATCCTGGTTTCACTGTTCATTATTATCTAGTTTATAAATAAGAGCCCTCAAGAGATTTCTTGCCTTGAATGTGAGTGTAGGATCAATGCTTTTTCTTTTAGTCTGAGTTATACGGATAGCTAATGATATAATAGGTGGCTTGGAAATAACTGTTGGCTTTGTATTTATAATATAATAAAATTCCATTATATAAAATGTTACACATTCTGAGCTTGAAGGAATAGTTAAGTAAATGTATGTAAATTAAAGTGAAGGTAAAGTTATCGTGTGTTCAAGACAACCTATCATTTATCCATATGACCGTAATGTATTCGCTAAGTTGTTTTTTTTTTGGATAAATTCTATATTTATCTCAAAAAAAGTTTTTCAAATCCCTACTGCTTAACTCCCGACTCCTCCCAAGCCCTACTTCCGTGTTCTGCACTTTGTGACATCTTCAGCGGTCCCACCCGCTCTCTACGTCTCTCAAATTCTGTATCTAAATGTGCATGTGCTTATCGCCGATGCTGCTAACCACTGCACATGCGCTAATCGCCGATCCTTATTTCCTAAATGGAAGGAATACGCATGTGGGAAACAGGAGCGCACGTGGGAAGCAATCTCTAAACCAATTCAATAGCACATGCGCAGATGATTAAAGGTGCGGATGACGCAGAGTGATGGCCGCCTAACAGTTGAAATTTCAATTGGAGCGGAAAAAAACGTGATCAAGAGATAAAAAATAAATATATATATATATATATATATATATATATATATATATATATATATATATATATATATATATACACACGGGTTGAATTTGAGGACGTTTAGAAAATGCATTATAAAGGTGATAACTTGATTTAGACGATACCATATACAAAATGATGAATTAAACTTATATTGAATTTGCACACATAATGCTATGCTTGATAGACATTAAGGTAACTTTACCATCACGTTAATGCACCTCTTTTCTTTCATGTAATTGGCAAGAGTCCATGAGCTAGTGACGTTTGGGATATACAATCCTACCAGGAGGGGCAAAGTTTCCCAAACCTCAAAATGCCTATAAATACACCCCTCGCCACATCCACAATTCAGTTTTACAAACTTTGCCTCCTATGGAGGTGGTGAAGTAAGTTTGTGCTAGATTTCTACGTTGATATGCGCTTCTCAACATTCCTCTCAGAGTACAGTAAATGTCAGAGGGACGTAAATGGAGTATCACCTATTGAATGTAATGGTTTTCCTCATGGGAGATCTATTTTATAGGTTCTCTGTTATCGGTCGTAGAGATTGATCTCCTACCTCCCTTATTCAGATCGACGATATACTCTCATAGTCCATTACCTCTACTGATAACCGTTTCAGTACTGGTTTGGCTATCTGCTATATGTGGATGGGTGTCTTTTGGTAAGTATGTTTTCATTTCTTAAGACACTTTCAGCTATGGTTTGGCACTTTATGTATTAATATAAAGTTCTAAATATATGTATTGTAATTATATTTGCCATGAGTCAGGTTTACGTCAATATTTCCTTTTGCAGACTGTCAGTTTTATATCTGGGAAATGCATTTTTTAGGAATTGTTTTTTCTTACCTGGGGTATAGTCTTTTTTCAATTGACTGTTCTTTTTAATTCGTGGGCAAAATTTGGCTCGCGAGGGCGCAAAATGCCAAAGTATATTGCGTAATTTTTGGCGCAAGTTTTTTTTGGTTCGAAATTACGTTCGATGACACAAATTCGTCATTTCCGCCGTCTTAGTTGACGCCGAGTACTTTCACAAGGTTGCATCTTTGATGACGTGAGTGTGTTGTGCATCATACTTAGCACCAAATATTTTCATTATTTAAATCACCATTTCTATATGCCTCTTGCCTTTTTTTCTCTATAAGAGGGCTATGCTATTTGCATTTTTTTCCCATTCCTGAAACTGCCATATAAGGAAATTGATAATTTTGCTTTATATGTTGTTTTTTCTCTTACATTTGCAAGATGTCTCAATCTGATCCTGTCTCAGAAATCACTATTGGAACCCTGCTACCTGATAACAGTTCTACCAAAGCTAAGTGCATTTGTTGTAAACTTGTGGAGATTTTTTCTCCAGCTGTGGTTTGTAATAGTTGTCATGATAAGCTTTAACATGCAGAGAATGTGTCCATCAGTAATAGTGCATTGCCTGTTGTTCCTTCAACATCTAATGTACAAGATATACCTGTGAATTAAAAAGATTTTATTGCTGATTCTATTCAGAAGGCTCTGTCTGCCATCCCGCCTTCTAATAAATGTAAAAGGTCTTTTAAAACGTCTCATAAAGTCGATGACATTTCAAATGACCGACAACATACTGAATTATCCTCCTCTGAAGGATCTGATTCAGAAGATCATTCCTCAGATATTGACACTGGCAAATCTACTTATTTATTTAAAATAAATAGAGTACATTCGTTCTTTGTTAAAAGAAGTGTTGATTACATTGGATATTGAGGAAGCTAGTACTCTTGATATTAAAACTAGTAAACATTTAAATTCTGTTTATAAACCTTCTGTGGTTACTCCAGACGTTTTTCCAGTTCCTGATGCAATTTCTGATATGATTTCTAAGGAATGGAATAGGCCTGGTACATCTTTTATTCCTTCTTCAAGGTTTAAAAAATTGTATCCTTTTCCAGCAGTTACATTGGAGTTTTGGTTAAAGATCCCCAAAGTTGATGGGGCTCTCTCTACTCTTGCTAAACGTACTACTATTCCTATGGAAGATAGTACTTCTTTTAAAGATTTTTTAGCTAGGAAACTTGAATCTTATAGAAGGAAAGCCTATTTATATTCTGGTCATCTTCTGAGGCCTGCAATTTCTTTGGCTGATGTTGCAGCTGCATCAACTTTTTGGTTGGAACATTTAGCTCAACAAGAATTGGATTCTGATTTGTCTAGCATTGTTTGTTTGCTTCAACATGCTAATCATTTTATTTGTGATGCCATTTTTTATATCATCAAAATTGATGTTAAATCTATGTCTTTAGCTATTTTAGCTAGAAGAGCTTTGTGGCTTAAATATTGGAATGCTGACATGACTTCTAAGTCTAGATTGCCATCTCTTTTTTCCAAGGTAATAAGTTATTTGGTTCTCAGTTGGATTCCATTATTTCAACTGTCACTGGGGGGAAGGAAGTTTTTTTGCCTCAGGATAAAAGACCTACGGGTAAATTTAAAGCTTCTAACTGCTTTCGTTCCTTTTGACAAATTAAGGAACAGAAACCTAATCCTTCCCCCAAGGAATCTGTTTCCAATTGGAAACTTTCTTCAAATTGGACTAATCCAAGCCATTTGAGAAACCAAAGCCAGCCCCCAAGTCCACATGAAGGTGCGGCCCTCATTTCAGCTCAGCTGGTAGGGGGCAGATTAAGATTTTTCAAGGATGTTTGGACAAATTCTGTCCGAAGTCAATGGATTCTGAGTATTGTCTCTCAGGGGTATCAAATAGGATTCAGAGTAAGACCTCCTGTGAGAAGATTTTTTTCTCTCACCCATCCCAGCAAATCCAGGAAAGACTCAAGCTTTCCTGAAGTGTGTTTCAGACCTGGAGCTTTCAGGGGTAATCATGCCGGTCCCATTTCAGGAACAAGGTCTGGGGTTTTATTCAAATCTATTCATTGTCCCAAAGAAAGGAAATTTATTCAGACCAGTCCACTGGATCTAAAAATGTTGAATTGTTATGTAAGAGTACCAACTTTCAAGATGGTGACTATAAGGACTATTCTGCCTTTTGTTCAGCAAGGGCATATGTCCACAATAGACTTACAGGATGCTTATCTTCATATTCCGATTTATCCAGACCATTTTCAGTTTCTGAGATTCTCTTTTCTAGACAAGCATTACCAATTTGTCGCTCTTCTATCTGGCCTAGCGACAGCTCCAAGAATCTTTTCGAAGGTTCTAGGTGCCCTACTCTCTGTAATCAGAGAACAGGGTGTTGCGGTGTTTCCTTATTTGGATGATATCTTGGTACTAGCTCAGTCTTTACATTCTGCAGAATCTCACACGAATCAACTAGTGTTGTTTCTTTGAAAACATGGTTGGAGGATCAATTTACCAAAAAGTTTCTTGATTCCTCAGACAAGGGTCACCTTTTAAGGTTTCTAGATAGATTCAGTGTCCATGACTCTGTCTCTAACAGACAAGAGACGTTTAAAATTGGTTTCAGCCTGTCGGAACCTTCAGTCTCAGTTATTCCCTTCAGTAGCTATGTGCATGGAAGTTTTAGGTCTCATGACTGCAGCATCAGACGCGATTCCCTTTGCTTATTTTCATATGAGACCTCTCCAGCTTTGTATGCTTTGTATGCTGGACCAATGGTGCAGGGATTATACAAGGATATCACAATTAATATCCTTAAATCCCAATGTTCGACTATCTCTGACTTGGTGGTTAGATCACCATTGTATAGTTCTAGGGGCCTATTTTGTTTGTCCAACCTGGACTGTGATCACAACAGATGTGAGTCTTTCAGGTTGGGGAGCTGTTTGGGGATCTCAGACAGCACAAGGGGTTTGGAAATCTCAAGATTACTAATCAATATTTTTGAACTCCGTGCAATTTTCAGGGCTCTTCAGATTTGGCCTCTGTTAAAGAGAGAACCGTTCATTTTTTTTCATACAGACAATATCACTACTGTGGCATATGTCAATCATCAGGGTGGGACTCTCAGTCCCCAAGCTATGAAAGAAGTATCCCGGATACTTGCTTGGGCAGAATCCAGCTCCTGTCTAATCTCTGTGGTTCATATCCCAGGTATAGACAATTGGGAAGCGGATTATCTCAGCCGTCAGACTTTACATCCGGGGGAGTTGTCCCTCCATCCAGATGTGTTTTCTCAGGTTGTTCAGATGTGGGGTCTTCCAGAAATAGATCTGATGGCTTCTCATCTAAACAAGAAACTTCCCAGGTACCTGTCCAGGTCCAGGGATCCTCAGGTGGAAGCAGTGGATGCGTTGACACTTCCATGATGTTATCAACCTGCTTATATTTTCCCGCCTCTAGTTCTTCTAAGAGTGATCTCCAAAATCATCATGGAGCAATCGTTTGTGTTGCTGGTAGCTCCAGCATGGCCTCACAGGTTCTGGTATGCGGATCTTGTTCGGATGTCCAGTTGCCAATCTTGGCCACTTCCATTAAGACCGGACCTTCTGTCTTAAGGTCCGTTTTTTCCATCAGGATTTGAAGGTATGGAAATTGAACGCCTAGTGCTTAGTCATAGAGGTTTCTCTTACTCAGTGATTAATACTATGTTACAGGCTAGTAAATCTGTTTCTAGAAAGATTTATTATTGAGTTTGGAAGACTTTTAATGTTCTTCACATAAATTCTCTTGGCATTCTTTTACAATTCCTAGAATTTTACAGTTTCTTCAGGATGGTTTGGATAAGGGTTTGTCTGCAAGTTCCTTGAAAGGACAAATCTCTGCTCTTTCTGTTTTATTTCACAGAAAGATTGCTAAGCTTCCTGACATTCATTGTTTTGTTCAGGCTTTGGTTCGTATCAAGCCTGTTATTAAATCAATGTCTCCTCCTTGGAGTCTTAATTTGGTTTTGAAGGTTTTACAGGCTCCTCCATTTGAGCCTATGGATTCTTTGGACATACTTTCTTGGAAATTGTTGTTTCTTTTAGCCATCTCTTCTGCTAGAAGAATTTCTGAATTATCTGCTCTCTCTTGTGAATCTACTTTTCTGATTTTTCATACGGATAAGGCAGTTTTGCGGACTTCATTTAAATTCTTCCCTAAGGCTGTGAATTCTAACAACATTAATAGAGAAATTGTTGTCCCTTCCTTGTGTCCTAATCCTAAGAATTCTATGGAGAGATCTTTACATTCTTTGGATGTGGTGAGAGCTCTGAAATATTATGTTGAACCTACTAAAGATTTCAGGAAGACTTCTAGTCTATTTGTTATCTTTTCTGGTTCAAGGAAAGGTCAGAAGGCTTCTGCCGTTTCCTTGGCATCGTGGTTAAAGTTTTTGATTCTTCAAGCTTATTTGGAGTCGGGTCAAGCCCCGTCTCAGAGAATTACAGCTCATTCTACTAGATCAGTCTCCACTTTGTGGGCTTTCAAGAATGAAGCTTCAGTTGATCAGATTTGCAAAGCAGCAACTTGGTCTTCTTTGCATACATTTACTAAATTTTAATGTTTTGATGTATTTGCTTCTTCTGAAGCAGTTTTTGGTAGAAAAGTTCCTCAGGCAGCTGTTTCAGTTTGATTCTTCTGCTTATGATTTAAGTTTTTCCCTTTCATTTATGAGAATAAACTTATATTTTGGGTTGTGGATTAATTTTTTTCAGCGAAAAATGGCTGTTTTTATTTTATCCCTCCCTCTCTAGTGACTCTTGCGTGGAGTTCCACATCTTGGGTATTGCTATCCCATACGTCACTAGCTCATAGACTCTTGCCAATTACATGAAAGAAAACATAATTTATGTAAGAACGTACCTGATAAATTAATTTCTTTCATATTGGCAAGTTCATGAGGCCCACCCTTTTTATGGTGGTTATGATTTTTTTGTATAAAGCACAATTATTTCCAAATTCCTTGGTTAATGCTTTTTTACTCTTTTATCACCCCACTACTTGGCTATTTGTTAAACTGAATTGTGGGTGTGGTGAGGGGTGTATTCCTAGGCATTTTGAAGTTTGGGAAACTTTGCCCCTCCTGGTAGGATTGTATATCCCATACATCACTAGCTCATGGACTCTTGCCAATATGAAAGAAATTAATTTATCAGGTAAGTTCTTACATAAATTATGTTTTTTCCTAACTTGCAAGGTAAAGATCATCTCTTACAGATATTTTTAGCTTGCTGCAATTTTTCAATAAGTACATAAATAAATGTAAAGTTCACTCTTTAGTCTGATCCCATCTTTAGCAATTCTGTATTCTATAAATTACATCAGGTGATACAGCCAATCAGAGTCCACATTTCATTGTTAATCCTTCATGATCTGTCTACAGCCTTTGAATCTGTTGACCACCATGTCTTGCCCCAAACCCTCCAATCCTTCTGTCTCTAGGACACAGCCCTTTCGTGGTTCTTCTCCTATCTGTCTAACCTGACCTTTAGTGTTCCATCCTCTGGTGCATCCTCTGACCCTTTACCACTTTCTCTTTGGGTACCACAAGGATTTGTCCTTGGTTTCCTGCTTTTATCAATTTATACATCATCCTTAATAAAGTCCCATGGGTTTCAATATCATTTGTAGGCTGATGATACCCAAATCTACCTCTCTGCACTAGACCTATCCCCTTCCTTACTAACTTGTGTCACTAACTTTCTTTCTAATACTTTATCCTGGATGTCCTCTCACTACCTTAAGCTTGAACTGTCGAAAACGGTGCTCCTTATTTTCCCTCCTCTTCCAAAATCTCAACCCCCCAACTTTCTTCTATAACTGTTGATAACAACATAATTACCTCAACCCTGCATGGCCAATGTCTTGGAGTCACACTTGACTCAGATCTCTCTTTCACTCTCCACATCTAGTCCTTGGCCAATTCCTGCCACTTCAACCTTAAAAACGTCCCTAAAATTCGCCTCGTCTGCACACAGGACTCAACTAAGACTTTAATCCAGCCTTGACTATGACAACTCCATCCTCTCAGGTCTCCCTAATTGCAGTTTATCTCTCTTAAAATCCATAAGAAATACCTCTGCCAGGATGATCTTCCTTACACGCCGCTCCTCATCTGCTGTACATTTGTCTCCCATAATTGCTGCTTTGCATGTTAGACCTATGTTTATAGTGCCGCATTAGATCAAGTAAAAAGCTATCAGCATGCTACGTTTCATGAAAATATATCTAGCCATGTCAGCTATAGAACTGACCAGAATTCCCAAGTCAATGTAATTTTTTTTGATAAACAACATTAAAAGGACATGAAACCCAAATGTTTTCTTTCATGATTTGGATAGAGCATGTGATTTTAAACAACTTTCCATTCTATTAACTCATTTGTTTTGTTCTCTTGGTATTCTTTGCTAAAAAGGATACCTCATGTTATTGGCTCACACAATGCTACCAGTAATGCATTGCTGCTTCTTCAACAAAGAATGCCAAGAGAATGGAGACAATTAGATAATAGAAGTAAATTGGAAAGTTTTTAAAAGTTGTATGATCTATCTGAAGCATGACAAAAATATTTTGGGTTTCCTGTCCCTTTAAATAACTTTAAAACAGCTTGAACAATTTCATAAAAAAAAATTGGAAGTTTTGTAGTAACTAGTTATAACTACAAAAACTGCCAAATTGCATCACAATTACACTTTTTGTTTCAAAGTTATGCAAAATTAGTGCGCATATAATATACCCTATGAAACCTCAACGGTAATACATAAAACTGTCTCAAGGTTTCAGAACAAATTTGTATTAGACTAAAGATCACATACAGAGGTTTTGTTTTTGTAACCCAGCTAATCATAAAATAAAATGAGCAGTCAAACATTGTTAACTTTGTCATATATTTATTTTGATTAGAAAAAAAAAAACTACAAAGAAACTTATTCTTCATAAATAATAATAATAAAAATAATATTATTTATTTATATTTATTTATAAAATTAACTGACAAATCTGAAAAAAAAAACTTGCAGAGACATATCTCTGTTTGATTTTTTTTTTTTTTTCTAAAGAAAAATAAATATGGGAATATGAAAAAATGTTATGAGTATTAGTAAGCAAATGTATATAGTTAATAGAATAGAAACCTTTCAAACATTTTGTTTTGTATCTAACATTTACCATTTTGTCTAGAAATTCTCAGTTGAATATTTATTTATAGATTGTATTGTCACACAACTTAAAAGGGACATTAAACCCAAAAATTTTCTTTCATGATTCAGATAAAGAATAAAAATTTTAAAAAGTTTCCAATTAACTTCTATTATCAAATTTATTTAATTCTCATGTTCTTCTTTGTTGAAGAGATAGCTAGGTAGGTAGCATGCACATACCTGAAGCACTACATGACAGGAAATAGTGCTGCCATCTAGTGCCCCTGCTAATGAATAACATTGTTGCAAAACTGCTGCAGACACGTGCACACTCTTGAGCTTACATTTCTGCTTTTCATTAAAGGATAACAAGAAAATGAAGAATTTTTGTTAACAGAAGTAAATTAGAAAGTTGTTTAACATTTTATGTTCTATCTAAATCATGAAAGAAAAATGTTGGGTTTTATGTCCCTTTAAGCTAAATATGAAAAGGTTTTTGAGTAGTTTTTTTCTTTACTTTTGTGTTTATTTTTAAAATAAATATACTTTTTGGTAAAATAAAATCTGAAGAATTGCTACTGGGAGTGTATACCCTATTTAAATAAAACTATAAGACTAAGACATTTTTAATTTAGATTTTTAATTTTGTTATTAAAATGAATAGTTATATTTTTGCAAGCTGTTTCATATTTAGGTTTGAATTTATTTATGCCATATAGAGACACAGACATGATAAATATACATTATTACTAAATATTCTTGGGAGATATCTGGACACAAAAAGGTACACAGGCACAAAATGAAGTAAACTAAGAGACTCCTAGCATTCATATGTCAAATACAGTACGTATCTTGCAAATAAAAAGTCATATTTTTAGATTAAACGGACATGAAACCCAAAAAATTGCTTTCATGATTCAGATAGATCATTCAATTTTAAATAACTCTCCAATTGACTTCTATTATTTAATTTGCATCACTCTTTTGGTATCCTTTGTTGAAGGAGCAGTAATGTACTACTGGGAGCTACCTGAAAGCCAATGACAAAAGGCTTAAATGTGCAGCCATCAATTAGCAGCGTCTGAGCCTACCTAGGTATATATTTTAAAAAGAATACACAGAGAATAAGACAAAATAAATTGAAAATGTATTTAAAATGTTGATATGTTCTATCTGAACCATGAAATAAAAAAAATGGGTTTCATGTCCCTTTAATGTATGTTTTTATATGCATGACTAGTATTTTGAGTATTAAACTCATAAAAATAAAATAATTATGTAGTATTTGCCTGATTGTCCTTTAATTCGCTCTGAAAATGACCTGATACACAGAAATGTCTTTGACCAGTGCAAAACCTCATTTAATCGGGCTCTTAATAGCCAAATGAAAGAAAATAAGATGAACACTAAAACATATATCGATATGCAGATCTTATGCATATTAAGAAGGAAAACTGTAAAAGCAGTGATTACACCATTTCCGTATTTGATAAAGAGCTAATTGGATAAAAGCAGAGATCATCGGAGATCACAGTCCACCAACCACAAGTTATTGAGGAAATATTCACCACACAATGGACACACAGAGTTCAACAGCCAAAGGCAATTGATAAATGCTCATCACCCACAGATCGTTCTTTAATACATACAGACCATCTATTTGCACATGCCTGCCCATGCCATTGTAATGACGATAGATTCAAATGAATTCCAATTGCAAAAAAACAAACAAACATACATAAGATCTCAATTAACCCCATTTACCCATTATAAAGACAATCCAGAGTTTCAGATAGCAATTAAGCACATAGTTAAAGTCAGCTCAAGAGTAGCAATTCACTATTGTGACTGAGCTGGTGAGCCAATAAAAAGATGTACAGGTTTGTAGCCACCAATCACTAGCTATCTTCCTGTAAAGTATTGTTGCTCCTGAGCCTACCTAGGAATTGTTTTAAAAAAAGAATAATGAAGTAACATTTAGTAACAAAAGTAAATTTAAATGTCTCTTAAACTTGTATGTTCTACCTCAATCATGAAAGGTTAACTGATTTTCATGTTCCTTTAATGTTTCCTTAAAGGGGTAATATAGGTTAAAATGCACTATGTGAAATGCAATATGTGAAAGAAAAGCATTTTTTTGTGTGTTTTTTTTTTTTAACATGAAAAGCTAAATATTTTAAAATTGACTTTAAAACTAGCAGAAAATGCATGTTTCATAACTTGTGATTCATTGCTCACTGCCCAGTGCAGATAGGGGCATTCCTCTGCAGGCCTGAAAATATAAGGTTCACTGAGGAGTATGTATAAAATAAAAACTAATGCATTTTAGGGCTGTAATGGCGTGGGTCTGATGAGACCGTGTTGTTCCTGCGTGCCTCACTTCCTGACACTATTAAACCCCTAGAAGCACTACAGACCCTGTATATCAGCTGTTGTTAAGGGGTTAAAAATCCTTTTTTTTAAATCACAACCACCAACAGCATTAATTTTAGTCTATTGTAGATATCATTTAGTTGTTTGTTTAGTTCTCTCCAACTTCTGGTTAGAGAATGAAGGTTTAAGGGCACAGCAGATAGCAGGATTAAACATTAAAGGGACATTATACAATCATTTTTTCTTTGCATAAATGTTTTGATGATGATCTATTTATATAACTGGATTAGAGGTAATAAGCAGCACCGGAGACTTACGTATGCACTTAAAAACTTCACTTTATTCAGGCAATTGGATCCTTTAACAAAGCAATAGATGTGTGACAATCTGTGCCAAAAGAGTTGCACCCCATGAACCGTTGCTTACGCGTTTCAGCCCTTGTGGCCGTAATCGTAGCTGTGGTTCACAATCACCTGTACCTACTTATACACCTGTGCTTATACGTGATTGGATAAAAACAAACCTAAGGTGCAACCCTTTAAATGGCTGCATATACATTTTAGCCACATTGACTGTTAGAATTCTGTGCAATTGCTTTCTTTGATAAATATTTAAACAATGACCACACATGAAATAAGCTAACAACAAAATTAACAATGTCAATTTGGATGAATTATTGTACATAGGAATAAACATGCACTGACTTTTATAATTTATTCACCCTTATAGTTACGCTACTGCTTACCTTAACATTCTAAAAGGCACTCTTTTACTGAACTAAGAGATGATTTATTCAAGTCAAATTGCAATTGATGGTACAAGACTTTAATGTAATAATCTTAGTCTTGATCTCTCATAGTAATAACCCTCTTTAATCTAAAAAATTATTAGGGGGCCCACTTACGATAGTGTCTACAATCAACCTTTTTGCAATACTTATATTTTTTCCATAACTTGTACAACTACCTTTCTATCAACAAACTATATGCCACCTATTGAAGGGATTTATTTTTACCTACAAATAAGTTGGAATATTATGATACACTGTTTTAATAACGGTTAGCCTAACCTAAATTATTATACTTAGTTTAGATCAGGTTAATACTTACTATTCCCAATAATTGATGATGTCATATTCTGAATTTAGCC
Source organism: Bombina bombina (assembly GCF_027579735.1). NCBI lineage: Eukaryota > Metazoa > Chordata > Amphibia > Anura > Bombinatoridae > Bombina > Bombina bombina. The sequence continues at coordinate 1,221,313,612 of NC_069500.1, read as the reverse complement.
CTGTGGGAGTTCTGGTTTTTAGGCGGTGAATCCAGAAAACTTCCCTTTTGGCCAGGATACTTTCTCTGTCCCCTCCTCTCTTTTTATTCTTCACCTGCTCTATTATAGTCCATTCTAATGAGGCTGGGCTTTTGTTATGGTGGGTCTTAAAGTGTTGGACAAGGGGCGTAGTGATTTTTCCTGCTTTGATGTTTGTGATGTGCTCCCTTATCCTCTCACGTGCCTCTCTGGTAGTGAGACCTGTATATTGGACCCTGCATAGATTACATGTCAATAGGTATACTATGTATCTACTTCTACAATTAAGACATGAATAGTGATTAAATTTCTCTCCAGTAATAATACTTGAAAAGCCCTCATTGTTAATTTGTAGGTGACTGCAGGCTATGCAAGATGAAAAACTGCATTTAAAAACCCCATTGTGTTTTAACCAAGAGGAGCTGGGAATCTGGATTGTAGGTAGTTGCGTAGGGGCTACCATATTGCCTATTGAGAGACCTTTCTTGAAGGCGTATCTGCACCCTTTTGTGACTATATTCATTAGTTCTTCATCCGCTTTCAACATGTGAAAGTGTTTGCGTATGATGTTGCAAATATCTTGATACTGAGAACTATAGCGCGTAACAAAGGTGACACCCTCAAAGGTTTTCTTTTGTTTATTTGTTTCATTGTGTACCAGAAGAGTCTTTCTATCACTTAATTTAACTTGGTTACTTATTCTTGCTATTTCTTTCTTATTGTAGCCCCTGTCAACTAGTCTAGTTTTTAAATCCTGAGCCTGTCTTTCATACTCCTCTTGTGTGGAGCTATTTCTTTTTAGCCTTACAAATTGTCCCTTCATCACTGAATAAAATACTCTCTTTGGGTGACTGCTCTTCGCATGTAACAGAGTATTTCTGGAAATGGGTTTCCTATACACCTGTATGGAAACTTTGTCTTGTTCTCCTGTTAGTGTTACATCCAAAAAATTAATTTTGGTATGTCCAAATTCAAAAGTGAACTTAATTCCTGCCGTATTATTATTCAAGTAATTAACAAAATCCTGAGCCTCAGATTCTTCTCCTCGCCAAATAATCAGAAGATCGTCTATGAATCTTCTGTAATATCTAATCTTCGCTTTCCAAGGGCCATCACATCCATAGATGTGGGACAGCTCAAACCAACCCATGAACAGGTTGGCGTATGAGGGCGCAAACTTCGCCCCCATAGCTGTCCCACATCTCTGGAGGTAATGCACCCCCTCAAAAGCGAAGAAATTGTGCGTTAGTAGAAATTCAGTGACTCTAAGGATATACTGACAGAACACGGGGGTATAATTCGTAAGTCTTTTTAAGAAAAAGGAGATCGCTTCTAGGCCTCTGGCATGAGGTATACTAGAATAAAGCGAGGTGACATCAATTGTCAACCATTTATTTCCTTCCTGCCAGTCTAGATTTTCCATTTCCATTAAGAGTTGTTTAGTGTCCCTAAGGTAACTCTGCAGGCTCTGTACCATGGGCTGTAGGATCGCGTCCAACCACTGTGACAAGGGCTCCAGAATGGAGCCTATGCCACTGATAATTGGACGTCCCTTCACATTGGACAGGGATTTGTGCACTTTCGGAAGAAAGTTGAATATAGGCATCACAGGAGATACTACAAAAAGAAAGCTACAGGTCTTTTCGTCTAAAATCCCTGCTTCCTTGCCATCATCAATAAGCTGGGAAAGTTCATACTTGAATTTGTCAGTAGGATCCCTAGTAAGACTAGTGTACTGGTATTGGTCTGAAAGTTGTCTTATTGCTTCTCCTAAGAAGAAATCTCGATCCATGACAACCACAGACCCTCCCTTGTCTGATGCTCTTATGACAATGTTGTGGTTCTCTTTAAGTCCCCTGAGGGCTAGAGATTCTGATTTGCTAAGGTTTTGATGTGATGTTTTATCCATAACATAAGCCAATCTCGTTAAATCGCTCTCAACTCTTTGTTGGAACTGTTCTAGCACCGCTCCTCTACTTTGAATGGGGTAGAATTTGGAATTCCCTGAGAGAGAAGGACCTGATTGTATAGTTGATGTATCAATTGAGTACTCATTTTCATTGTCCAATCTCTCTAACGATTCCAAATCACAAACCTCTTCAAAGGTCAACTGAGGGGTTGTGTCTGAGATGGCCATGTTTTTATTCCCTTGTGTAAAAAGGGTCACCTCCTCATTATTTTTAGCAAAGTGTTTTCTTAATGTCAGGTTCCTAATCAATCTATTGACGTCTACTATGGTTTGAAACAAATTGAAATTGTCAGCAGGTACAAAGCTCAAACCATAGTTTAAAACTCTTACTTCCAGATCACTTAGAGTATACATCGATAGATTGATTATGGCATTTAAACATATTTCGTGCCCGATCTGCCCCTTCTCGGGGGTCGTGGGGTTTCTGGTTTCAGAATACCCCTGCCTCTTGTGCCTCTTCCCCCCCCTTCTGGTGCGCTTGGGACCCTGGGAAAAACCTGTGCTACCTCTGTATTAACCTGCTCATTCACTGTCTCTGGTCTGATCTGATCTTCTGATGTATTGCTAATAATTGGTGCTGGAGTCCCTCTATCTACATCTAACTCATCCTCCCCTGAGGTAGAACAGTCTCCTGATGATTCTGCCTCGCTTTCATTAAATGTAACTCTTTTTGATTTGTTTTTGTTACCTTTTTTACCTGATTTTTTCCCTTTAGGAAAACGCTGTTGATCATTTTCCCTTCTATAATTGGTTCTCAACTTCCTATTCCAGATATAAATTTTGTTGCTCTCGTAATCAGATAAATCCCTCATATATTTTTCATGTTTAATCTCCATAATGAGTTTTTTGGACTCAGCTAAAGAAACCTTAAGTATAGAATCAAACTTAGCAAAGGAAATATCCTTACATCTTACATTCAGTTCTATTTGTAATACATCAATATCTTTAGAAACAGAGGCTAGCATTTTGGTTTTATATTCTATTAGCATGCCCATAAGTTTTAAGGAACAGTCTGATAATACTCCATTCCACACTAACAAAATCCTCATCCTCTACTAGAAAGGTTGGGAATTTGTTAACCCTTAGACCCCTAGGGATCATGCCATTAGTGATGTACTTCTGTAAAGTCCATATGTCCCATTTTAATCTAATCTCTTTGTCCAGAAGGGATTCCATTAATTCAAACAGTTTGCTCAGAGTGAAGGTGGAATATTCCGAGGAAAAAACATTATCAATGTCCCTTGTTAATTGTGTGCGTTCAACAGCAGTCTGCAAAGAATAAAACTTTTCATATGGGCTAGTGTTGTCACTTTCAATGCTGTCCATATTTGCCAAGTGTGCTATGTAAACCTTGTGAACCTAGTGGTTGCTAGGGACTTGTGTAAATGTGCTCAACACTATCAGCAGGAAACCAACTGCGAAATACGAACACAAAAAGTCACTTGTGTGTTAGCACTAGATAACCACAGTCCACCTCATCAGATGCCAAAGTCAAATGGAATAGATCAATGTGTCAAACTGTTGTGGTTCAGTGATGAAATTTCAGAACAGCTTAGCATCTGGTGACTCACCCGGCTTCTTGTCGGTACCGTGTCGGCTTCAAACTAATGCGGTATTTGGGAGCGGCCCGTCCACGGGGGTACCCTCGATCAAAGGAGTGTCTCTCCACGAGTGAAGTATCCTTCTCTTCACAAGACTTTCTCCCTGCACTGGGTTGTGTCTCCCCTCCTAGGCCCGCTCCTCACTGCACCGCTCTGCACTCGGCGTCTGACGTCATCTGCTGGCTCGCGACAGCTGGCCGATCCCTTTCTGTGGGATACTCCCACTTGGCTAGTGGGTATGTGGTGATTGCGTGCACTAGGTTCCGTAGTGCCTTAGAATCTTCCGTGCTTGCTCGGTTTCAGAGTCAACTGGATTAGAGGTAATAAGCAGCACCGGAGACTTACGTATGCACTTAAAAACTTCACTTTATTCAGGCAATTGGATCCTTTAACAAAGCAATAGATGTGTGACAATCTGTGCCAAAAGAGTTGCACCCCATGAACCGTTGCTTACGCGTTTCAGCCCTTGTGGCCGTAATCGTAGCTGTGGTTCACAATCACCTGTACCTACTTATACACCTGTGCTTATACGTGATTGGATAAAAACAAACCTAAGGTGCAACCCTTTAAATGGCTGCATATACATTTTAGCCACATTGACTGTTAGAATTCTGTGCAATTGCTTTCTTTGATAAATATTTAAACAATGACCACACATGAAATAAGCTAACAACAAAATTAACAATGTCAATTTGGATGAATTATTGTACATAGGAATAAACATGCACTGACTTTTATAATTTATTCACCCTTATAGTTACGCTACTGCTTACCTTAACATTCTAAAAGGCACTCTTTTACTGAACTAAGAGATGATTTATTCAAGTCAAATTGCAATTGATGGTACAAGACTTTAATGTAATAATCTTAGTCTTGATCTCTCATAGTAATAACCCTCTTTAATCTAAAAAATTATTAGGGGGCCCACTTACGATAGTGTCTACAATCAACCTTTTTGCAATACTTATATTTTTTCCATAACTTGTACAACTACCTTTCTATCAACAAACTATATGCCACCTATAAATCAGGTAAAAAAGGTAACAAAAACAAATCAAAAAGAGTTACATTTAATGAAAGCGAGGCAGAATCATCAGGAGACTGTTCTACCTCAGGGGAGGATGAGTTAGATGTAGATAGAGGGACTCCAGCACCAATTATTAGCAATACATCAGAAGATCAGATCAGACCAGAGACAGTGAATGAGCAGGTTAATACAGAGGTAGCACAGGTTTTTCCCAGGGTCCCAAGCGCACGAGAAGGGGGGGGGGAAGAGGCACAAGAGGCAGGGGTATTCTGAAACCAGAAACCCCACGACCCCCCGAGAAGGGGCAGATCGGGCACGAAATATGTTTAAATGCCATAATCAATCTATCGACGTATACTCTAAGTGATCTGGAAGTAAGAGTTTTAAACTATGGTTTGAGCTTTGTACCTGCTGACAATTTCAATTTGTTTCAAACCATAGTAGACGTCAATAGATTGATTAGGAACCTGACATTAAGAAAACACTTTGCTAAAAATAATGAGGAGGTGACCCTTTTTACACAAGGGAATAAAAACATGGCCATCTCAGACACAACCCCTCAGTTGACCTTTGAAGAGGTTTGTGATTTGGAATCATTAGAGAGATTGGACAATGAAAATGAGTACTCAATTGATACATCAACTATACAATCAGGTCCTTCTCTCTCAGGGAATTCCAAATTCTACCCCATTCAAAGTAGAGGAGCGGTGCTAGAACAGTTCCAACAAAGAGTTGAGAGCGATTTAACGAGATTGGCTTATGTTATGGATAAAACATCACATCAAAACCTTAGCAAATCAGAATCTCTAGCCCTCAGGGGACTTAAAGAGAACCACAACATTGTCATAAGAGCATCAGACAAGGGAGGGTCTGTGGTTGTCATGGATCGAGATTTCTTCTTAGGAGAAGCAATAAGACAACTTTCAGACCAATACCAGTACACTAGTCTTACTAGGGATCCTACTGACAAATTCAAGTATGAACTTTCCCAGCTTATTGATGATGGCAAGGAAGCAGGGATTTTAGACGAAAAGACCTGTAGCTTTCTTTTTGTAGTATCTCCTGTGATGCCTATATTCAACTTTCTTCCGAAAGTGCACAAATCCCTGTCCAATGTGAAGGGACGTCCAATTAACAGTGGCATAGGCTCCATTCTGGAGCCCTTGTCACAGTGGTTGGACGCGATCCTACAGCCCATGGTACAGAGCCTGCAGAGTTACCTTAGGGACACTAAACAACTCTTAATGGAAATGGAAAATCTAGACTGGCAGGAAGGAAATAAATGGTTGACAATTGATGTCACCTCGCTTTATTCTAGTATACCTCATGCCAGAGGCCTAGAAGCGATCTCCTTTTTCTTAAAAAGACTTACGAATTATACCCCCGTGTTCTGTCAGTATATCCTTAGAGTCACTGAATTTCTACTAACGCACAATTTCTTCGCTTTTGAGGGGGTGCATTACCTCCAGAGATGTGGGACAGCTATGGGGGCGAAGTTTGCGCCCTCATATGCCAACCTGTTCATGGGTTGGTTTGAGCTGTCCCACATCTATGGATGTGATGGCCCTTGGAAAGCGAAGATTAGATATTACAGAAGATTCATAGACGATCTTCTGATTATTTGGCGAGGAGAAGAATCTGAGGCTCAGGATTTTGTTAATTACTTGAATAATAATACGGCAGGAATTAAGTTCACTTTTGAATTTGGACATACCAAAATTAATTTTTTGGATATAACACTAACAGGAGAACAAGACAAAGTTTCCATACAGGTGTATAGGAAACCCATTTCCAGAAATACTCTGTTACATGCGAAGAGCAGTCACCCAAAGAGAGTATTTTATTCAGTGATGAAGGGACAATTTGTAAGGCTAAAAAGAAATAGCTCCACACAAGAGGAGTATGAAAGACAGGCTCAGGATTTAAAAACTAGACTAGTTGACAGGGGCTACAATAAGAAAGAAATAGCAAGAATAAGTAACCAAGTTAAATTAAGTGATAGAAAGACTCTTCTGGTACACAATGAAACAAATAAACAAAAGAAAACCTTTGAGGGTGTCACCTTTGTTACGCGCTATAGTTCTCAGTATCAAGATATTTGCAACATCATACGCAAACACTTTCACATGTTGAAAGCGGATGAAGAACTAATGAATATAGTCACAAAAGGGTGCAGATACGCCTTCAAGAAAGGTCTCTCAATAGGCAATATGGTAGCCCCTACGCAACTACCTACAATCCAGATTCCCAGCTCCTCTTGGTTAAAACACAATGGGGTTTTTAAATGCAGTTTTTCATCTTGCATAGCCTGCAGTCACCTACAAATTAACAATGAGGGCTTTTCAAGTATTATTACTGGAGAGAAATTTAATCACTATTCATGTCTTAATTGTAGAAGTAGATACATAGTATACCTATTGACATGTAATCTATGCAGGGTCCAATATACAGGTCTCACTACCAGAGAGGCACGTGAGAGGATAAGGGAGCACATCACAAACATCAAAGCAGGAAAAATCACTACGCCCCTTGTCCAACACTTTAAGACCCACCATAACAAAAGCCCAGCCTCATTAGAATGGACTATAATAGAGCAGGTGAAGAATAAAAAGAGAGGAGGGGACAGAGAAAGTATCCTGGCCAAAAGGGAAGTTTTCTGGATTCACCGCCTAAAAACCAGAACTCCCACAGGGCTAAATTCAGAATATGACATCATCAATTATTGGGAATAGTAAGTATTAACCTGATCTAAACTAAGTATAATAATTTAGGTTAGGCTAACCGTTATTAAAACAGTGTATCATAATATTCCAACTAATTTGTAGGTAAAAATAAACCCCTTCAATAGGTGGCATATAGTTTGTTGATAGAAAGGTAGTTGTACAAGTTATGGAAAAAATATAAGTATTGCAAAAAGGTTGATTGTAGACACTATCGTAAGTGGGCCCCCTAATAATTTTTTAGATTAAAGAGGGTTATTACTATGAGAGATCAAGACTAAGATTATTACATTAAAGTCTTGTACCAGTCTAGATTTTCCATTTCCATTAAGAGTTGTTTAGTGTCCCTAAGGTAACTCTGCAGGCTCTGTACCATGGGCTGTAGGATCGCGTCCAACCACTGTGACAAGGGCTCCAGAATGGAGCCTATGCCACTGTTAATTGGACGTCCCTTCACATTGGACAGGGATTTGTGCACTTTCGGAAGAAAGTTGAATATAGGCATCACAGGAGATACTACAAAAAGAAAGCTACAGGTCTTTTCGTCTAAAATCCCTGCTTCCTTGCCATCATCAATAAGCTGGGAAAGTTCATACTTGAATTTGTCAGTAGGATCCCTAGTAAGACTAGTGTACTGGTATTGGTCTGAAAGTTGTCTTATTGCTTCTCCTAAGAAGAAATCTCGATCCATGACAACCACAGACCCTCCCTTGTCTGATGCTCTTATGACAATGTTGTGGTTCTCTTTAAGTCCCCTGAGGGCTAGAGATTCTGATTTGCTAAGGTTTTGATGTGATGTTTTATCCATAACATAAGCCAATCTCGTTAAATCGCTCTCAACTCTTTGTTGGAACTGTTCTAGCACCGCTCCTCTACTTTGAATGGGGTAGAATTTGGAATTCCCTGAGAGAGAAGGACCTGATTGTATAGTTGATGTATCAATTGAGTACTCATTTTCATTGTCCAATCTCTCTAACGATTCCAAATCACTAACCTCTTCAAAGGTCAACTGAGGGGTTGTGTCTGAGATGGCCATGTTTTTATTCCCTTGTGTAAAAAGGGTCACCTCCTCATTATTTTTAGCAAAGTGTTTTCTTAATGTCAGGTTCCTAATCAATCTATTGACGTCTACTATGGTTTGAAACAAATTGAAATTGTCAGCAGGTACAAAGCTCAAACCATAGTTTAAAACTCTTACTTCCAGATCACTTAGAGTATACGTCGATAGATTGATTATGGCATTTAAACATATTTCGTGCCCGATCTGCCCCTTCTCGGGGGTCGTGGGGTTTCTGGTTTCAGAATACCCCTGCCTCTTGTGCCTCTTCCCCCCCCCTTCTCGTGCGCTTGGGACCCTGGGAAAAACCTGTGCTACCTCTGTATTAACCTGCTCATTCACTGTCTCTGGTCTGATCTGATCTTCTGATGTATTGCTAATAATTGGTGCTGGAGTCCCTCTATCTACATCTAACTCATCCTCCCCTGAGGTAGAACAGTCTCCTGATGATTCTGCCTCGCTTTCATTAAATGTAACTCTTTTTGATTTGTTTTTGTTACCTTTTTTACCTGATTTATAGGTGGCATATAGTTTGTTGATAGAAAGGTAGTTGTACAAGTTATGGAAAAAATATAAGTATTGCAAAAAGGTTGATTGTAGACACTATCGTAAGTGGGCCCCCTAATAATTTTTTAGATTAAAGAGGGTTATTACTATGAGAGATCAAGACTAAGATTACTACATTAAAGTCTTGTACCATCAATTGCAATTTGACTTGAATAAATCATCTCTTAGTTCAGTAAAAGAGTGCCTTTTAGAATGTTAAGGTAAGCAGTAGCGTAACTATAAGGGTGAATAAATTATAAAAGTCAGTGCATGTTTATTCCTATGTACAATAATTCATCCAAATTGACATTGTTAATTTTGTTGTTAGCTTATTTCATGTGTGGTCATTGTTTAAATATTTATCAAAGAAAGCAATTGCACAGAATTCTAACAGTCAATGTGGCTAAAATGTATATGCAGCCATTTAAAGGGTTGCACCTTAGGTTTGTTTTTATCCAATCACGTATAAGCACAGGTGTATAAGTAGGTACAGGTGATTGTGAACCACAGCTACGATTACGGCCACAAGGGCTGAAACGCGTAAGCAACGGTTCATGGGGTGCAACTCTTTTGGCACAGATTGTCACACATCTATTGCTTTGTTAAAGGATCCAATTGCCTGAATAAAGTGAAGTTTTTAAGTGCATACGTAAGTCTCCGGTGCTGCTTATTACCTCTAATCCAGTTGACTCTGAAACCGAGCAAGCACGGAAGATTCTAAGGCACTACGGAACCTAGTGCACGCAATCACCACATACCCACTAGCCAAGTGGGAGTATCCCACAGAAAGGGATCGGCCAGCTGTCGCGAGCCAGCAGATGACGTCAGACGCCGAGTGCGGAGCGGTGCAGTGAGGAGCGGGCCTAGGAGGGGAGACACAACCCAGTGCAGGGAGAAAGTCTTGTGAAGAGAAGGATACTTCACTCGTGGAGAGACACTCCTTTGATCGAGGGTACCCCCGTGGACGGGCCGCTCCCAAATACCGCATTAGTTTGAAGCCGACACGGTACCGACAAGAAGCCGGGTGAGTCACCAGATGCTAAGCTGTTCTGAAATTTCATCACTGAACCACAACAGTTTGACACATTGATCTATTCCATTTGACTTTGGCATCTGATGAGGTGGACTGTGGTTATCTAGTGCTAACACACAAGTGACTTTTTGTGATCTATTTATATAGCCCATAAAGTATATATATATATATATATATATATATATATATATATATATATATATATATATATATATATATATATATATATATTTAAATGTATAGTTTTGCTTATTTTTAAATAAGTTTTAGGAGAATACCGACAGATACCTAATCCAGCTTGCTCCTGTTTGCGTAAAGGGTCTTTTCATATGCAAAATAAGGGGGAGGGAAGGAGTGTCTTATTTCCCACTTGCAGTGGGCTTTCCAGCTACCTTTTCAACAGAGCTAAACTGAGAGCTTCTAAGTAAGTTTTTAAACTGTTTTGTACTGGATTTTTATATCAGTATATGTGCATCTTATTCTTTATAGTAGTGTCTATTACATGCAGTTATATGAAAATGAGTGTATACTGTCCCTTTAAGATGATGGGTAGGATTTTCAGCTTTCCTCCACAACAATACTTGAGTACCACAGGTAATTGGGTAAAGAGGTAGGTGGGGTCATGTTTAGATTTTGGATGCACCATATGGCTACTGTCAGTCATATGCCCATATAGGAGCTCACGTTCTGGTTATGTGTTCAAATAAAGGATACAAATCTATATGTTATGAAGGATGTTAGATATTCTGAGGCAATTTTCAGTGTCAATTGATCCTTTTTTTGTATTAGGGGAGATATTGCCAATTTGGATAGGTGTATGTGTGCCAGATAGAAGATTTAACAGTCCTAAGTTGCCCAATATATCTGGCCTTTAAGAGTCATTAGTTTTACTCAGTTCACCAGAACTGCTTGTGCAATGCTGCCCCCTGCAGATTCGCGGACAGTTGTCCGCTAGCAGGGGTGTCAATTGGCCCAATCGTATAGGATCGGGTGGATTGAAGACCACAGCCTCAGTGGCAGCGGATCAGTTATGGAACAACGGCGAGCCTTAAGGCTCGCATGGAAACAGGGGCATCAAGCTCCATTCGGAGGTTGATAATTCGGCCCCAAAGTGTCTAAAAAAAAAAAAAAAAAAAAAATCTTTGCAGTTAATTTTTTTGTACTTGTAGAGTTGACCATATTTATACTTTACTATTTTATTTCCTGTGAATGTATTTCGAAATCAAAGAACATGTTTGAAAGATTATTTTGTCTTTTATCTATATTTAAATAATTATCTCAAAGTTTGTTTTTGTTTTTTTGTTGTCATTAGCAGATCTTCAGTACTTGCATAGATTTTGTTTCCTGATTTTGTTAAGATTATGACAAACATATCAGGGTTTTCTGTTATTTCTTGTAGCAAATTTTCAAGAAACTGGAATAATAAAAAAGATAACAGCTGTGTCTGGTTCCATTCAGTATTTCCAATATTTTAAGTGAGTTTCCTAGAATCGTAAGGGACCAGTAAATAAAGTAGATTCGCATGATCAACAAATGCATGATAAAAAGACGGTGCAATAGCATTTAGTCTGAACTTCAAATGTCAAAATTATGTCTATTTCCACTGCCCCCCCGTATCATGTGACAGCCACCAGCCAATCACAAATGCATATACATATATTCTGTGAATTCTAGCACATGCTCAGTAGGAGCTGGTGTCTTAAAAAGTGTATATATAAAAACACAGTGCACATTTTGCCAATGGAAGAAAATTTAAAGTTGTTTAAAATTGCTGCTCTTTATGAATTATGAAAGTTTAATTTGGACTTGAGTGTCCCTTTAACTGAAATGATAAGCTATTGTATTGCTGTTATAGATCATGTCTTAGATTCAATACAAAGCCAGTTTGCATTGTTTTACCATTAAAGGACCAGTCAACACATTAGATTTGCATAATCAACAAATGCAAGACAACAAGACAATTTAATAGCACTTAGTCTGAACTTCAAATGAGTAGTAGATTTGTTTATAACAAATTTCAAAGTAATGTATATTTCCACTCCCCTTGTACCATGTGATAGCAATCAGCCAATCACAAATGCATATACGTATAGTCTGTGAATTCTTGCACATGCTCAGTAGGATCTGGTGACTCAAAAATTGTAAATATAAAAGACTGTGCACATTTTTTTAATGGAAGTAAATTGGAAAGTTGTTTGAAATTACCTGCTGTATCTGAATCATGAAAATTTAATTTAACCTGAGTGTCCCTTTAACTAGAGGTTTGTCGTTATAATGAGATTTAGTTTGCTGCCTAATTTAAATTTGTGCACTTTCTGACATTATTTGTCATATAATACAGTTTGATCAAGGTATGTCACACAAAAAAACAAAAAAGAAAAAACCCTCAGTCTTTTTACTATAATACCCACTAAAGAAATTCCATCTTTATGCAATACTTCCATCCCGTCTGTAAAATTTCTGAAGGGATTTGTTCCTCTAATACTATGTGGAAAGGTCTTGTTAGTGTGGGCTAAGGGTCAGCTGAATTGATTTATAGCATATACTTCAGGAGCCACCTGGCTCACAGGATTTGCACGTATTTTAGTTGGATTGTCAGTAACATTTCATCTTGTCATATTAGTAACTATCAATTGTTTTTTTGCTAGTTTTTGAAAGCAGAAAATCACATACAAACACACATTCATTTATATGTCCCCTGTTGTTGAGGCTCCTGTAACTAGTAAACTACAAACTACACTCTTGTTCTTTTGAGTGACTTTAATCATTATTTCAAAGCTACTTATAAAACTGCAAAGACTGTGGTAGTGCATTGCTGCTCATAAGCCTACTTAGGAATGTTCTTCAAAAAAGGATAGCAAGAGAACAAATCAAATTTAACAACGCAAGCACAATTAAAAGTTGTTTAAATTGCTTTATTTATATAATGAAAATTTATAGGGTAAAGGGTAGTCTTTTAGGATAGTGTTTTATTTCAGTGGCGGTATATTTTTATTTATTTTCTATTTGGTAAAATGTTTTCAGTAACATATTTTTATATGTAATACATGTTTTTAATTTTTTTTTTTTTGGGGGGTCTTGGGAGGTAGCATTTATAGAGTTAATAATGTAGGGGTTGTTTTTATTGGGTAATGTGGCAGTTTAGGGGTTGCTAGTGTAGGGCAGTGTTTCCCAAACCCAGTCCCCAGGACTCCTTAGCTGATTATTTCAGCTGTGCTCTAATTAAGATATAATGAATATCTGGCCTGTTAAAGGGACAGTATTCACCAATTGTCATATAACTGCATGTAATAGACACTACTATAAAGAATAATATGCACAGATACTGATGTAAAAATCCAGTATAAAACCGTTTAAAAATTTACTTAGAAGCTCCCAGTTTAGCTCTGTTGAAAAAGTAGCTAGAACACCCACTACAAGTGGGAAATAACAGACACTCCTCCCTCCCCCTTCCTCTGCATATGAAAAGACCCTTTACACAAACAGGAGCAAGCTGGAGTAGGTATACATCAGTATTCTCCTAAAACGTTGGGGCTTGGTTAGGAGTCTGAAAATCAGAGCATGTTATTTAAAAATAAGCAAAATTTTACATTTAAAAACAAACAAACACAAAAAAAAAACTGTATGGGCTACATAAATGGATCATCTACAAAACATTTATGCAAAGAAAAATCGAGTGTATAATGTCCCTTTAAAGGGACATTAAACTCTAAATACATGCTAGATTGAATGATGCATTCAAAGAATAGATTAGTCCATGACTAACATGTAGATGTATTTTTTTAAAGTTTCATTAGTTGTTTTAAAAGTGACAAAATAAGTGTAAAGTTTTAGTGTCTATAAAACACTGGGAGCTGCCATGTTGTAACTTGTGTTACCTTCTCTGCTTTGGCCAATTAGGGTCAGTTATAAATAGGTCACTAGAGTGTGCAGCCAATGGTTGTGCTGGATTTAACAGTGTTCTGCACTTCCATTTCTAACAGGAACTGAAAAGCTCACAATTTCAGAATGGAATTACAGGCAAAGAGGACAAAATAAATAATAAAAGTATATTACAGAGTTGTTTTATTATATACAATTTATAATTTTATATTACCATCTCAAAGTGTTTAATGTCCCTTTAAGGGTTCCGAGGACTGGATTTGGGAAACACTGGATTTGTGATATGGTAGTGGCATGATAGTGTTTTTTCACATTATAGTTAGTGCTGGCGTGGGCTGTTACCATTCGTAGTAACAGTTTACACCAGCTTTTCGTGATATTGCAAGCAGATTATTGCGTGCATTGGGCATGTAAAGTTCAACTTGTTATATCAAGGTAAATTTGTTATTGTCAACACGGGAAAAACACAAAGTCTTTGGTTAACTTTTTAACTAATGATTTGTAATACCAAACTGAGCGCTACTCTCTGCACACGGAGGAACGCCTCTCACAATCAGTATCACTCCACTCCAGGCCCATATGTCTTGATAAAGCACTGCTAATTTTCAGGTTTTTTTTTTTTATAAAAGAAGTAAAGCTTTTTGCCTTTATTAAAAACATTTAGAAAAAAACATTACACTAACCCTGTATGTAGGAATTTGAGAAGATAAATTAATGAAAAAGAGATAATTTAACACCGTTTTTTTTTTGTATTACTTATCTGCAACTTAATGATTTGTGTCAAAACAAAGATGTATTGCTGCGTCTAACATAAACAATGTTGTATGGACCCAAAGCTGTAGATGAGGGTTATGAAGTCATCTACACGTACCATGAAATGAATTAATTAATTGTCTGAGCATGCCTGTTAAAGGGACATGAAAGCCAAAATTTTTCTTTCGTGATTCAGATAGAACATACATTTGTAAACAACTTTACAATTTACTTCTATTATCAATTTTGCTTAATTCTGTTGGTATCCTTTCTTGAAGGAGCAGCAATGCACTACTGGGAGCTAGGTCACCAAATCGCTAAACCAGTGACAAGAAGCATATATGTGTATCCACCAATCAGCAGCTAGCTCTCAGCTCCTAAGCTCACTTAAAGGGACACTAAATCCACAATTATTCTTTCATGATTTAGAAAGAGAATACAATTTTAAACTATATTCTTATTTACTTATTTTATCTAATTTGCTTCATTATTTAGAAATCCTTTGTTGAATAAATAGCAGTGCACATGGGTGAGCCAATCACACGAGGCATCTATAGTGCAGCTACTGAGCCTATCTAGATATGCTTTTCAGCAAAGGATAACAAAAAATGAAGCAAATTAGATAATAGAAGTAAATTAGAAAGCTGTTTAAAATTGCATGCTCTTTCTAAATCATGAAAAAAAAATTGAGTTTCATGTCCATTTAATTGATTTCAAATTTAGAAGAAGTATTCTTTTGTATGCACCAGAGTAACATAGATTATGCTTTTAAGCTAATAGTGTGCATATATCAGCCTCTTAAAACAATTACTTTGTATTGCTTTGCTTTCAAATTCAGGGATATTCTATGGAGAAGACTGAGGAGAATCCTAAGGGTCATTCTTAGGACATGTGAAGTTAACACATTTGTTAATTTATAATAGCATATTCAATAAATGCATATTAAAAAGAATGCAAAAGCAATTAATTTCAACTTTGCTTTTAGAGAACATATACAGTATACAAAAATATAAACATATATAATATATTGTGTGTGTGTGTATATATATATATATATATATATATATACACACACACACACACACACACACACATATTTTTATCATATGCCTTTAAGAGTATTGCCTTTAAGAAATAAGTGGCATTCCTATAGGCAGAGGGACTAGTGTGAGGTTATAAGAATACTCTTATTTTTGCTTATTTTGCTAAAACACTTGCTAAATAAAATAATATGATTGACATAGTGTACTTAGCGTTAGACAAGCCTTTTACATTAAAGGTTTAATTATTCGAATTACTATGGGGGGCAAGGGAATCTGTGGGTAACATCTTGGAGAGAAGTCACATATACAGCAGCCTGTGTTCCACTGAATGATGACTCTCAGTGCTGTTGCATGTTGTTAATGCCTTATGCGAAAGAGAAGAGAGAGAGAGAGAGAGAGAGAAGAGAGAAAGGAGAGAGAGGAGAGAGGACGAGAGAGATTGCATGCTTTATCTGAATCATGAAAGAAAAAAATTGGGTTCAGTATCCCTTTAAGCCACCAATCAACATCTAGATTGCAGTATAGCATTGGTTCTTCTGAGCCTACCTAGGTATGCTTTTCAGCAAAAAATAAGAGAACAGTGATAACTTGATACTAGACGTAATTGGAAAAGTCTCTTAAAATTGCATGTTTTATCTGAATCATTTTTTTACTTTAATGTACATTTAAGAAGGAGCCCGGCTCTTTCACACTTATGCCTCATGTATTGCAACAAACAGTTACTATTAGATCTGCTAACAGACGGAATGCAGACTTGCTGGAGGTAAATCCAGCTTGCTTTCTGTAAATATTACAGTGACACTGCATGCTGCCTTTAAATATATATGATCCAGTCAAACTGACCAGCTTTAAAATATGCAATATTCTTACCAGTACAGTAGGAAATGCTTTTCATTCTAGTTTTAAAACAACTGCTTAAAAAGGGAAAATTTAGAACAGGATGTTTTTAACCTCAAGACACAGACTAAACAGAATGATTAACCAATGTATTACACTATTAAAAAGATGAGAGCGTGCCGAAATCCCATCGCACTCATCAGAAACAGAATTTTATTTCATGTTGTCAGGATATTGTGCAACTGCCATTGGAAACAGGAACATTTTGTTAGTAGTAAATGAAAAACATAGATTCCAATGATGCATTAGTAAATGTAGTTCTAACAAACACAAAATGAGTGCCACTTGTACGGAAACCACTAATATTTTATCTAAATTGCCAAGTTTTTTATTAACCCCTTAAAGACCATGATGTACCCTGTATGACGCTGGTCGTTAAGGGTTTTCTTGTTTATAATAGCACAGGTCCCTCCCTTCTTCCTGTTGGCAATCGGAAATAGCCCAGTCTCACCGCTGATGGTGAGACTGTGCTATTAAAAATTCTATCCCCATAGAAAGACCAATAACGTACAGGGTACGTCGCTAATTCTTAAGGGGTTAAAAATGAAAATAAAATATATTTATATATTATATTGATTTCAGCCTGAGGAAACAGTACATGATACTGAGAAACGTGTTGCTGTGTTTTTAATGTGTTTAAATAAACACTTTTATTGATCCAAACTTGCTACATCGCTTTTTATTTGGATATCCCTGTTTGGAGCAACTCTCCAATTGCTGGAGGTGGTATAGTGCCTTTCCTGACATCCATACACCTTAACTTTGCTGGTGACTACTATCTTGGCTGCTGGGAGCTTTAGCCTGAGAGGAGAGTTTACCGGACAACTCTGAGGTTCCGGTTTGCCCAGTCAGCACCACATCTTGGTGCTTTCTTACACGTGAGTGCATTTGAGCTACAACTTTTAATTTGGTATACCATACGGAATTATGCTATGTGGCGCCTTCTCTGTATAGATTTTTACAGTGATAAAGATTTGGTCATTTTAAATAACTTTCCAATTTACTTCTATTTTCAAATTTGTTTTCTTGACATACAATATTAAAAAGCATAAATAAAAAGAGAGAAGCGCTCAACCTGGGAACGAACAATAGCATAATAGCTTGTTCTATGGCTAGTTACCACCCAAGAAACAGCCTCTTTTTGCTCAATATGTGCCTTTCACAGAGAAGAACTTTCCTGTAGCATATCAGTCTGATCCTGACTTAACAGTGCAGTCCAGCCCCGAAATACCAGGCAATCCCTCTCTGAACAAGAGAAACAGCAAAACCCCAGACGTACGTTTCGACCTATTGTGGGCCTTGTGAGTGAGGTGTAGCCATATCCCTCTAGGCACACTAAGCAACGGGTCCACGTCTGGATTCCCGCATCACACTTAGGGAGACTTCCCTTAGTGTCATAATTATGCATAAATAAAAAGAAATAAGCGCTCAACCTGGGAACGAACAATAGCATAATAGCTTGTTCTATGGCTAGTTACCACCCTAGAAGCAGCCTCTTTTTGCTCAATATGTGCCTTTCACAGAGAAGAACTTTCCTGTAGCATATCAGTCTGATCCTGACTTAACAGTGCAGTCCAGCCCCAAAATACCAGGCAATCCTTCTCTGAACGAGAGAAACAGCAAAACCCCAGACGTACGTTTTGGCCTATTGTGGGCCTCATCAGTGAGGTGCAGCCATATCCCTCTAGGCACACTAAGCAACGGGTCCACGTCTGGATTCCCGCATCACACTTAGGGAGACTTCCCTTAGTGTCATAATTATGCATAAATAAAAAGAAAGAAGCGCTCAACCTGGGAACGAACAATAGCATAATAGTTTGTTCTATGGTTAGTTACCACCCTAGAAGCAGCATCTTTTTGCTCAATATGTGCCTTTCACAGAGAAAATCTTTCCTGTAGCATATCAGTCTGATCCTGACTTAACAGGACCCGTTGCTCAGTGTGCCTAGAGGGATATGGCTGCACCTCACTGACGAGGCCCACAATAGGCCGAAACGTACGTCTGGGGTTTTGCCTTTTCTCTCGTTCAGAGAGGGATTGCCTGGTATTTCGGGGCTGGACTGCACTGTTAAGTCAGGATCAGACTGATATCCTCAGGAAAGTTCTTCTCTGTGAAAGGCACATGTTGAGCAAAAAGAGGCTGCTATTAGGGTGGTAACTAGCCACAGAACAAGCTATTATGCTATTGTTCGTTCCCAGGTTGAGCGCTTCTCTTTTTTTATTTATGCAAATTATGACACTTGGGGAAGTCTCCCTAAGTGTGATGCGGGAATCCAGACGTGGACCCGTTGCTCAGTGTGCCTAGAGGGATATGGCTGCACCTCACTGACGAGGCCCACAATAGGCCGAAATGTACGTTTGGGGTTTTGCCGTTTCTCTCGTTCAGAGAGGGATTGCCTGGTATTTCGGGGCTGGACTGCACTGTTAAGTCAGGATCAGACTGATATCCTCAGGAAAGTTCTTCTCTGTGAAATGCACATGTTGAGCAAAAAGAGGCTGCTCCTTGGGTGGTAACCAGCCATAGAACAAGCTTTTATGCTATTGTTCGTTCCCAGGTTGAGCGCTTCTCTCTTTTTATTTATGCAAAATATTGAAAAGCATACCTAGGTAGGCTCAGGAGCAGCAATGCACTACGGGGAGCTAGCTGCTGATTGGTGGCTGCACATTTATGTTTCTTGTCATTGGCTCATATGATGTGTTCAGCTAGCTCCCAGTAGTGTATTGCTGCTCCTTCAACAAGCAAGTGAAGCCAGTTTAATAATATAAGTAAATTGGAAAGCTGTTTCAAATTGTATGCTATATCTGAATCATGAAACGGAAACATTTTGGGTTTCATGACCCTTTAAACTTATTAATTGCTGCACTGTCTCTACATTTCCTGTTATATATTTTGCTCTTACTGTATTTTCTCATTACTGCTCCTTCCAGATGCTACTGGCATTGCCAAAGGAATATTCGGATGCAAAGAGGACATATTCAAATTCATTAGAGCATATCCTTTTTGTATCACTGATCCTAGTTAACTATGTTTCCCACCTGCAAATGGATTAAACACATGGGTAAAGTCCTGCTCAGGAGCCGCAAGGAGTGAAGTAGGAAATGTAGAGTGATGGTCAGCTACATGCAACTGCCACTCCTGATAGCCTAACTGGTTGTGTTCTGCTTGGGAACCACAATAATTGCAGCTTCCTAGAGAGACAGCCTGTTTAGAGAGGTTAAACACATAAGGGTTTGATCATATTCTTGCAGTAGTTTTTGGTATATAGAAATTTCTGAATTTGTATGTTTATGTCAGTGTTTTTATTTAGTAATCATAATCACATAATACTTTCCCCTGGTACCTCAAAATCACTTCACTACCTTCTGAAAACCACAAATTAGTTATCTGCCTTGTTAATCTTGTAACTGAACAAAAACTAAAGTCACATGATTAATGACAAACAAAATAACAAGTGTGCAATCAACCTGTTGTACTTACAAACCACAGAGATATGCGTCTGTTTCTCTAAGGCACTGGTTTTCAAACCTGTCCTCGGGCCTCCCTAACAGGACAGGGTTTCAGGATTACCTTGGATGAGAGCAGGTAAAATCAGCTGATTATTTCACCTGTGCTCTAGTTCAGATATCC
Source organism: Bombina bombina (assembly GCF_027579735.1). Taxonomy (NCBI): domain Eukaryota; kingdom Metazoa; phylum Chordata; class Amphibia; order Anura; family Bombinatoridae; genus Bombina; species Bombina bombina. The sequence continues at coordinate 1,221,293,438 of NC_069500.1, read as the reverse complement.
TCAAAATCTGGCCTGATAGGGAGGCCTGCGGACAGGTTTGAAAGGGATATGAACAGGGGCATTATTAGTATGCAGGCAGGTGTATTTGGTTATAGATTTTTCTATTGTTTATAAGTTTAAAAGTGTTTAATACTAATGTTTTAACGGTTATTGATTAATCAGAAAGCATTTGTTTCTGGTGAGGTTGCCATCCAATATAGTGGTGGTAATTTCAGTAAAGTTTGCTCATTCACAAGAACAATGTTACATTTGAAAACTTTTGGAGTGCTTGTTAATAAGCCAAAAAGTGGTGTTAAGGATTTATCAGCTCTTTTTAGCTGTTTGAATTCATTAAGGGAAAATGGCCCAGTAAACGTACCATTCAGTATTAAGAATTTGGATTATGATCAGCCAAATATTACATACTAGTCCTAAAGCCTGTTCACACTGGCCATTTTTTGCAGTACAGCGGTCCCACCCCTTGCGCTCTCTCCCCCCCTCTCTTTTGCTCTCTCTCCCCCCCTGTTTTGCGCTCTCTCTCGCTCCACCTCTCTTTTGCTCTCTCTCTCCCCCTCTCTTTGGCTCTCTATACCCCCTCTGGTTTGCTCTCTCTCCTCTCTTTTTGCTCCCTCTCTCCCCCTCTTTTTTGCTTTCTCTCTCCCCCCTCTCTTTTGCTCTCTCTCCCCCCTCTCTTTTGCGCACTCTCTCCCCCTCTCTTTTGCGCACTCTCTCCCCCTCTCTTTTGCGCACTCTCTCCCCCCTCGCTTTTGCACTCTCTCTCCCCTTCTCTTTTGCGCTCTCTCTCTCTCCCCTTCTCTTTTGCGCTCACTCTCATCCTCTCTTTCGCGCTCACTCTCTCCCTTCCCTCTCTCCCCCTCTCTCTTTTGTGCTCTCTCTCTCCCCCCCACTCTTTTGTGCTCTCTCTCTCCCCCCCACTCTTTTGTGCTCTCTCTCTCCCCCTCTCTTTTGCGCTCTCTCCCCATCCCTCTCTTTTACTCTCTCTCTCTCTCTCCCTCCCAATCCCTCTCATTTGCTCTGTCTCTCTCCCCATCCCTCTCATTTGCTCTGTCTCTCTCCCCATCCCTCTCTTTTGCGCTCTCTCTCCCACTTCTCTTTTGCGCTCTCTCTCTCCCCCTCTCTTTTGCACACTCTCTCTCCCCCCTCTTTTGCGCTCTCTCTCCCCCCTCTTTTGCTCTCTTTCCCCCTCTCTTTTGCTCTCTCTCCCCCTCTTTTGCGCTCTCTCTCCCCCTCTCTTTTGCGCTCTCTCTCCCCCTCTCTTTTGCTCTCTCTCTCTTCCCTCTGTTTTGCTCATTCCCATCTCTTTTGCCCTTTCCCCCATTATTTTGCTCTCTCTCCACCCTCTCTTGCTCTTTCCCATCTATTTTGCTCTCTCTCCCCCCTCTCTTGCTCTTTCCCATCTATTTTGTTCTCTCCCCCTCTCTTTCTATCTCTCTCCCCTTCTCTTTCTATCTGTCTACCCTTTATCCCTCACGCGCGCGACCGACCAACAATGCCACGCCCACTTCCGCCTGCACAGGCTGTTCAGGTAGGGACTTAAGGCCAGGTGTGTTTGTCCTCACGCGCAGTCTCTACTGCGCATGACAGCTTCGGACAAACACACTTGGCCTTTTATTATATAGGATATAATATAACTGGCACCTGTTAAATATAGGGTGATTTTTCCCAGAAACAATAATAATAATAAGAAGAAGAATAAAAACTGCCATTAAACAATAAAAATGGCTGATTGGGACTGCACTGCTATAGAAAAAAATGACTTATTGGCAGTTGTTTACATGCTAATAATTATTAACCCCTAGTTAGTCAACAATGCAAACATCATATTCTCCAACAAATTACAGCATATTATTTTTTCATTAATTGTTCCTTTAAATGGACAGCAAACAAAAAAAAAATGTAATACATATAAAAGCAGTAATTTTATATAAATCAATAAAAAATAAAAACATATTTATTTTGGGGGGGGGGGGGGGGGTTGGAACCCACAAGAAGACAATTCTTCTGACAGACCTCTACCAGCATAAAACAAAAAGATGTTTTATTTTAGTCAGGAGCATAAACTTTTGTAACAATTTTTTTTCAATTTTTTATTTTGAATACAAAGTTACTATTATTACATAGCACCTATACAATTATATTTCCATTAAAGGAATGGTTTAACCCCTTAGTGACCAGACCACTTTTCAATTTGTTGACCATCTGGGACCAAGGCTATTTTTGCATTTCTGCGATGTTTGTGTTTAACTGTAATTTTCCTCTTACTCATTTACTGTACCCACACATATTATATACTGTTTTTCTTGCCATTAAATGGACTTTCTAAAGATATGATTATTTTCATCATATCTTATAATTTACTATAAAAAAAATATAAAATATGAGGAAAAATGAAAAAAAAAAATGCACTTTTTCTAACTTTGAGCCCCAACATTTCTTACACATCTACAACCACCATAAAATACCAATGCTAAACAGTTTCTAAATTTTGTCCTGAGTTTATAAATACCCAATGTTTACATGTTCTTTGCTTTTTTTGCAAGTTATAGGGCAATAAGTACAAGTAGCACTTTGCTATTTCAAAACCATGTTTTTTCAAAATTGGCGATAGTTACATTGTAACACCAATATCTGTCATGAATCCCTGAATAACCCTTCAAATGTATATATTTTTTAAAAGAAGACAACCTAAGGTATTAAACTTGGGGTATTTTGACTTTTTTCATGCAACCATTTTACCACCAATCTATGCCAAAGTTTGGGGGGGGGAAAAAAATAATTAGATTTTTTGACAAAATAGCAATTTAAGAATACATTTACTGATAATATTAAGGGTTACTGCCAAATAACACCCTCATATGTCTTCAGCAGCATCTCCTGGGTACAGTGATACCACCCATGTATAGGTGTGTCGGGTTCTCGGGGGGCTAAAAGCTCTTATTTTTAGGGAGCGCATTCCAGTTTTTCAACTTGGAATTTTCACATCGGTCATCATGCACCCATGTCCTATTTGGGACATTTCTGAAGCTGGTCAATGGAATTTACCCCCATCAAACCATATATTTTTGAAAAGTAGACACCCTAGGGTATTTCAAATGCTTGTATTTTAACACTTTCCATGCACTAATTCAACCACCAGTTTTTGTCAAACTTTTGGGTAGTCATTATTTTGTGTTATTTTTCACACACATTGTACTTTAGGCATGGATTCTCAGTTCCTGTTATGTGTTACTACCAAAAAAAAACTCAATATGTGTTTAACAACATCTCCTGAGTACAGTGATACCACCCATGTATAGGTGTGTCGGGTTCTCTGGGGGCTAAAAGGCCTTAATTTTAGGAAGCGCATTCCAGTTTTTCAACTTGGAATTTTCACATCGGTCATCATGCACCCATGTCCTTTTTGGGACATTTCTGAAGCTGGTCAATGGAATTTACCCCCATCAAACCATATATTTTTGAAAAGTAGACACCCTAGGGTATTTCAAATGCTTGTATTTTAACACTTTCCATGCACTAATTCAACCACCAGTCTTTGTCAAACTTTTGGGTAGTCATTATTTTGTGTTATTTTTCAAACACATTGTACTTTAGGCATGGATTCTCAGTTCCTGTTATGTGTTACTACCAAAAAAACCCTCAATATGTGTTCAACAACATCTCCTGAGTACAGTGATACCACCCATGTATAGGTGTGTCGGGTTCTCTGGGGGCTAAAAGGCCTTAATTTTAGGAAGCGCATTCCAGTTTTTCAACTTGGAATTTTCACATCGGTCATCATGCACCCATGTCCTATTTGGGACATTTCTGAAGCTGGTCAATGGAATTTACCCCCATCAAACTATATATTTTTGAAAAGTAGACACCCTAGGGTATTTCAAATGCTTGTATTTTAACACTTTCCATGCACTAATTCAACCACCAGTCTTTGTCAAACTTTTGGGTAGTCATTATTTTGTGTTATTTTTCACACACATTGTACTTTAGGCATGGATTCTCAGTTCCTGTTATGTGTTACTACCAAAAAAAACCTCAATATGTGTTCAACAACATCTCCTGAGTACAGTGATACCACCCATGTATAGGTGTGTTGGGTTCTCTGGGGGCTAAAAGGCCTTAATTTTAGGAAGCGCATTCCAGTTTTTCAACTTGGAATTTTCACATCGGTCATCATGCACCCATGTCCTATTTTTGACATTTCTGAAGCTGGTCAATGGAATTTACCCCCATCAAACCATATATTTTTGAAAAGTAGACACCCTAGGGTATTTCAAATGCTTGTATTTTAACACTTTCCATGCACTAATGCAACCACCAGTCTTTGTCAAACTTTTGGGTAGTCATTATTTTGTGTTATTTTTCACACACATTGTACTTTAGGCATGGATTCTCAGTTCCTGTTATGTGTTACTACCAAAAAAAACCTCAATATGTGTTCAACAACATCTCCTGAGTACAGTGATACCACCCATGTATAGGTGTGTCGGGTTCTCTGGGGGCTAAAAGGCCTTAATTTTAGGAAGCGCATTCCAGTTTTTCAACTTGGGTGAGATTTCATACATCGGGTCATCATGCACCCATGTCCTATTGGGGACATTTCTGAAGCTGGGTCAATGGAATTTACCCCCATCAAACCATATATTTTTGAAAAGTAGAGACACCCTAGGGTATTTCAAATGCTTGTATGTTTAAACACTTTCCATGCACTAATTCAACCACCAGTCTTTGTCAAACTTTGGGTAGTTCATTATTTTGTGTTATTTTTCACACACATTGTACTTTAGGGGGCATGGGATTCTCAGTTCCTGTTATGTGTTACTCACCAAAAAAAACCTCAATATGTGTTCAACAACATCTCCTGAGGTACAGTGATACCACCATGTATAGGTGTGTCGGGTTCTCTGGGGGCTAAAAGGCCTTAATTTTAGGAAGCGCATTCCGAGTTTTTCAACTTGGAATTTTCACATCGTCATCATGCACCCATGTCCTTATTGGGGACATTTCTGAAGCTGGTCAATGGAATTTACCCCCATCAAACCATAGATTTTTGAAAAGTAACACCCTAGGTATTTCAAAGTGCTGTAAATTTAAAACTTTCAATGCACTAATCAACCACCAGTCTTTGTCAAACGTTGTGGGAGTCATTTTTTTGTGTTATTTTCACACACATTGTACTTTAGGCATGGATTCCCAGTTCCTGTGATGTGTTACGCGCCAAAAAACACCTCAATATGTGTTCAACAACATCTCCTGAGTACAGTGATACCACCCATGTATAGGTGTGTTGGGTTCTCTGGGGGCTAGAAGGCCTTAGTTTTAGGAAGCGCATTCCATTTTTTACACTTCCCCTGTGCACATCCCATGCACCCATGTTCTATTTAAGACATTTCTGAAGCCGCCAATGTAATTTACCCCCATAAAACCATATATTTTTGAAAAGTAGACATCTAGGGTATTTCAAATCAGTGGTTTGAACACTTTCCATACACTAATTCAACCACTAGTCTTTGTCAAACTATTGGGCATTCATTTCTTTGTGTTATTTTTCACATACAGTGTACTTTAGACATGGATTCACAGCTCCTGTTATGTGTTTACTACCAAAGAAGACACCATATGTGTCACCAACAACTCCTGAGTTCAGTGATACCACCTATGCATAGGTTTGGTGGCTTGTTTGGGCGGTGCAATGCCTAATGTCTGACATGTGTTTGTGATTTTTTTTCACATTTAACATATTTTCTTGCCTATTGTCTTTTTGGGGGTCTTTAACATACCCCAATTTATTTGTTTTCCATAAATGTGATTATATTTAAAAAGTTGACCCCCCAAGGTATTATACATGGAGTGGTTTGATGACTTTGATGCAACCGTTTTAGCCCAAAAAATTGGAGAAAGTATATGGTGGTAATTTTTCAATTTCATGTTACAGACACATTGCTTTTTTACTATGATTGAGGAGAGACTGTTGTAAGTTATTGCAAAAGAATACTTCAGGGTGTTTTCTGCAGGCACCCTGAGTACACCTATGCCCCCCATGCATAGGTTGCCAGGATTTTTGGGAAGGTTATGTTACATGATTTTAGTTATTAAAAATGAGAGTATTTCTTCTGATAGGCCTATCGTTTAGTTTGGGGCCTATCGCATACCCCACTTTTATTTATTGCATTCAAAGTGTATATTTTTTAAATGTTGAACACCCCAAGGTATTGTATATGGTGGTGGCTTTGATGCCTTTGAGTCAACCGTTTTAGCCCAAAAAATTGGAGAAAAGTATATGGTGGTATTTTTCAATTTTCATTTTTACAGACACATTGCTTTTTGACTATGATTTAGGAGAGATTGTTGTAAGTTATTGCAAAAGAATACTTCAGGTTGTTTTCTGCAAGGCACCCTGAGTACACCTATGCCCCCCATGCATAGGTTTGCCAGGATTTTGGGAAGGTTAGTGTTACAATTTTATGACTTGTGATTTTAGTTATTAAATATGAGAGTATTTCTTCTGATAGGGCTTATCTTTAGTTTGGGGCCTATCGCATACCCCACTTTTATTTATTGCATTCAAAGTGTATATTTTTTAAATGTTGACACCCCAAGGTATTGTATATGGTGTGCTTTGATGCCTTTGAAGCAACCGTTTAGCCCAAAGAAATGGAGAAAGTGTATGGTGGTAATTTTTTCAATTTTCATTTTACAGACACATTGCTTTTGACTATAATTTAGGAGAGACTGTTGTAAGTTATTACAAAAAACATACTTCAGGTTGTTTTCTGCAAGGCACCCTGAGAACACCTATGTCCCCCAGGCATAGGTTTGACAGGGGTTTTGGTTAAAAAAAAAAACAGGCCCAATTGTTGAGAAAAAAATAGAGTAGTGAAATGTAAAAATCTGGCACAGTAAAAGTAAAAAAAAACAAAAAAACATCTAACTGGTAAACATAACCAAAAAAAAATATATATATATGTACACAGCAATGTATTTATTGTTTAAAAAATTGACCATTGTATGGTACCTGTCTAGCTTGAAGCAGTCCCCCGATGCAAGAGTGCAGGCTGTCCAGGGGCAATCAGGACAGTAATATATGGTGTCCCTTCTCTTCCCCCTCTTGGTACAGACTCTGCATTTTTTTTGTGGTTTCTGCTTTGTGGCAGTAGGGGGATTTTAAAAAATAAATGGGTAGCCCCAACTCTGCTCTCTCCCATCACCGCCCGGGGAGCAGGTGCATCATGGGTACAAAATCCCCCGTAATAATCTGGAGCTGTGGAAACTGTAAAAAAGGTCTTTTTAACTCTGGGGTTTGCTTTTTTGAACAACAAAAAAGCGTTGTGGGTTGCAATCTGCATTAGGTAAATTGCAACCTTTTTGTACCAGGGCCCTTGTCTTCCGGCATAATTAGGTAAAGGCTGCAGCAGCTGATCACCAGATCAACCCCACCCATATCCGGGTTATAAGACTTGATGCACACTGGCTTCCTTATGATCTCAGCTCTGCCACGTACAGAAACCGACACCCGTCCTCTCTGTGTGGATGGTGGTAAGGAAGGTATACATCCTTCTTGTCTCTGTACTTCAGTGCCAACAGCTTCCCTCTTGGCGCAGAGCTGAGGTCTCCCCCCTTCGTAGCCGGGTGCGTACAAGCTGTCCTGGGAAACCTGCGCGTTTCTTTTTAATTGTAATCCGCAAGCTACTGTATCAAAGCAATACAGTAGCTTGAGACAAAAGGGACACTTGTATAAAAATTGTCTAGAGTACAGAGTGATAACCCTTTGTTCATTAGGGGTAATATCAGCGGTCCCAGACAATCTTGCCAGTGGGTTCCCATATGTTCTGGCAACCTGGAGGGTCAAGGTGGCTATCCTTTCCCTCATACACCCGGAGAGGCCTGAGTATACCCAGGTCTCGCTGTCACAGAGCTTATACACCTTTACCCCATATCTGGAGCGTTTGGAAGGAAATATACTGCTTGAATCCCAGCCTTCCCTTATACTTCATTAGGGATTCATCAACGCATATATTCCTTCCAGGTGTATAAGCCTCTGCAAACCTGGCAGAAAAGGTGGTTATCAGGGGGGGCGGAGTTTATACAGCCTGTCAAATTGGGGATGCTCCCTAGGGGGGGCACAGCTGTTGTCGCTGAAGTGCATGAAATGCAGAATCATTTCATACCTCTTCCTCGACATAGTCTGGGAGAAAATGGGGGTAGGAAGCAGATGGGGCTAGTACTCCAGTAGGAGCGAATGGAGGGTTTCTTATGATTGCCCATCAGCATAGTCAATGCCCAGAATTTTTGAATTCCTGGCACATTGATGGGGGCCCATTGCTGCTTTGAGCCAAGATATGTTCCAGGCTTTGCAGCGACGGAACTAGATGCATATAAATTAGTTTGGGGCGACAATGTTCCCCAATATATCATCGCCCAGAAACAGCTTCCAGAAACTGCTGGGGGCTAAAACCTGCCACATCTATATTTATGCCAGCATTTGCTGTGAAGGGGGGGATATCTGCCTCTGGAGATGAGGCGTGACCCACTCTTCAGCAGCAATGGGCAGCTAACACGCCTCCTTCTGGCAGGGGGGCTAGCAGGGGGGCTAGCAGGCCACAGATACATCACTATCAGTTGAGAGCTGCATCTAGTGATGTAGCTGAGCACATGGCAGGGTCAAAATTGGGGTCTGAGTCAGAAATAGAGCATCTGACCTCTGACGCAAGGATGGCATACGCCTCCTCAGCACTATATCTTTTCTGTGAGCATTTTTGTATCTGTCACAGATAAACAATTACTAAAAAAAAATTAAATTAACTAAATTAATTAACTAAATAACTAGCAAAAATGTACAGCTATGCTACTGCCAGTGGAGTTATAGCGATCACGTGCAAGCTAGAGGTTAATGGCTCTGAAAATTAAATTAAATTAACTAAATGTTTCTGAAAAGAGCCTTGTGGTTTTTTAAAAATTACAGACAACAAAATAACCCTAAGAAAATGGCACAGGACAGCAAAAAAGTACGAGCTATGCAACTGCCGAGTGATTTTATAGCGATCACTGGCAAGCGAGGGGGTTAATGGCTCTGAAAATTAAATTAATTAACTAATTAAATTAACTAAATTAACTAGCAAAAAAGTACAGCTATGCTACTGCCAGTGATTTATAGCGATCACTGGCAAGCTAGGGGTTAATGGCTCCTGAAGAATTTAAATTAATTAACTAAATGAATTAACTAAATTAACTAGCAAAAAAGTAACAGCTATGCTACTGCCAGTGATTTATTAGCGATCACTGCAAGCTAGGGGTTAATGGCTCTGAAAATTAAATTAGAATTAACTAAATGTTTCTGAAAAGAGCCTTTGGTTTTAAAAAATTACAACAACAAAATTACCCCTAATAAAAAATGCACTAGACAGCACAAAAAGTACAGCTATGCAACTGCCCAGTGATTTATTAGCGATCACTGGCAAGCTAGGGGTTAATGGCTCTGAAAATTAAATTAAATTAACTAAATGTTTCTTGAAAAGAGCCTTTGGGTTTTAAAAATTACAACAACAATATTAAACCCCTAAAAAAATGCACAGACGAGCAAAATGCAGCAAAAAAAAAGTGCACCTATGCTACTAGGCCAGTGATATATAGTGATCACTGGCAAGCTAGGGGTTAATGGCTCTGAAAATTAAATAAAATTAACTAAATGTTTCTGAAAAGAGCCTTTGGGTTTTAAAAAATTATAAGCAACAAAATTAACCCCTAAAAAAATGCAACGAGACAGCAAAATGCAGCAAAAAAAAAGTGCACCTATGTTACTTGCCGAGTGATATATAGTGATTCACTGGCAAGCTAGGGGTTAATGGCTCTGAAAAGAGCCTTTGTTCTATATTTTTTAACAAATAAAAGAAATAGAATCTCTCTCTCTGCTAATACAGGTCTCTCTCTCTCTCTCCAACAAAATGGCAAGGTGAGGAGAGGGAGGGAGATCCACACTGATCATAGTCAATATTTACAAATATTAGACATGATCGAGGACAAATGGGTATTTTATTATTATTTTTTTTTTTAGGGTGGGAGGTCTCAGATTGGGGGTGACCCTAAGCTTGCCCCTATGATGAGGCAGGCTAGAGACACCCCCAGAGGCCCCATGATGCACTGGGCATTCGCCATCTTGGATGCCTATGTGAAGGGGAGGGGGGGGGGCTATTTAGGGGCTTTTTTTTAATATACGTATTTTAGTTTTTTATTATTACGTTTTATTTATAACTAACTAAGTGCCGTCGACCCACCGAGGCACTTAGCACACAATCAGGAGCATCGGAAGCGTGTCCGATTCGCTTCCGATGCTCTGAAACACTGCCGGGCTCCACGTGGGAGCGAAACCGGAAGTGATCACTCGTGGGGGAGTGATCAATCCGGTCCGGCACTCGGGAACAGTATTGCAGGATGCCTAGACCTCAAGGCAGCCTGCAAGTACTGTTAGAGCAGCTGGAAGCGATTCCGATCGCTTCCAGTGCTCTGTTAAACCGACGACGGTATGCCATACGTCCTCGGAGTCCCGTTAAGTGCTTTTTTTTGAGGACGTATGGCATACGTCGTCGTTGTTAAGGGGGTTTAATACACAGGCCTCTACTCCACTAAACGGTTTGGCGCAATTTGCGATCTTATATCCACTGTTACTAGGGCACAAACACAAGGGCCGGCATAAGAGCTATCCAATCAGAGTAATGTTCTTTTACATTTTAGACATCCTTGCCGCTTACTGGTTGTCATGTTGCTTTCCTCCAATCAGTGACACTTTAGCAATCTCTCCATTTTGTTAGGTCTCTGTATGGAACATAACAATGAAAAGGCAGAGTGCCTGATATAGTAAAAAGCTCTTGAAAAATAAATGTATCATCAATTATAGCTGCATGGTAGCGCAGCTTTATAGTTTAAGTATCGCTAGAGTGTCCAATGTTTAAACCTGTTATTCCGGTGCATGTAACTTTAGGTTTGAGTGAACACATTTTTCCACTGTTTGTGGGCACCAACAGTGACTGAAATGTTGGGCATTTAAAGTACAATTGAGTAATTTTGTAGGTGTTGAAAAAAAATGTACTTTAACCCTATCTCGTGATAATGAAAAAAAAACAGTTACTCTAACCTATAGCAAAAATTGCTGCACCAGTTTTTAATGTGAAAGTCAGACAACATATAAACTACATATGCAAACGTAAAAACTACTTTCCACACAGCGCAATACAAATGTTTTGCACAAAACGCTACACACCACACAAATAGCACTTCCCCAACACACCCAGTACTTGGCAGTCACAAGACATTTTACAGAATGAAAAAAAAAGTATAAAATTCAATTCAAAAAGCTTATGTTAATTAACAAACATTACATTCCCAATTAAAAGATTAGTGCTACATTACAAGTGGAAGCGCTAATTTAACAAGAGATCAGATCTCTTGGTTAATTTTCAAAATGTGCCCCAATTGCACCCACAATACTGGTAGTGTAGTTACTAATTACTACAAACAAATATAGCATTGTTTTTTATAAATAACTGCAAGAAACAGTTATAAGGGGTTAAAGTAAATGGCACTGAAAAGTGCCTTTACATAGCGGTCTATGGGGACTGTGTGTTTCCCTGTAAATATATATGTATATGCTTATATACATATATACTGTAGGTGTTAATATTGTACATACGACACATATAAATACATACATATATATGTATTGCTTATATACATACTGTATTTATGTATGTGTTAATATGTGTATATACACACACACGTATATAAATAGATAAATATATATGTATATGCTTATATACATACTGTATATATGTATGTGTTAATATGTGTATATACACACACACACACACACATATAAATACATAAATATATATGTATATGCTTATATCATACTGTAGATAGGTATGTGGTTAATATGTGTATACAATCATTCACCATATAAATACATAAATATATATGTATATGCTTATATACATACTGTATATATGTATGTGTTAGATATGTGTATATACACACACAATTAAATACATAAATATATATGTATATGCTTATATACATACTGTATATATGTATGTGTTAATATGTGATATACACACACATATAAATACTTAAATATATATGTATATATTTCATATATATTTCTATTTGCTGCCCATGCGCTGGGCTGCACTAGGTTTGATTGCGTGTTTCACATCATGAGAACGAGGCTCCCATTGGAGCCTATGGGAGAGTGTGCTCTAGTGGGTGCAGAAGCTTCCATGCAATGTGAACGTAGGTCATGCTCGCATGTGCACCTAACTTGTAATACCAGCACAACTTTGCGTGTGCTGTATTACTGGAGTGGAGTGAAATATAGCTCTCGCATAAGCATATTTTGCGCATCCACTCGTAAGCTGGCCCAAATGTGGAATTCATGAAATTAAAATTCCCCCATTCCTGCAACTTAAAGGGACATAATAGTCATAACTGAAATATAAGTGAGTGCATTTGAATATTTAAAAGGGACAATCTAGTCAAAATTAAACTTTCATGAACAAGATAGGGCATGCAATTTAAACCAACTTTCCAATTTACTTTCATTATCAAATTTGCTTTGTTTCCTTGGTATTTTTGATTGAAAGCAAAATCTAGGAAGACTCATAGACTAATTTCTAAGCCCCTGAAGCCCGCCTCTAATGGTCACTGATACTGCATTTTGACAGTTTTCTCACAACTAAACAGCGGCTAGTTCCTGTGTGCCAGTATAGATAACATTGTGCTCATCAACCATGGAGTTATTTATGAGTCAGCACTGATTGGATAAAGATGCAAGTCTGTCAAAAGAACTGAAATAAGGGGGCAGTCTGCAGAGGCTAGATACAAGGGTAATCACAGAGGTAAAAAGTGTATTAAGATAACAGTGTTGGGTATGCAAAGCTGAGAGATGGGGTAAGTAAGAGATTATCTATATTTTAAACAATATAAATCTCTGGAGTAGACTGTCCTTATAATAAAAAGAGTGGCTTGAGATGAAATGTCAACATGACATAGACATGCCACCACACCACTTTCTAAGAGATGCAATGTTTAAGAGTGCATGTGACAGTAATGGCATAGTGTGCATATACTGCTGAACAATTATATCATTTATTAGAAAAAATGCTTCTATTCACAATTTAAATGCCATGTGTCCATTTCAAATTTGACTACAATGTCCCTTTAGATAAAATTATATACAAAATATTATAAGATTTGGAGGGTTTAATTGCAGGAGTTATAAAGTTGTTTTAAGTTTTCATTGGGAAAATAAAGGATATTAAACAACAAATAAATGATAGCTATTATGATGTATTCAAAGCAATGAGAATTTAATATCTAGATTTAGGATAGAGGGGGAGGGGAGAGAGAGCAAAAGATGAGGGGAGAGTAGAGCAAAAAGGAGGGGAGAGAGAGAGAGAGCAAAAGGAGAGGGGAGAGAGGAGAGAGAGAGAGAGAGCAAAAGAGAGGGGGAGGGAAGAGGAGAGTGAGAGAGCAAAAGAGAGGGGAGAGAGAGAGAGACACAGAGGGGAGAGAGAGAGAGAGAGAGCAAAAGAGAGTGGGGAGAGAGAGAGAGGAGGAGAGCAAAAGAGGAGGGGAGAGAGAGAGAGAGAGAGCAAAAGAGAGGGGAGAGAGCGCACAAAAGAGAGGGGAGAGAGCGCACAAAAGAGAGGGGAGAGAGCGCACAAAAGAGAGGGGAGAGAGCGCACAAAAGAGAGGGGAGAGAGCGCACAAAAGAGAGGGGAGAGAGCGCACAAAAGGGAGGGGAGAGAGCGCACAAAAGAGAGGGGAGAGAGAGCGCGCAAAAGAGAGGGGAGAGAGAGCGCGCAAAAGAGAGGGGAGAGAGAGCAAAAGAGAGGGGAGAGAGAGCAAAAGAGAGGGGAGAGAGAGAGAGAGCAAAAGAGAGGGGAGAGAGAGAGAGAGAGAGAGAGAGAGAGAGAGCAAAAGAGAGGGGAGAGAGAGAGAGAGAGAGCAAAAGAGAGGGGAGAGAGAGAGAGAGAGAGCAAAAGAGAGGGGAGAGAGCGCACAAAAGAGAGGGGAGAGAGCGCACAAAAGAGAGGGGAGAGAGCGCACAAAAGAGAGGGGAGAGAGCGCACAAAAGAGAGGGGAGAGAGCGCACAAAAGAGAGGGGAGAGAGCGCACACAAAAGAGGGAGGGGAGAGGAGGCGCACAAAAGTGAGGGGAGAGAGCGCACAAAAGTGAGGGGGAAGAGAGCGCACAAAAGGGAGGGGAGAGAGCGCACAACAAGAGAGGGGAGAGAGAGCGCGCAAAAGAGAGGGGAGAGAGACGCGCAAAAGAGAGGGGAGAGAGAGCGCAAAAGAGAGGGGAGAGAGAGCGCAAAAGAGAGGGGGAGAGAGCGCAAAGAGGGAGGAGTGGGGATGAGAGCGCAAAAGAGAGGGGAGAGAGCGGCAAAAGAGGAGGGGGAGAGAGGCGCAAAAAAGAGGGGGAGTGAGTGCAAAAGAGAGGGGAGTAGCTCAAAAGTGAGGAGAGAGGAGCAAAAGAGAGGAGGAGAGAGCAAAAGAGAGGGGAGAGAGCAAAAGAGAGGGGGAGAGAGAGCAAAAAAGAAAGGGGGAGAGCAAAAGAGGGGGAAGAGAGAGCAAAGGAGGAGGGGGAGAGAGAGCACATGGAGGGGGGGGAGGAGAGCAATAGGAGGAGGGGGAGAGAGAGAGAGGGAGAAAATGAGAGGGGGGAGAGAGAGAGCAAAGGGGGAGAGGGGGGAGAAAGAGCAAAGGAGAGGGGGGAGAAAGAGCAAAGGAGAGGGGGAGAAAGAGCAAAGGAGAGGGGGGAGAGAGAGCAAAAGAGAGGGGGGGGAGAGAGGAGCAAAAGAGGAGGGGGGAGAGAGAGCAAAAGAGGAGGGGGAGAGGAGAGCAAAAGAGGAGGGGTGAGAGTGGCAAAAGAGAGGGGGAGAGAGCAAAAGAGAGGGGGGGAGTGAGCAAAAGAGAATGGGGGTGGAGAGAGCAAAAAAGAGAGGTAGGAGAGAGAGAGCAAAAGAGAGAGAGAGAGAGAGAGAAGAGAGAGAGAGAGAGCAAAAGAAAGGGGGAGAGAAAAAGTAGAGCAAAGGAGAGGGGAGAGAGAGCAGAAATAAATGAGAGAGAGAGAGAGAGAGAGAGAGGCAAAGAAGAGAGGGGGGAGAAGAGAGAGAGTTAAAAGAGAGTGAGAGAGCGCAAAAGAGAGGGGAAGAGAGAGAGAGAGAGAGAGAGAGAGAGAGAGAGCAAAAGAGAGGATGAGAGAAAGCAAAAGAGAGGAGGAGAGAAAGCAAAAGAGAGGGGAAAGAGAGAGAGCGCAAGGGGTGGGACCGCTGTACTACAAAAAATGGCCTGTGTGCATGGGCTTTAGGACTAGTTTGTATATATATTTAAATGTGAAGGTTTAGTTTCCATAATATACTTTAGTTTCTCTTAAGTAGTAGGTCCTGACATGTTTAAAACCAAGGTTTTCTCCTTATCTTTCTTTTCTGCTGATATAATTTAGGGACATTTATGAAAGGCTGTATGGAATATGGGATTGCTAAACGGACATTAATGTCAAAATTAAATTTTCATGCTTTAGATAAATTCCTATTTACTTCCATTATCAAAAATGTATACAATATTTTAATATGCACAGACAGGCACCAGATCCTACTGAGCATTAGAGATGTGCATTTACCAAAAAATTGGGTTTGTCTGAAACTTCTGTAACAAATGTATTTGTTGGCTGCACTATTCAGTATTCTTTTCGTTTTAAACAAAAGAAATACTGAATATTTGTAGAACAATTAGCCACACAACTTGCTCCTTTTCTTTAAAGAACCCCGTCCGTGCTAATGGGAGGCTTAGCGGGCGGCTCCCAGGGCCTGCGCTAAAGAAGAAGGTCTTTTAGTGCAAGCCCTGAGAGCCACTGCACTAAGCCTCCTATTAGTGTGGATGGGGCTCTATGAAGAAGAAGAGCGGGTAAGTGCAGTGCTCCAGCGTACTAAAGGTAAGTATTTAACCCCTTAAAGGTAATTTAAAGAGAAAAAATGAATACTGACAAATTAAGCCAGTATTTTTTCATTTTCATTACATTTCATTGACGCATTCATTCCACTATTCGTTTCGTTTTCATTTCTACTGAGCATGTGCAACAGTTCATATGATATATTATATATGTAAAGTATATGCATTTGTGATTGGCTGCCACATGATCCATGGGAGGGGAAATGGAAGGTAAATTTAAAATTTCTCAGAAAAAACTACTACTCGGTTTGAAATGTCAAATATGGCTGAAAGTATTGCCTTTCTAATATGCATATGTTGATTAGTACAATATTTCAGTATTTAATGTCTTTTAAAGAAAGTAACTAACAGGATTTCCACACATCCGTTTTTGGCCTCACTCTTTGCATTGTTGGGCTTATATCTGTCCCTAATTGTCTTCAGGCATTTACTTTATAGAAACTTCCTGGGAATTTAGAAAACAACATTTTCAAAATTAAATTACAGGAAAAAGTGACAAATTAACAATGAAAGTATATTGCAAAATGTTGCTACTCTCTAGCTTTCAGTGTTGTTCAATACAATATTAATTAAAGGGACGCTTAGCCTTGGATGCTGTGTCCCAGGAGTGTCAAGTATTTTAAGCAGATTTTAAATTAATATAATCATGAAACCCTTAACGTAAATATAAGAGACAGAAATGAGAGCTAACACAACCCTTGAGTGTTATATGAAACAAACAAAAAAGTTTTTATAAATACAATTAAAGGACCAGTGAATACAGTAGATTTGCATAATCAATAAATGCATGATTAAAAGACAATGCAATAGCACTTCGTCTGAACTTCAAATGAGTAGTAGATTTTTTTCCAGACAAATTTGTTATATTTATTTTCACTCCTACTGTATCATGTGAAAACTGCATGCTAACTAAATCATAAAAGCTTAATTTTGACTTGTGTGTCCCTTTAACTGTAACACTCTTTTTGCCAAACTAAACCAAAACACACAGTTGAGACACTACTAATTAATTAAAGGGACAGTCAACACCAAAATGGTTATTGTACAAAAAGATAGATAATGCCTTTACTACCCATTCCCCACCTTTGCATAACAAACATTGTTATAGTAATATACTTTACAACATTTAAACCTCTAACTGTCTGCCTTTTTCTAAGCCAATACAGTCAGCCTCTTATCACATGCTTTTATATTAGCTTTTCACAAAAAGAGACTGCTAATCCATGTGGGCCATATAGATAACATAGTGTTCTCTCCCGTGGAGTTGTGCTGGACACAGCACTAATTGGCTAAAATGCAAGTCAATAGATAATAAATAAAATGTCATGTGATCAGGGGGCTGTCAGAAGATGCTTAGATACAAGGTAATCACAGAGGTAAAAAGTGTATTAATATAACCATTTTGGCTTTGCAAAACTGGGGAATGGGTAATAAAGGGATTCTCTATCTTTTTAAACAATAACATTTTTGGAGTAGACTGTCCCTTTAAGGAGCAGAGTCTGTCTGACAAATGACAAATCACAAGAGAATTTAGGTAAAGATTACACGAGATATTTGGGTGTGTTAAAATTAAAAAACATGTTTGTTTGTTTACATAGATACTATTTTGTATTGGGCATTTATTTTACATTTTTTGTGCGGCCCTCTTGGGATATATTTCCTTGGACGCCCATTGTGTGAGGGCTTCATGATCACAATTATCTTCTCATTCTTTATTGTTTAATAAGAATGAAATAAGGATCAGTGCATATAAGCTCATGTTGACTATAAAATAGATGTACCTGGAATTAATACAATTTAGCTTTGTTTTTAACAGTGCCTGACAGTTCTAGTAATCAAATAAATTAGGCTATATGAAAGCGGCTATTAAAAAGAAATTGAGAAAAGGCCCATGCGGCTTAGAATATTGATAGATAAGAAAATGAGTTTCTATTTGCTTTTATTGGTCCATTGTGATATTTGTTATTAATCATATGTCATAAAGTAGAGATTGTCATGGTGACTGGATACAATAGACTAATTTGTGCTAATAATATGACACAAGAGATATTTATTATATTTAACTTAATGAGCTATAAGAATGTATCACTCAATTTGCAACAATAAAATAATACACTGACGTCATTAATTATATACAATTTACAAAACTAAAAGAATACACTGCTCACATTAATTAATACATTACATTGCAATTGTATTTGCTATTATATTTAGTATTTGTCAGGGTATGTTGTATTTGCAATACTTTTAGAGGGTCATGAAAACCCAAAAAAAATGTATTTTAGAATTCAGACAGAGCTTATAAATTTAAAAAAAGCTTTCCAATTTACCTCTATCATCAAATTTGGCTTTGTTCCCATAGTATTGTTATTGAAGAGATACCTAGGGAGGTGTCTGCAGCACTACATGACAGGAAATAATGCTCCTGCAAATGGATAATATTATTGCAAAATTTCTACCATAGAGTGCTCCAGACACTGAGCTTACCTACATGCTTTTCAACAAAAGATACCAAGTGAACAAAGACAATTGGATTAATAGAAATAGTTGTTTAACATTGCATGCTCCATCTAAATCATGGGAGGAACATTTTGGGTTTCCTGTCCCTTTTTAATGTGTTTGCTAAATTTGTATCTTATGTTTGAGTCATTTTTTTGTAAAATACATGCATGTATTTTTATAAATGGACCTCTCTCAGGGATTGTAAAAAAAATGACCAAGCCTTGGTTTCTCATTCACCGTTTCTTCTTGTTAGGTGACACAAAGAATTGGTTGTGAATCAAAATATTTATGTGAAAAATATTTGATTTTGGTTCCAGCACTTATCATGTTAGTTATTCTGAGTCCTTCTAAAGTGACATGTCGAAGTGATGATTTATCCTAGCTTCTCTGTAGGATAAAGCAAACACATGAAATGCTGCAGCTATTACTGTCAGCCCTGTATTATTTCATAAAAGTACAAATATAGTACAAGTATAAATTCGATATATCTTAAATTGTTTTAGACTAGAGAGATTATTTGTTAAAACAGCATATACTGAGCCATAGTCATTTCCTAAAAGCCTTCAGTTTCTTGTTCACAGGACTATTCTACAAACAATAGATTTTTTTTAAGTAAAGAACTATCAAGAAATGTGACATATTTCCTAGAAAAGGTTCAATGGATATAGCTAAAGGACATATTGCCTGTGCTTTAAGGGGAGCTGGTAGCAGAATTCTCTGATAAACCCAGCGAAAGCAATTGGTATGTTGCTACTGAGATTACTCCTATTGAATCCATTAGGTACTCCAGGAGAGATAAAATAGCCAATGGATGCAATTTGGTCTTGTGGCTCTTGCCCAGCATGCTACAGATCACATCCTTTTTGAACCTCCATTTTATATTTTTTCTTGTTGACCATTGTACATTGAGTGTCTGACAATGCGGAGATGGTTGACAGATGTATGGCCAGACAGATAAAATATAAAATGGCCTCTAGATGACAGTCAATCTGGCTCCTATAGTGTTAAAAGGGACATTGTACTCAAAAAATTGTTCTTGTATGATGTGAAAGACAGCAGTTGTGTATGTCATGTATGTTTTTTCTCCTCTCCCCTGAATAGAACATATTTTAAAGTTGGTTCAGTTTTAACTGAAGCTAATACTATTGTTTTGGTTTTGTACTTTCCACTAATCCTTGCTGGCAGATAATTGGCAACTATCTCTATTTTACTACCTCTTTAAGTGGTATATTAAGAATAACTTAATTGGCTTAAATATATTATATATAGTATATATATATATATATATATATATATATATATAGATATATATATATATGATATATATTATATATATATATTATAATTATTATAGTATATATATATATATAGAATATATGCATTCCATAGAGGAAGGTACAAAGAAATGTAAGAGTATATATAAATCTTCAATATACCTCCAAAATGATAGATGAGGCCACCTTTAACATATGGTGAAGGAGTTATTGAAGGTAAGTACCAACTGAGGAGACCACTTTTGGATCTCACTGAATAATCTTGTTTTCTGTTTTACTTTAGTATAAATATAGCAAAAACAACAATGAAAGAACCTTCTACTATGATCCCTATGATTAAGTGCCCATTTGCGGCACTGAAACGCGTAAGGTTTACTTACCTGTTCCATGCCTCTTTTTTAACCTTTTTCTAATAAACATTGGTTTTATTTTTGAAACGTGCCTCCCGAGTGCTGGCGCCTTCCTTGTTCATTGGTACCTTTTGCGGCTCACGCTTAGCCGCGTCTTGCTAGCACCTCACGGTCTGTGGGTCTGTGACTCCTCCCTTCAGCTCTGGGCGGCGTTCGGGCTTTACCTCACCACGCTGGCATCTGCAGCGCCTGGTTTGTTCTTTCCAACCTTCTACTATGGATATGTAAACAACAAGGTGGCGACTTCTGGGTAGTATGAGGTATATACGATGTTGCGGGGGAACCATCTTGTTAACCTTTGATAGACTGCCTATTCGCAGTGGGTGCTATGTAACGTGGGAAGTGACTCCTAAAGGATAAGTATTATATCGTAAAGGGCATGTAAGATGTCTAACCCAATAAGTAGGTATTTAAGTGTGTATAGTGAGACATGTGTCTGCAGTAGCGTCCAATCTGTACATTCAGGAGATTTGTATTAATAAAGAACTCTGTGCATATGTTTAACTATAGGCAAGTACTTACAGTCTATAGCATAAGATGTCTCTGGATGTAAGACTAAGGACGTGCCACCTCGGCCGCAGGTGGCACATCGGTAGGTAAGTAATGATCTTAAGGTATAAATCATTATGGTCTGATTCATACTCACTTAAGAGATGTGAATATTGTGGCACAGTCATAGATGGTACTTCTTGAACTTTATTCCTATGTGTAGCTAGAACTGTAAATATATTTCAGCTCACAACTCTATCTACCTCTTCTGGGAGTTAGCTGTAATCTCTACCTGAGCATGATTGTTTTCTTATCAGTATAGAAAAGGAACATGAGGTTGGGTAGTAATACTTATTTTGTGTCTATCCATTGGTACAACTGTGTATATAGTGTTAGCATTATAATACTTAATAAAACCTAGTACTTCTAGGAACTTAATTAAGACACTATCCACATTAGAATATCAGTATTCTTATCAACATTAAACATGAGGTTAAAAGTTTGAATATATTGTGTCAACATAATAACGCTCAGTATAAGTTATATTTCAAACTATATTAAATATACTGGAGCCTGCTGGGTATGGGTAACTCAGAGGGAGATATTAAAGTAGTAGGGTAACAAAAGCCCAAGATGAAAACATTAAGCATGTGGTTAGTAACTTAGATATACTATGCCAACATAACAGTGGTAGGTATAGCCCATATTCTTAACATAGGTATCACGCAGCCTGCTGGGATGGACTTCTTACAGAAGAGATAATGAATAATAATATAAGCCTTAAGTGGAATTAGCATGATAACCAACGAATATAATAAACATATGAACATAAAAGTTTGGTTTTGACACCTAGTAGGTTATAATGGTATTTAAAACTATTGTGTTATAGGGGATTTATTTGGCAAACTATGGGTGCTTTTATTCACAGGTCCTCAGAACAATAGTATTTTGGGTTAGCGAAGTAAAACAATTTTCAAACATCAACTATGACTCAGGAATATGCTATCTTCAGGAAATCGATATTCCATTGAACTGGTCTCTATGCCCTGTGGCATTGGGAGCACATTAAGTGGTGGAATATCTTTTCCCCTTAACTTCTTAAGGGGATGTAAACGTTAGTTGGGGTTTAATAGCTTTACCAGTGTGGTTTTATATTGAAGTGAGGGCAGTCCCTGCCGCTTTCCTTCCATAATTAACGCACACCATTCGATCCGGCTCTTAGTACATTAAGTTCCCTGGGGAAGGGGGAATGTGCTATCCATGGATCAAAGTCCGCTGACCACTGGGAGCCTAGCTTAATTAGAGGAGTGGTGAGTTGACCTGTATGCTTCATATGCCGTTGGTGGCATATCATAGTTAAGAGCAGATTCGGCAGCAGCGGTCATTTATATAATACAGGTCCAAAGATCTCAGGACCGCAAAGGCATTTGGCACCATGTAGAGAGTCCGGCCCTGCCTCCCTGTAATGGATCCATCCAGTCGCCCCATTGGCCGATACGGGAACACATACCTCGTGCCATGTTTGCAGTAGCCTTCTCATACTTTCTCGGAGACAAGCTAGTTTGAGCTGGAGACAGCACTCCGCGTTGTAGATTAGGTCTCTAGGAGTCTCAGGGCCTACCAATGTAGGAGCGCAGTTTAGTCCCGAAGTCTGACCACATGCCAGCGTTACTAAGGTCTGTGCTGCAGCCAAGGGGGCAGCCCCCCAACATGACACCGAGCTGAGACCAAGGTGGCAATCATTATCTCCTAGAGTGCATCAGGTGGTATCTGTGTATCTGAGGCCGCTCGTTAAAGACAATGTCACATAGGTCTTGCTCTATTTTTGGAAGTGATCCTGTATGAGCCGGTGGAACTCTACTTCCCATCTAATAACAGCCTCCATTTGCTCTCTAATGAATTTGGCGTATTTGCTGTAGTAGGGTTATCTCTTGGATTAGCACCTTGGTTAGAGTTGATGGTTCCCTCTTAGGGTTGAGAAGAGCAGTCCAAATGTGACTGCGTGTACCCCTGAGAATGGGGGGGGGGGGTTGAATCCTCGTGGTGAGCTGCCGCCGGAGTTCTCAATGGTCCAGATCTGATACAGTATTCATAAATCCTGCAAGTTTTTATATCAATCAACTCCATGAGGCCATGTAAATCTGAGGGTTAGTTTAAATAGGTTGCAGGGATGGGCTCTGTAACCGGGGCAGGTTATAGAGATCATACCAATAGATTCTAAAACATAAAACATAGAAATACATTCAAAATGTATCTCTGATTAATAGAACATTTTATAGAAAATCTTTCTTATAGTATTTGTCTGTCTTTATGATAAGTAATTGTGACTTCTTACATTCAGTAAGGACAAGATAAAAAGCAAACTGGGAGTCCTACAGTATGTGTTCCCCCTCCTTTCTCTCTTACTAGAGGAATACAAACAAGACATTGTAAGTAAGGGCTCCACGTAACTTGTGTTGATTTAAACATGATTGCCCAAACTATGGCCCAAGATAATAACAAAGCACACGGGCTGATCCTATCTGTCCCCTCTGGTCCTATCATATTTTACTAAATCTGAAGGTGACTGAAGCAGTCAGTTGGCTTGGGGTGCCGATTTATTTTTGTGTTTGCAGGGAGACAAGGCTGTGGCAAATGACCCCCACTCTTTCAATCAGGCAAACACCCCACAACCTTCCTCTGAATTACAATGATTTCTTATTCTGGCAAGGCGGCAGGTGTGACAGCTGCTGCATGCGGGAGAGAAGCAAGACATAACATAGCTCCACTTCCTGTCTACACTTGCTAAAATAAACACAGAACATCAAGCTATATCCCTGCTCTTCCTTCTCTGAAATCATTCTACCCCTCCAATCTCTGTGCTCCCTCAATAAAGATTTCTTAAAAAAAAAAAAAAAGAAGAAAAAAAAAGGAAGAGCTCACCTTCTGTCCCCTCTTTTACCCATGAACATTTAATGGCTGCCTATAGTGTATGTTAATAGGAGAATGATTGGCACATGGAACAATATTTTTCCATCAGTGTCAGAAATACTTGAATGCAGTGTTTAAGGCTTCCTTATTGCAGGCCTGCCCTATGGCAGGGTGAGGAGCATTTGCCCGGTGGCCCCATACTTTTCATGTTATCCTTAATATAGGACACACATGTTGGGACAGGAGGGCCATACAGGCTTGCTCAGAGCCCTGCAAATGCTAAGGGTGTGTCTGCCCGTATTTGTTTTATATATTTGAGACAACAGATATTGGGAAATGATGAAGATAAAGTATATTCTAGTAGGTTTGTTACACCATACGCATTATGGCTATACATATCCATATAAAATCTAATATAGTCAATAATTCTGAAAATGTTTTAATTAGTACTACATTGGGGGGTTGATAAAATAATTAGTTCTACTGTCAATCAAGGATACGTTAGGACTTTTTTTTTAACCATTGAAATTATGTTGGGGCACAGCACGATTTAAAAACCTTGCAAAAAATGGTAAAAGAAATAAAGAGTAGATGATAAGTGAATGCATGAGCTTGCACACTTCAGTGCTCTAGAATATTTTTTTCCTAAAAAAGTTACCAGCTTTGCCTTTTTGAAGCATGTAATATAATCAAGTGAACTTTTATTGAGTTTATTGGAAATAGCTCTACTAACTAAAACCCTGTGCTTTTTCCCTTTAACCTTAAATGTCTAAGATGTTTAAGTAAAGTGCCAGATTTAAAGAAAATACTTTCTAACAATTGCTCAGTTGGTCCTCCACAGCCAATCTATAGAACACCATGTACTGTTGTTAACACCTACAGGATAAATGGGGATTTAACAACACTAATCTACCCTAATCTAATACTAAACTACCAATAGGCTCTTTTTACCTTAAAAAAATACTAAGTCCCCCCCTCACCCACCAAACCCCCCAAAATAAAAAATCCTAAACTACCTATTCCCCCCTAAAGGGGTATTTGTATGGGCATTGCCCTTTAAAAGGGCATTATTTTACAATGCCCAAAATCTCTATTCTAAAAAAA
This sequence comes from Bombina bombina, assembly GCF_027579735.1. Lineage (NCBI taxonomy): Eukaryota > Metazoa > Chordata > Amphibia > Anura > Bombinatoridae > Bombina > Bombina bombina. Next base: position 1,221,268,751 of record NC_069500.1, on the reverse strand, counting down.
AAAAAAAAAACCAAAAAATAAAAAACTCTAACCCCCAAATAGGTACTCACCGTTCCACGCGTAAAAAATCTTCTTCCATCACGAGCGACGTCTTGTATCTTCATCCAGGACCAAGCCCACGCGGAGCAGAGATTAGCGTGGAACAGAAGACCGATCCTCAGTTGTACGATCACCGCCGCACACTGAGGATTGAATTCAAGGTACGAGTTTAAATATAGGGTACCTTGCATTCCTATTGGCTGATTTGATTCTTCAAATTCAAATCAGCCAATAGATGAGAGCTACTGAAATCCTATTGGCTGTTCAAATCTTCTCCGCCGGACTTCAGAACGGTGAGAACATATTTGGGGGTTAGAGTTAGGATTTTTTTTAGTTTTGGGGGTTCGTTTTTTTTTTTATAGAATAGGGATTTTGGGCAATGTAAAAGAGCTATATGCCCTTTTAAGGGCAATGCCCATACAAATGCCCCTTTAGGGGCAATGGTAGTTTAGGATTTTTTAGTGTTAGGTTTTTTATTTTGGGGGGTTGGGTTTTTTACCGTTTTACTTATTTTTTTTAAGGTAAAAGAGCTGGTTATCTTAGGGCAATGCCCTACAAAAAGCCATTTTAAGGGCTATTTGTAGTTTAGATTAGGGGGTGTTTTTATTTTGGGGGGGCTCTTTTTATTTTCATAGGAATTAGGTTTTAATTTTTTTTATTTTTGATAATTTGGTTTATTATTTTATGTAATGTTAGACTTTTTATTTTTTGTAATCTTAGATTAATTTAAAAAAATTTTTTTTTTTATATTTAAGTAATGTTAGCTTTTTTATTTGTAACTTTAGTATTTTCTAATTTAGGTAATTGGGGTTAATTTAGGGGGTGTTAGGCTAGGCGGCTTAGTAATTTAATTAGTTATTTGCGTTGTGTGGTTTGGCGGTTTAGGGGTTGATAGTTTTATTAGGTTTATTGCGATATGGGTTAATGGCGGATTAGGGGTTAATACATTTATTAGGTTTATTGCGATGTGGGTTAATGACGGATTAGGGGTTAAATTATTTTATTAGTTATTGTGGTGGGGGTTGACAGGTAGATAGAAATTGTGCAAGCATTAGGTGTTTGTTAGTATTTTCAGGCAATTACGGTACTCACATTTTCAGCATAAGGCTTGCTGCTTCTGCCTATGTGTGGTGAGGTGAAAATGGAGTAAAATGTCTCCATTTTCACCGCATAAGTCCTTGCGCTGAATATGTGATACCGATTTGCAACGCGGTTCTATGTTAGCATATGGGAGTAAAAATTGCGGGTGACGGGTGAAATATATGCCGTGCCGTATATGTGATACCAAAACCGCGTATAAGCCAGCGTCGCCGTCTTTTGCGAGCGATGCCGCATTTGTAATCTTGCCCTTAGTGTTTATATTTGACCCTACTTACAAGCTGACACAGTCATTTTTGTCTAAGTGCGCCATTTTATTACAGTACTGAAAATATTTCATTGATTTCAGTGTATTCTTCCATTTTGGTTATGGTATTAAACTGGGAGCTTCTAACTAACTGCTAGATTACGAGTTTTGCGGTAAGAGGGGTGCGGTACTAACTTGCACTTTATTCTAACCACTCACTTTCCTACAGCGCTGGTATTACAGGTTTTTATAAACCCGGCGTTAACAGGCAAGAAGTGAGCGTAGAGCAAAATTGAGCTCCATACCGCACTCCAATACCAGCGCTGCTTAAGTCAGCGGTGAGCTGGTTATACGTGCTCGTGCACGATTTCCCCATAGACATCAATGGGGAGAGCTGGCTGAGAAAAAGTCTAACACCTGCCAAAAAGCAGCGTAAAGCTCAGTAACACAGCCCCATTGATTCCTATGGGGAAAAACATTTTATGTTTACACCTAACACCCTAACATGAACCCTGAGTCTAAACACCCCTAATCTTACACTTATTAACCCCTAATCTGCCGCCCCCAACATCGCCGACACCTACATTATATATATTAACCCCTAATCTGCCGCTCCGGACATCGCCAATACCTACATTAAACTTATTAACCCCTAATCTCCCTCCCCCAATGTCGCCGCAACCTACCTACATTTATTAACACCTAATCTGCCTCCCCCAACGTCGCCACCACTATTCTAAATTTATTAACCCCTAAACCTAAGTCTAACCCTAACCCTAACACCCCCTAACTTAAATATAATTTAAATAAATCTAAATAAAATTACTATCATTACATAAATTATTCCTATTTAAAACTAAATACTTACCTGTAAAATAAAACCTAACCTAAGTTACACTAACACCTAACCCTACACTACAATTAAATAAATTACCTAAATTAAATAAAATTAAATAGATTAAATACAATTACCTAAATAACAAAACAAATTACAAGATCTCTAAACTAATTACACCTAATCTAATAGCCCTATCAAAATAAAAAAGCCCCCCAAAATAAAAAAAACCCTAGCCTAAACTAAAGCCGGGAGAAGTGGTCCTCTAGACGAGCAGAAGTCTTCACCCAGACGGCATCTTCTATTTTCATCTATCTGGCACAGAGCGGGTCAATCCTCAAGACATCCGATGCTGAGCATCCTCTTCTTCCGACGACTACCTGACGAATGAAGGTTCCTTTAAGTCACGTCATCCAAGATGGCGTCCCTTAGATTCCGATTGGCTGATAGAATTCTATCAGCCAATTGGAATTAAGGAGATTTTATACTACACTCCTATAGGGCTCTAATATATTCACTAGCTTCCTGTGGTGTTTTCAATGTAATATTTTCACTGTTGACCCTGAAGCAAATTTTTGCTGGATACATAAGTCTGGCCTGAACTCCTTTTGGATTAATGTCGTACAAAAGGGGGACATTTTTCTACGTTTCTGTGAAGTTTCGCTAGAGTAATCCTGGAACAACAAGATTTTTTCCTGTCCTAACATTAGTGGAGATTTTTGTCTATACTGTCTCAATTGTTATCTTGTCTTGAAAGTTGAGGTATTTTACCATTATGGGTCTAGGTTTGTTTAAGCCCTTATTGTCAGCCCTCAGGGAGCCCATTCTATGAGCCCTCTCAACCAAGAAGGATGTCTCAGAGGTTTGCAACCCCAACAGTTCTGGGAGATCTTTAGATGTAAATTTAATTAAATCTTGGTACTGGCCTGTGTCTGGAAGACCTAATATTTTCACGTTATTCCTACGTGAGCGGTCTTCTAACTCTTCTACCTTCGCTTGTACATTTTTAATTGCATCTTGATGTGCTTTATACACTTTTTTTTCGTGGGCGCTCAGCTGATCTTCTAAGTCAGATATTTTTGTTTCTGCCTCCACTAGTCTACTAGCAAACTGTCTTATTTTCTTCCGTCAGACCTGAAATTTCTAATTTAATTGCATTGAACTGTGGCAATATTAAAGGGACAGTATACTGTAAAATAGTTTTTCCCTTAATGTGTTTACAATTGCTTTTTTTACCAACTGCAGATTAAAAATGTATGAAAATTGCTTTTTAAGGTTTATTTGTGTATATTAATGCTCTGATTTTGTGATTTGAAGCTACAACCTAATAAAATTGGTTGAGCTTGTAGGTATAATCAGATCTCATTACTGTATCACATTGTGTACATATACATTCTTCTTTATATTATATCTGTCCATTAAACAATCACCAGTACTTGGAGAGAACAATGGAAAATCAAAATTTTATTACCTTATCTCTGCTATATCCCACTGGGAGTGTAATCGCTTCTGCTGGCTGTGTTTACAAAGCTTATCTATAGCTTGGACCTGCGGCCACAAACTTTCAGAATAGGTGGGGATACCACATGCTAAATCAACTATTTCAAATGCCAATAAAAGGGTAATGGAAATACTTGTAAACAATTTAATACACTGCAGCAGGTAAAGTGGATCATTGGGAACAAATTAAAGGAGAGAAAAAATTTGAGTAAACTGTCTCTTTAAGTCAGATATTTGCTATAACAAACTTTGCGGATCATAGTTCCCCAGTTGTAGTCCCTGTACCTCCATACTCTGTTCTAGGTCGGGACTTTTTCTAGGCGATTTAACTTTTGATAATGTGACAAATTTTTCCATTAAAGGAAAAAAATACTGTGCATATAACTTATAGATAAAACGTGATATGGGTGGAGTCAACTCTCTCCACTAGTAATATGTTAAATGTGAACATGGTTTAAACAAAACGAAAAAGAAGAAAAACAAAAAAGTGACCTTTGTGCACCAAGTGACAAATACAATATAATTAGAAGAGCATACACTAGCCCTAATTTAAAGTGCTTCTGACGCCAGATCAAACTCAGATTTAAAATATACCATCAATATATAATGCTAAACAGTGCTAACAACCTAACCTTAATATTTGAGGAAAAAAAAAACACAAAAAAAAAAAAACATGTGTTAAACACTACTGTCTTACTGCAGTTGATTTTAAAGAAATATTTGCCAATGTAGTTTTCCCACACTCAAACTCTTATAGTGCTAACTTAGCTCATTTTGTACAGGAACTTCTTACCAGAAAAAAGAAACAATACTACCTAATCTTGACAGATTCTTTTTAAATAATCAATTGAATTCTATTAATATACTGGCTTACTGGTGTTTAATTAACCTATACCATGCCTGGCTAACTTCTAATATATAGAGATTGCTAGAATGTACAATCATAAATACACTTTTAAGGCGCTTAGTATAGATTAAATGCCTATATGTTTTCAGAGAGAGAAGAGTGTATCTTGTTTTTACACTGGCTCTCTTTTTCCTCTGTTTTTCCCCTTTTTTTGCAACAAGTCAGACCAGTGGAACAAACGTATAGTCCCAGTATAAAACAGTTACTTATATCCCACTTAGACCAGTTAGAACTAATGAGTCTCGTAATTATCATACACTTTCAAATAGGCAGTATCGTTCCCCAGCTTCCAAACATTAGATTTATGCTGCTATAGTGTCCAGCCACTAGCTCAGCGCCTCACAGCTTTAGTAAAGAGTAGTGACACAGTCCACACTTTTATATGCCTTTAACAACCTGCCCCCTTATACTACTCAATAACAGTCCTAGGGGTTTACACAGGAATTAATCCATCTGGTACAAACCAATTTTACTTTTTACTTTGTGGTAATATAAGGCGGTTTTTATCACTTCTCCTTAAAGATGTAGTTTTTTTTTTTTTTTTGCTTCCTCTTAGGAGAGACCTTCTCAGAAAGCAGCCAATATTTACTTAGTAATTCTGTTCTCTGCAGATTCTACCTTTTCCCCCGGCAGAGAAAAGAAGCAAGGTAAAGAGAGAGTCAAGAAAAAAAGAGAATCTTTTAAAATGTTCCAACACAAACATATACAGCTCAAGTAATAATGCAGTTTTTCGTGTGAGATACTTGCGCTTTTCTTCTGTTATTTTTGTTGTTCTACGACCACATTCCTCTGTTCCCGGCCACTTCACCGTCACCCTCCTTAACCCAGCACCAAACGTGACACCTCCCGCTCGGTTCTAGGTAGAGGGTAAGTCGGACTTACGTGAATACTCGGCCGTAATGAGGAGACCTCTGTTTCTGCCTTCAGGCTGTCGCACTGTGACAAGACGTAACCGGCAACTACTTCTGACATAGTACGTTGCTCACCACTCGATTTGACTGCAGCTGTATATGCTAGGGCCAGTACCCTCCGGCCTTTGGATGGGTTGATGGATTCCCGACCAAAGCTTCCTGCACTTTGTGTGCTTCGCTTCCCCTGGCCAGGTATGGTATCCTCGGCAATAGGGGAAATCTTGTGGGGTGATGGAACTGTTTGCTCTTTCTCACATGAGCACCAGAGCGTGACTTCTTCCTTCACGCCCCTCCCACCGGAAATCGCCAATTGCAATTAAGGTTGAAAAAAATCTTATTGACTGATGCAATCAGCCAATAGCATTGAAGTTCAATCCTATTGGCTCATCCAATAGGATTGAGTTTGCATTCTATTGGCTGAGTGGAACAGCTTGATGTCATAAATCTTCTAGAGTAACATTAGCTGGTTAGCTATTCAGTGAATACTAGAGAAACAGGAAGTTGTTTTGCTCTTGCTCAGAAAAAGACAGAATGCAACTTAAATTACCAACACATCAGCTCTCTTATCCATCTGAGAGCAGTGACTACACTGATAATTTCTAAGTGCTCATTTTTCAAGAAAACAAGTAAGTTGTTTGTTGTTTTTAAACACTCTTTTTATGTTTACTTTAATAAAGCATAATTGTTTTTACTAAAGAAGTACGGTTTCATATCCCTTTAGTCACGTATAACGTCTCAACAAGAGGACTTTAGTTAAATTCATACAGTGGTGCTGTTGCTATTCATCTTTTTTTCTTTTTTGATCCTAGAGCTTACACAGGTGCTTAATGGTGGGTACACTTGGCGCACTAGCTTTCGTATCAATCAAGCTTGTGCACAAGAGTGTACTTACCAATCAGTGATTAACAGGGGATGGGAATGCACAAATAGCTCTTGTGCAATCCTAACATGTTGCTAAGTGATGCTGCATTGCAAGCAGAATAGTTCTTCAGAACCTGTCCAATGGCAGTTGATACATTTTCCCATCTACCTGCTCAGCTATTTTGATAGTTGTTTAGTCATTTAGTAGCTTTCATAATAACATCACATACAGAAGTAAACAAACCATCACAGACACTGGCTAAATGTATTTACACCTTTGCCAGTTTGTGCCTGGTTTGCCCTTACACTGTGCACAAATTGAGCTCTGAATCTGTTTGAATATTTAAGATGTTTCTTTTCTTTTACATTACTGTTAAATTGATAAAAAAAAAAAAAAAAAAAAGTACAAACTGTCTTGAGGGAATATGAGATTAGCGAATTTTTTTTTTAAAAGGGATATGAAACCCACATTTTTTTCTATCATGTTTCAGAGCATGCAATTTTAAGCAACTTTCTAATTTACTCCTATTATCACATTTTCTTCGTTCTCTTGGCATTTTTATTTGAAAAATTAGGAGCTGGCCCATTTTTGTTTCGGCACCTGGATAGCGCTTGCTGATTGGTGGCTACATTTAATAGGATTAAGAAAGTTGCTTAAAATTGCATGCTCTATCTTAATCATAAAAACAATGTGGGTTTCATATACCTTTAACCTTGTACAATCAGTAATTTAGTCAGTCTCCTTAAAATTAAAATCACAATAACACATAACAAATAAACTAAAATCAAAATAAAAAATAAAAGATAACTTCCAAAATTAATCTAAACTGTAGATCAATATATTTTGCAAATCTAATCTAAAAATGTATTTTAATCATTTAAAGGGACACTAAACCCAATTTTTTTCTTTCATGATTCAAATAGAGTATGCAATTTTAAACAACTTTCTAATTTACTCCTATTATCAATTTTTCTTCGTTCTCTTGCTATCTTTATTTAAAAAGCAGGAATGTGATGCATAGGAGCCGGCCCATTTTTGGTTGAGAACCTGGGTTATGCTTGCTTATTGGAGGGTAAATGTAATCCTCCAATAAGCAAGCGCTATCCATGGTGCTGAACCTAAAATGGGCTGGCTGCTAAGATTTACATTCCTGCTTTTAAAATAAAGATAGCAAGAGAACTAAGAAAACTTAATAGGAGTAAATTAGAAAGTTGCTTAAAATGCCATGCTCTATCTGAACCAGGAAAGAAAAAAAAATTGGGTTCAGTGTCCCTTTAATATAAGTTATTTTGATCTGCTTTTGAATTTTTTTTTTTTTTTTTTATCTGTTAATGCACACCACTCTACTGCACATTTACCTGTTTTAAATCAAATTAAACAAAGAGTACATTACCTTATGGGATCTATCTCTATGCCAAAATTCACAAAGACAGGTACAGTGGATTTCACTATAGCTTAGCCTAGTCAAAAATTACTGAACTGATTTGCTTCAATTTTCAGACTGCAGCTAAATGACCATATACATCAGGCATGTCCAAAGTCCGGCCCGCTGGCCAATTGCGGCACGAGTACCGGACTGATATGGCCCCACAGATAATTTTACAAATATATATTATACGGCCCCCCAGTGAGTCCCCGACCACCGCTCGCTCAGTTAAGTCACAAACTGCCTTGAGTAGTGTTATTTCTAGTGCACGGCAATTGGCCGTTATCCATCCTCTGACGTCACACACCACAGGAAGCTCAGCCGTATTGAGCATACTGAGCCACAGGAGTACTCCTCCACCATCTTGCTGATCTCTACGGAGTTTTTTTTGTTAAATAATCCTGTCGAACAGTGATTCCTACAAGGTGATTCCTACAAGGTAACCTCTTAAATAACTGTTGCTGCACTATAATTACTGCCATTATCGTAACCTTGGCTTGTGAAGTGATTATGAATAACTTTTGCTGCACTATAATTACTGCCAGTATCGAAACCTTCGTTTGTGAAGTGATTATGAATAACTTTTGCTGCACTACAATTACTGCCATTATCGTAACCTTGTGAAGTGAATAAGAACGGTCTTTAACGTAACCCTGTGAAGAGAACTTTCATATGCTTTAAGACAGTATTACGATATCAACATCTGACAAGCATTTAATTCCATTGTAAACATAAACATACATAAAATAGTTCATTTGCATTTATTTTAAAATGGTTCAAAGAATGTCAGCCAAATAGTGGGCGGCCCTCGCACATGTTCACTTCATGAAATCTGGCACTCTTCCAAAAAAGTTTGGACACCCCTGATTTACATACATTGCTCATTTGAACTGAAAGGTAAATGAAACCCAAAATGTTTCTTTCGTAATTCAAAGCATGCGGTTATGAAAAAGTTTCCCATTTCCTTCTATTATCAAATTTGCTTCGTTCTCATGGTATACTTTTTTGAAGCGTTACCTAGGTAGATAGCTTGCGCATATTTAGAGGAAAACATGTCAGGAAACAGGAAAGTGCTCTTGCAAATGTATACAATTATTCTTGCAAAAGATACCAAGAGAATAAAGAAAATGTTATATATAGAAGTAAATTGGAATGTTGTTTAAAACACAATATCTGAATCATGAAAGAAAAATGTGGGGTTTCATGTCCCTTTAAATTATGGCACCATTAGCTGGGATCAATAAAAAAAAATGTATATTATTTTACTGCAAAATAGACATTAAATACTAAAACTGACACTTCAATGTTAGCTATAAACCCCATACTGTTAACATTGTACCGATTACTGTAAAGTTTAAAGCAGAGTACACTGATATTGCACTTATGGCACTTGGTTTAAACACTTTTCCCTCAATATAAATGTTCATTTTTTATGCTGCATTTAAATAAACATGTATTAATGTTTTTTTTAATGCACAATGTTGTTTTGAATAAAATGACTTTCTAATAAAATACAATGACAAAACCAAATCAATAAAAATACACGGGTGAGTCAGGAACACTTAAATTTAAAGAAATGCTACTATTTTCGGAGATGGTAATGAGCTATTACAGAAATATTAATTCATGATTAATGATGCGTACAGAGTTGCAGGCTGGATTATACCTTGAAATCTTTGTTGCAAGTCAAAGGATTTCCATTTGTGTACCCTCAACTATGGGCCAGATAACGAGTAGCACGTCAACAGTTGTGCGCAAAAGATATCGGGTTTATCGCGGGTGCTTGCACGCTTCAGAAGTAGCGTGCATATTACAAGTTAAAAGTAAATACGTTCACTCAAACACAATTAAATTCAACTCACGTTGGGTTAGAGCAACCTCAGAGCTCTGGTTAACTGTTAAAGGGACAGTACACTGTAAAATTGTTTTTCCATAAATGTATTTTAAATTACTTGTTATACCAACTGCAGAGCCCCAAGGCAGAACATACAGTGATCTGAGATGTCATCGCAGAAAATGCAGCATATCTGCAGAAAGAACAGAACCCATGCAGGAACTGTTAGACTTAGTGCTTTAACTTTGCAGCTATACTCTTCAAACAGAGCTGTGTTCTGGCTGCACTGTTTAAGTGGTCCAGTGCATCAAGAGAAAAGTGCTGTTTGAAGTTAACAGACAAATATGCAGTAGCACTGTAAAGCAGCAGTGCATTGATTATTAACTGGCTTTTTTCAAACACTCCCCTAGCCTTTCCCAGTCTGCAAAGCTGTTTGTTCTGAATGTAAGACGTTCTTATGAGCATTGCACCTTTTTATTACTACATTTCTATGTTAGACCACGAGAAAAGGAAACAAATTTATTCAAGAGACATTTTATAATTTAGTTTGTCTGCAGCTAATTTGCAATGCAATTTTCAACTACTGCACTATATTATAAAACGTTAAAAATTGTTTTATTCTTTAGTTAACTAACACATTGCAATTGAACTGGTGCTTTAGTGCAACTGCCTAATTTAAAATTGAATTTTATTTAAAAATGGCCTGCAGAAAAATTTTCACTAAAAAAATCTCATCGCAGAAAGTGAAAAAGAATTCTGCCTCTGGGCTGCAGAGTATAAAATATTTGAGAAATTGCATTTTCGGGTTTATTTGTGTATCTGAAGTAGCTGGTTTTGTGCTTTGAAACTGCAGCCTATTACAATGGGTTGAGCTTCAGGTAATATCAGATCTCATTATTTTATCACTTTTATGTACACAGACTTGCTTCCTTATCTTATATTTGTCTGGAACACCAAAGCTCAATACATAGAGAGAACAATGGAAAATTATCATTTTATTACTTAAAGGGCCATAATACCCAAATGTTGAAACACTTGAAAGTGATGCAGCATAGCTAGAATGACTAGAAAATATCTCCTGAACATCTCTATGTAAAAAAGAAAGATATTTTACCTCAAAAGTTCCTCAGTAGCCACCTCCCATTGTAAAGGATTTCTAAGCAGCATTTTAGTGTGTCTGTCCTGGGACATCTTAGGGGATGATCCTTGTGAACTCTCATATTATTTCACCAATCAGGTAAAGGAAGCTTATTATGAAATCTCATGAGAGTTAAGTCAAATCTCATGAGATCACAGTAAGAGTTCATGACCTCAGCACTGCTGATGCTGATTGGCTGCTGTTCATTTCTTCATTTTTTTTTTTTTTTACCTGCAGCTGGGATCAGCTGAGTATAACTTTTTACACAGAACTTACTCTGCTGAACTGAGGAGATTGTGAGGTAAAATATCTTCCTTTTTTACATAGAGATGCTCAGGTGATATTTTCCTGTCAGCTTTTTACAGTTATACTGCATCAGTTTCAAGTGATTTAGCATATGAGTATTATGTCCCTTTAACTATCCTGCATACCACTGGGAGAGTAATCTCTTCTGCTGGCTGTGTTTACTTAGGCTTGTCAATAGCGCATATGCCAGTATCAAAACTTTCAGTATAGGTTGGGAAACCACAAGCTAAATCAGCTATTTCAAATGCTGAAATATGAGTAAAGGAGCTACTTGCAACCAATTTAATACACTCTAGCAGGTAAAAAGGATCATTGGGAATAATTTAAAGGGGAGAAAGTTTTTGGGTGAACTGTCCCTTTAAGCTTGAATAAAAAGTTGCACAAAAAAACATAAAAAACCCCATCAAAAATACATTTAAAAGTACAGTTACACTCATAATAACACTAATAAAAATAAAAAGTGCACACACACATTGGAGTCCTTAGCAATTAAAATCATATTTATACAATATTTATATTTAAATAAATTGTTTAACTATGTATTTACTGTAAATATTTCACATTTCAATGTTCTTTGCATAAGGGAATATGTTCTAAGTGTTTTTAAATAGATATTCCAATATACAGTATATCTGTATATAGCTATACCCATTTATACATAGATAGATATTGTACGAAAATACCATCAGATAAATAAATAGAAATATGTATTCATGAATTAATATTACATATTCTCCTATGTGAAGAACATTGGAATGTGAAATAATCATATTTCATGTCGGGTTAGTGCACTTGAGAAAATGCGATCGGGTTTGGGTTATTTGTTGAGAATTAGTTTTTTTTTATACGTTAACGCGATTGCAAAATTGTAACTTCAGATTTTTGCGCGTGTCGGGTTAATGCACGAGCAAAAAACTTTTAACTTGTAATACGCGGGGTATCCGACACGCGCAAAAAAGACGAAGTAGAGTGGTTAGCGTGTGAGCGATAAATAGATCTATCCCTATAAAAGCTTCCTGTCAGATGGGTCTCCTAGGTCTGCATTACTCCATCAATGTAATAGTGCCCCAGTCTTTTTAATCACCATGATATGAACTCTTAAGCATGATCACCAGTTGAAAGACAGTTTTGCAGATGACATTTATTTTTACTTTCTAAGCAGATACATCAAATGAGAGATTATGAATTTAGCACATGATGGTTCACGAGTATGAATTTACATTTCCAGCAATTCTGACAATTTTAGATGTGGTGACAAACTGACAATCTGTCATTTTAATCTTTAAAGAATGTAACTTGCTGTTGATTACTAACACAAGAGATGGTCTTGTTCATGGCTTATGCATTAGCAGAAGCTCAGATAGTGTATAAAATTCAGTGACTCAGTGGCTGAATACAAATTAGTTTTTTTTTTTTAGACAGGCATGACCTAAAAAGAAAAACAAGGAGCTTGTGAAACAGCATGATAATATGAATGACATGTACTGTAAAGCAGATATAATATATATATATATATATATATATATATATATATATATACATATACACACACACATATATATATATATATATATATATATATATATATATATATATATATATATATATATATATATATATATATATATATATATATATATATATACACATACACACATATATATATATATATATATATATATATATATATATACACACATACATACATACATACTTTACACTTTTTTCATTGCTAAAATCAAACAAAGAGAATGCATTGCACATTTCCTTTATCCAACAACATTAAGGCATTCAGTGTGTTAATAGTACAATTTTATGTTTATTTAAATCAATCCCCCTAATGCTTAATTTCTAGCAAAGCACCTCCATAAATCCTTAGCACCTATTAAAACACTATGATATTACAGAGTAATACACCTGTTTACACTGATACTTTTTGTCTTTTATTAATTCCTATCACATCAGATCACTGCAACAGGTTTCTCTCCATTAAAACAACACAAAACGTACACACAATTTTATTTCCACACTTAACATTTTAAAGTTCTGTGGGATATCAATAAAAAAAACATAATGAAGAACTTAATGTACAGTAAAAGTCATATATGTTTTATTCTCCATGATCCCCTATAATACAAAGGAACTAGCACCAGATATCTCTTTATAAAACATAAAAAACCTGTCTTATTACCTACTGCTCACTTATTGATTGAGGGAATGGATACAAATAAGGACAGAAAACACAGACACACATATACATTCACTGTGAGTACTCACAGTTCTGAATACAGGAAATGCAGATTGCCCATATTGTCTATATAGTTGGCAGGGCTTAACCAAGGCAAGACCAATAATAGAAGAGCCTTCATTTTGAAAAAAAAAGAGCTGTTGCGGCTTCCCAAGATTTTCTTTCTCCTCACCAATTTCTCTCTCTCTCTCTCTCTGTTGGCTATTTAAAACAAAAGGCTTCAAAGCCTTGATTATAGCCAAATCTGTTATTATTTTTGGTTCAGATAGATGTCTCCATTTTCATATCAGTTGTAGCACATCATGAACCTGACTGAAATCTCAAACTAAGCTCTGCTGCAGAAATCATTGACTTGTAAGAGGATTAATTGTTTTGGATGTCAGATTGGTAGATGTGAGGGTTTAAGGACATTGCTGCATGGATGGCGAGACAGTGACTTATGCTGTGAAGCAGGCTGATGTAAGGTAAAAGGGACCAGCCTCCTGCTCGTCTCCGAGTGGTTCTTTACAAACAGCTGGTACATTTACATCACTGGCTAGAAGCAGATGGGTTGAGATAGAGATAGAGTCAGAAAAGGTCTGATTGATGCTGAGAACTGAATATAAAAGAGCCAAAGCAGATACACTGAAATACACAAACCTATTGTGATTTCCAGTGCTCTGTGAAGTGGGAAATAAATATTTCAGCCATATCTGGCAGCTAAATGTTTAATCACATAGGTATTTCAAATGGATGTAAAATACAAAGTTCATTGAGATGTGCAGAAGGTTTGTTGAGAACAAATTGCACAGATAATTGTAAAATATTCTATTTGTTCATTTGAGTGGGTAATTTAAATAAAGCTTAATTTAAATAAAAAAACAAAATCCCTCCTCAGAAAAAGGATTTTCTTTTCTTTTCTGGAATTTGTAAGATTCTACGGAAACCCAGAGTTGCCACTTTCAAGTTTTTTTGTTGTTGTTTTTTTAACAAATTATTCGCACAATTTATGTGTCCACAATGTTGCAAATCATGAGCACGATTAAATAAAATGTGCAAACAATTTATTAAAATGTCAGTATGATTAACCTATTTTGTGCTATTATTATTATACAAGCTTACTTCTCGCTTTAAATAAACTCAAAATAACTCAAAGTAATCTAGCAAAATAGAGAACGTGTGTGTAAAAGCAACCTGTTCTTAGACAGAAAGTGTCCGTGTGATCAAACATATTGGACTATAAATCAGTTTTGTGCACTTCTTTTATTTTACTTCTTTTTTTTAAGTTAACACATTAGAGAATTACTTAATGAACTGCAGTTACATTCTGAATGATTAGTTTTAAAGCTTTGAATAATGGATGTAAACTGTCCTGTTTTTTAGGAGCCTTTGTTCAGTGTTTCTAGATAATACTGGATAGAAATTTAAAAAAATGCGCACAAGATCCAGGAACTAATAGTTACAATTTATTCAAATTCAGGCTATCAGTAGCTTCAAATGATTGAGTGTTAGTAATTAGTACAAAAGTAAAAAACAAAACAAAAAAAACAAAACAAAAAAAACAAGAGCATATCTCTTGCAACAGGTCATGATGTGTGTATATATTTGGAATTATTTGGTTTTCTGCATGAATTGGTCATAATATGTCATCTCGTCTTTTTCAAAGTCACAAGTATAGATAAACACACAACATTTACAGTGCTGTGGAAAAAGTAAGTCAACACTTACATAGTGCAGAATTATATAACATTATATTCGTGCTAACTTTATGTAACATAATATTGCCGGTGAAATTTTTATTAAAAAAAAAAGAGGGGTTTTCCAGACCCGCCCTCTGTGCTCTACTGAGCGGGTCTGGTTTTCCCTCTGAGCACATCTGGGCAGCTGTCTAGTCACACCCCGGCCCGATCGCGCCATTATCCTCAATGTAGCTTGCTCCCGCTGTCAGACAGAGCAGGAGCAAGCTACATTGAGTGTAATGGCGTGGTTGGGCCGGGCTAGACAGCTGCCCAGATGTGCTCAGAGGGAAAACCAGACACGCTCAGTAGAGTACAGAGGGCGGGTCTGAAAACCCCTCTTTTTTAATAAAAATGTCACCGGCACTGTTACATAAAGCTAGCACTAATATAATTCTGCACTATGTGCAGAATTATATAACATTATTTTCTAGGTTTACTGCCCCTTTAATAACTAGTTGATCCTCCTTTTGGCAGCAGTAATCTCAACCAAGCGTTTATGCTCCCTTTACTGTACTTAACCATTGGGATGAAGTTTTCATGTTAGTATGCATGCATTACATTGTTTACTGTGTATTGATGCTGCGCGGAGTTCAGTACATATTGTTAAGCAAAATATTTGCCTCCTGTCTTTAATAAAATGATGATTATTCTGTCACTAAAGATAGAATAATCTCCATTTATAGATGCTCTTGAGGTTGACTGCAGGATTTGCAGTGAAGGTGAGACGATGCTCACAATTCATTGAGCATAGCTTCTTTTACATTTCTCACAGATTCATCAATAGGCGTTAGTGCCACTAACATCCACTGATATGTTAGTGTGGACCGTTTTATTGGGTGAGCTTTTTGTTTTCATTTCATTTAAGGGAACGGGTGACACAAGTCTCACATTTATTAGTCATAGAATGCGCAAATAGCTCTCTTTGGACCAGTATCCTGTTGGGCTTTGTGCTGTAGAACTTTTATAAACAGGTTTACAATGTTGTCTAAACTAAGGCCTATCAAGCATTTTATGGTGTTGTGCAATTTGTTTGTTTCACGTCTGGCACCCCTAGGCACTGACAATGAAACACAGTGAAGAAAGCAGTGCCTCACTGTATATATAATCAGAAAGCAATGCACGTGAAGGTAAGAGCTGCCTCCCCTGTTCACCACAAGTAACTGGACCTTTATTTCTGACCTGCTACGAAGGTTAACATGAAAATGTCAACATTTGAAACAGTAGCTGCATGAGAAGGGCTGGTGAGGCCCTGCAACATTTGATGTTATTTTGAATGTCAACATTTTGAGGTTAGCATTGTGGTAGTATGGTGACCTAATTTAACCTGCAGCCTGTAACCCACTTATCAAATTACACTGATCTACAATTTATAGAGCTGCTTTCTGTTAAAAAGCACATTCAGGTTTTAAAAGAGTTTTTAAATTGTTATTATTGTAAAAAACAATAATTGTGTTTGATGCCTTTGAGGTATCATGGGACATGATCCTTAAGTTTAATTTAAAAAATTTTGATGCAACAACATGGTTAAAAGGTACTCTCTCCTGGTCATAATACAAGTTTTTGGTTTAGTTTAAGGGGACACTAAAGTAAAAATAAAACTTTAGACCTGCATGATTCAGATTGAGCATGCTATATAACTTCACTTTACTTCCATTATCAAATTGCGCACATTTGTTTTACATGCACACTTTCAGCTCTTACTGAGCATGTGCAAGAGTTCACATTATATATTTTTATAGGAGTCTGTGATTAGCTGATGGCTGTCACATGATATAGGAGCAGAAATTAAAAGAAACTCTAAAAATTGTCAGAAAAAAAAAATCTCATTGGAAATTCAGTGTTATTACATTGTCTTTGCATTACGCATTTGTTGATTATTCAATTCGACTCTATTTAATAGTACTTTAAAGGGCCATTTATGTTGTGTTGCTATAGAATGACAGAACCCCCCCCCCCCCCCCATTGCCTTATTTGGAATCTGGACTTGAGTAAGCAGACAAGGCTAGCAGGGCCGGACTGGGTAATCAGACCAGCCCTGGAAATTTGTATAGACCGGCCCCACCCCCTCCAACCTAGCCACGCCCCCTCCAATCCAGCTAACTATGCTCTAGCTGGTTTTCCCTTCAACTCATATAGATATATACATGCTGGCATTTCCTGCAATTGTTAAGCATATATACTGTTTGTGTGTGAGAGTGTGTGTATATATACATATATATAGATTGGTGGTTCAAGTGAACAGAGGCACTCGCCGTGTTTCAAATGTGCTTTATTTTATCATACGAGTATGAGAGAATAAAGCACATTTGAAACACGGCGAGTGCCTCTGTTCACTTGAACCACCAATCTATATTGAAAACTTGGGAGCACCCCGGTTTTTGGGACTATATAGTGAGTGCTGGTAAATTTGAATTGATATATATATATATATATATATATATACACACACACACACACATATACATACCCAGACACAGTATATATTCTTAACAATTGCAGAAAATTTCATCATGTACATCTTACAGATAAGTGTAAAAATACAGCTTTTTACCATTTTTAATTTATTGAAAGTATGGAACCTTTTTTATAAAGCACATTTTCTTGCAATTTGAGGAAGAGACAGAAACATGATATGGTGGGTTCTACTAATATCATGATCCTCTACACTTATAAACATCACACTGCACCCTCCCACATTACCAGAGCCCTCCCACCTTTATTTTACTCCCACTCAGTCAGTTCTCAGTTAAAGGGCCATTATAATATTTTTTATATTGATGGGTTAATAAAAAGTTGATTATGACAACATTAATAAATTACTAATTTACATTTATTAAAGGTAATATATATATACATATATACATATATTAACTTACAAAGTTATAATAATGTCCACTGTCCATTCTGTGAGAAGAATACCATAGTCCAGCATTTCCTAAGCTCCTTACAATGTGTAGAAACAGGCTCCTGGCTGCCAGACATCAATCAAATACCCCTCTGCTCGTGTTAAAGGATTCCAAAACTTAGCATTTTTAAGTTTAAGAATATCATCACAATCGTATCACCAACCCTTATATATCAAAACTTACCTACTTTGACATGAAAACGAGCGTTAGAAGCATAATAAAATTATATTTTTGATCTAGAGAATGATGTCACCGAAGCCAAACCCCCTGTTTATAGTGCCTTCAATACCAAAAAGAATATCCAATCATACTACGTTTTCGTGCATATAATTATTATGCTGTTTTGTCACCCGCCGCATGCGCAATACGATACGGTTATTCACACATGCACAGATTTTAGCTTTGAGTTTAGTTCATTTAATGCTCGTTATTGTAAGGGTCATTATCGCAGTGCAGTTCAATGTTCTTACCTGGCCTATTCCGCTTTAACATCTGTCTGCACATATCGATTCAGACGGTCTGCTGTTTCAATGGAGCGTGACATATTGGATGACGAGTTTATAAGATTGCGCATGCGCATTACGCACAAAATCAGACATTTTGATAACTCAGGTTATCATAAACGATTCGTGCATGAAAAATAATCTGAGAACAGTGGGTTTGGAAATCAATAAATTTTTGGAGCAGCATATCTATATAACAGTAAGAATCTGACACGCAATGCTAATTACAAATATAATTATTATATATGGATAGAGCGATTAAACCAAACTTTTTTTCAAGGTTTAGTATCCCTTTAACTAAGGAGGGAAACGTTCTGGCAATGGTTGCTATGGCAACCTTTGAAGCTTCCTGCAGAAGGTATAGGATTCTGAGTGAAATTATTTACGATATTTGTTGCACTTTGATCTGCTTAACGGGCACAAAATACATTCTCTTCTCCTATCTGCATCTCTCCTCTGACCTCTCTGCTACTGAATACTTTTTTAGCTTGCTACATACACACACTCCCCTTGCCTCCTCTCACTGTTATGTGCGCTATTGCAGCTGTCAGCGTTCTGACAGCACACAGTGCAGTGAGAGAAGAGCAGGCAAGGGGAGTGTGTAACAAGATCAAATTAAAAAGTATTACCGTAGCAGTCATAGGAGAGATGTAGATTGTGTCCCCCAGTCTGTGCAATGCCAGCCTGCCCTTTTACTGAGTGCTGCCTGAGCACTGGCTGTCACCACCCCTGTGCCTGCAGCAACACTTGTGAAAGTTGATTACGATCCGAATTCCGGATCTACATACCATACAAATGGGGCCACACTGTAACCGGCATGGGAGTTCTGAGCTGTTTGCTTCACCTCAAAGGCCAGAAAATAAGTAGTGGGAAGCTGGAGCTGGGACAGAGCATGTACAGTCACACTCAAACACGTCTTGGCTCTCTCTTCTTCATTCCCGCCAGTCCTACTGAAACGCCTCCAAGTCATGTGATGTTATTGACTAATCAGTGAACACTATACATCACACTCTGGCAAACTAGAAACGAAACCACAGTAAAGTAATGGTGGGCGGGGCTAATCAGCCGCCCGCATCGCATCAAAAATGTGCTGTTCTCAGATAGTCTATGCAGCAGCTGAGCCAGCCCAGCTGAGTTGCCGGCCGGCGGCCCACCGGGATTTTTCCCGGTATCCCGGCTGCCCAATCCGGCCCTGAAGGCTAGCCACTTTTATAGTGTTAGTATAAACTGCATTCCTTTGCAGTTGTTTCAGTGAAAGCCAATTCGTGAAAAATATGTAGCAGTGTTAGCCTTGATACTGTAAGTAAGCATGGTGCATTTCAAGTTTTGAGAATACAAACTACATAAAAACTACATGAAAGGGGGTATAATAAATAACGTACGTATACTGCAAAGTTGTTTTATTACCCATAACTACACATTTTATATAAAAATCTCAAGCCGATTACTTACTTTAAAAGAGATATGAAACCCCAAATTTTCTTTCATTATGCAGATAGATCATACAATTTTAAACAACTTAACAAATTACTTCTTTTATCGAATTTGCTTCATTTTCTTGGTATTTTTTGTTGAAAATAATACCTAGGTACTTAGGCTCAGCTAGCTTGTTGCTGATTGGTGACTGCACATATATGCCTCTTGCTATTGGCTTACTGATGTTTTCAACTTCAGCTAGATCCCAGTAGTGCATTTCTGCTTCTTCAAGAAATTATACAATGAGAATAAAGCAAAATTGAGAATAGAAGTAAATTGGAAAGTTGTTTACAAATATATGCTCTATCTAAATCATGAAAGAACACATTTGAGATTCATGTCCCTTTAAGCACTTTAACACGAGGGACACTAGCTCAGGGTAGCTACCCAGGGATACTGCTCAGTCTATCCCACTACAGATACATTATACCTCATTGTAGCTCAATATCCCTTCCTTAAAAAAGCATATAAAAAGATTAATTTGATCTGCTAGAATCAGCATTTATTACTTTTCCTGCACATCAGCAAATTCTTTAATTTCTAGCAAGTGAATCTGAGGCAACAGTGTTTATGTGGCTGTCTGTATTGTGCGGTAAACTTTCATTTACAGAAGAAATTTCCTGCATGAATTGATGAGCAACTTTTTCTATTTTGACAGTGAATAATGCTGATATTCTAGAACAGTGTTTGTCAACTCCAGTCCTCAAGTACCCCATAACAGGTTTTCATGATAGCTCAACTAGAGCAACAGTGAAATAATCAGCTGATCGGTAACCATGGTTAATTCACCTGTGCGCTAGTTAAGATATCATGAAAATCTGGTATGTTAGAGGCACTTAAGGACTGGAGTTGAGAAGCACTGCTCTATAACAAAGAGCTACGGGTGTCACCAAATTAATGTTTTTGGGACTGTATCAATACTGTTCCATTTCATCCTTGGTCCAGTTTGTCACAATAGTGCAGGGTTCTTCAAACTTTTTTCCCCAAGACCCAGTGCCATGATACCATACACCTTCGCAACCCTATTTTTAGGCTTGGTCTGAAAATTTCTGAAGTAATATCCAACAAGAGAGCTGCAATGTTTGGCAAAGTGACTAAAAGGTGTGTGTACTTTATTCCTGAACTTGAGAGTGTTGTAAAAGGTAATAACACTGTCACACTCTCTTAAAAACACACACATACATTCTCTTAAAACAAACACTCTCCTACAACACACACACACTCTCCTACAACACACGCACACATGCACTCTCCTACAACACACACACTCTTCTACAACACATACACTCTTCTACAACACACACACCACACACATACACACACTCTCCTACAACACACACACACTCTCCTACAACACACCACACATACCACACACACTCTCTCCTACAACACACACACACTCTCCTACAACACACACACACTCTCCTACAACACACACACACTCTCCTACAACACACACACACACATACACACACTCTCCTACAACACACACACACATACACACACTCTCCTACAACACACACACACACACACATACACACACTCTCCTACAACACACATACACACACTCTCCTACAACACACATACACACACTCTCCTACAACACACCCTCTCCTACAACACACACACACACTCTCCTACAACACACACACACTCTCCTACAACACACACACACTCTCCGAGTCCTACAACACACATACCACACACACACTCCTACAACACTCTTCTACAACACACACACTTTCTTCCAACACACACAAAAATTGTGACCCAATAAACATGGTGTTGTGACCCAGTAATGGGTACTGACCCATGGTTTCAAGAACCCTACGATAGTGTAAAAGAGTATATACAAAAATAAAAACTTTATTTCTCAGCATCTATCCTGTGCTATGTAAGAAATGCTTCACCACTGCTAATATGATGAACAGTATTACAACCTATTTAAATAGCATGTTTGATGGTCCTGCCAATGACTGTAGCAACTAATTTGCGACGAGATGTGTTAAAGGGACACAAAATCCAGGAATTTTTCTTTGATGATTCAGATAGAACATGCAGTTTAAAAAAGAAAAAAAAAAAAAAACAACTTTCCAATTTACTCCTATTATCAAATGTGCTTTATTTTCTTTGTATTCTTTTCGAAGGAGCAGAAATGCACTACTGGGGGTAAGCTAAACACATTGGATGAGCAAATCACAAGAGGCTAGGGTTGCCACCTCAGCCATGTTTTCCTGGACACTTATGAGTTACACATGCTGCAGGGTGTGCAGGGAGGAACATGTATTGTGTTTCTGGACAGCACTATTCATATTCCTCCCTGAACACCCTGCAGCATGTGTAACTTATAAGTGTTCTGTATTTTTAGGGATAGGTGGCATCACTATACAGCAACCAACCAGCAGCTAGCTCCCAACAATGTTTTACTGCTCTTTTCAACAAAAAGATACTAAAAGAATAAAACTAATTAAATAGAAGTATATTGGACAATTGTTTAAAATTGCATCATACTCTGTCTGAATCATTAGAATAATTTTGACTTTACCATCCCTTTAAAGTGCCATAAAACTGACACAAATTTGCTAGCAGGAAATATTTAAATTTCAGTTATATACCAATATTTTTGTTACGGAGTATAAAAATCTTAGCACAATAAATGCTGTCTTCTCCAGTTTTAGATTCCCAGTTTTTCTGGGTCAGATACCATCAACAAAAAACATTCTTCAAAATTCAGTATGCTGCATGATAGACAATAACATAATAATATGGATCCTATGTCTATAAAAAAAAGCAAGATACTTTATTACTGGAATTATGTAATTCCATTCTTTTTTAAATTAATTTTACACGCCTACACCTATTTTTATTTGGGAAATCTTCACTTGTATGTCATTTTCTACTCTTCCAAATAACTAGTTATACCAAAGCTAAGTTATATTTAAAGTTTAATATCATTAACTAGACTTGTACTGCCAAGAAAATTTAGTGGCAAACTAAATTTTTGTTCCGAATATTTGGGGACATTTGTTTCCCTGAATATTTGTTGGCTGCATTATTCTGAATTTTAGTTAAACATTTACATTTATTTTTGTTAAAATGTATGTAAATGTTTCAAAGCTTGTGATGAAAAGTTCACCTGTAGCTTAAATACTTACCCTCTAACCTGATCGTCTTCTTGCCAGCCGCGCTAACGTTAGTGCAGGTCCTAGGAGCTGAGTGCGATAAGCCTCCTTAGCACGGATGAGCTCTTGCAAGAAGAAGATCAGGGTAGTGCGCTCTACAGAGCGTGTGAGGGTAAGTATTGTACCTCGATTGAGTAATTTAAAGAAAACAAATTAGTTTTGATGAATTTTGTCAGTATTTCTTAGTTTTCATTAAATTTTGCTGGTCCGTTCATTTGATCGTTTTCGTTTACAAAAACGAATATGAGTTTTTTGTTATAAAATGTGCATTTGTAAAGAAACGAATGCACATCCGTAGCATGAACAAGTTTGGTAATATTTCCTTCACAAAAAATGAGAAGAGCTCAACCACTGCAGCTCCTGAGTGGAACTTCTACTGTATGTTTAATACATAGTAGAGCAGGGTCGATAGTCAGAAAATGACATGTTCTAACAGATTACAGCATGTTATTTTTCTGCTATAATGGCTCTTTTAACAATATCGGCTAGATTTAGAGTTCTGCGGCCAAAGGGGTGCGTTAGCTACGCGTGCTTTTTTTTCCCCGCACCTTTTAAATACCGCTGGTATTTAGAGTTCACAGAATGGCTGCGTTAGGCTCCAAAAAAGGGAGCGTAGAGCATATTTAACGCCACTGCAACTCTCGATACCAGCGGTGCTTACGGACGCGGCCAGCTTCAAAAACGTGCTCGTGCACGATTCCCCCATAGAAAACAATGGGGCTGTTTGAGCTGAAAAAAAACCTAACACCTGCAAAAAAGCAGCGTTCAGCTCCTAACGCAGCTACATTGTTTTCTATGGGGAAACACTTCCTAAGTCTGCACCTATCACTCTAACATGTACCCCGAGTCTAAACACCCCTAACCTTACACTTATTAACCCCTAATCTGCCGACCCCGCTATTGCTGACACTTGCATATTTTTTTTAACCCCTAATCTGCCGCTCCGTACACCGCCGCTACCTACATTATACCTATGTACCCCTAATCTGCTGCCCCTAACACCGCCGACCCCTATATTATATTTATTAACCCCTAATCTGCCCCCCACAACGTCGCCTCCACCTACCAACAATAATTAACCCCTAATCTGCCGACCGAACCGCACCGCTACTATAATAAATGTATTAACCCCTAATCCGCCTCACTCCCGCCTCAATAACCCTATAATAAATAGTATTAACCCCTAATCTGCCCTCCCTTACATCGCCGACACCTAACTTCAAACATTAACCCCTAATCTGCCGACCGGAGCTCACCGCTATTCTAATAAATTTTTTAACCCCTAAAGCTAAGTCTAACCCTAACCCTAACACCCCCCTAAGTTAAATATAATTTTTATCTAACAAAATAAATTAACTCTTATTAAATAAATTATTCCTATTTAAAGCTAAATACTTACCTATAAAATAAACCCTAATATAGCTACAATATAAATTATAATTATATTGTAGCTATTTTAGGATTAATATTTATTTTACAGGCAACTTTGTATTTATTTTAACCAGGTACAATAGCTATTAAATAGTTAATAACTATTTAATAGTTACCTAGTTAAAATAATTACAAAATTACCTGTAAAATAAATCCTAACCTAAGTTACAATTAAACCTAACACTACACTATCAATAAATTAATTAAATAAAATACCTACAATTATCTACAATTAAACCTAATACTACACTATCAATAAATTAATTAAATACAATACCTACAAATAAATACAATTAAATAAACTAACTAAAGTACAAAAAATAAAAAAGAACTAAGTTACAAAAAATAAAAAAATATTTACAAACATTAGAAAAATATTACAACAATTTTAAACTAATTACACCTACTCTAAGCCCCCTTAATCGGAATTAAGGTAGGAAAATTCTGATTGGCTGATCAAAATTTTTAAATCTCCCGTAACTGTCTAACACGCCTCCCAAAAATAAGATCGACACGTATACCCCTATATCCGCAATCCCCCCTCTCACTCCTAATAATAAATGTATTAACCCCTAGACCGACAACCCCCCACAATGCAATAAGCCTAATTATTAACCCCTAAACCGCCATAGCTCACACCGCAAAAAACCTATTCGAGTATTAACCCCTAAACCGCCATAGCCCACATAGCCTATTAAATCTATTAACCCCTAATCTGCCGCCGCCACTATAATAAAGTTATTAACCCCTAAACCTAGTTTAGACTAACCCTAACACCCCCTTAACTTAATTATTATTTAAATAAATCTAAATAATATTACTATTATTAACTAAAGTATTCCTATTTAAAACTAAATTCTTACCTATAAAATAAACCCTAAGATAGCTACAATATAATTAATAATTACATTGTAGCTATTTTAGGATTTATTTTTATTTTACAGGCAACTTTGTATTTATTTTAACTAGTTACAATAGCTATTACATAGTTAATAACTATTTAATAGCTACCTAGTTAAAATAATTACAAATATACTTGTAAAATAAATCCTAACCTAAGTTACAAATACACCTAGCACCACACTATCATTCAATTAATTAAATAAATTAACTACAATTAGCTAAAATTAAATACAATTAAATTAAATAAACTATAGTACAAAAACAAACAAACACTAAACTACAGTAAAATAAAAACATTTACAAGAAGTTTAAACTAATTACACCTAATCTAAGCCCCCTAATAAAATAAAAAGCCCCCCAAAATAATAAAATGCCCTACCCTATACTAAATTACATATAGCCCTTAAGGGCTTTTTTCGGGGCATTGCCCCAAAGTAATCAGCTCTTTTACCTGTAAAAAAAAAAGTACAATCCCCCCCCAACATTACAACCCACCACCCCTACTCTAAAACCCACCCAATCCCCCCTTAATAAAACCTAACACTACCCCCTTGAAGATCACCCTACCTTGAGCCGTCTTCACCCAGCCAGGCACAAGTGGTCATCCGATAAAGGCAGAAGTCTTCATCCGATGGGGCAGAAAAGGACATCCAGACCGGCAGAAGTCTTCATCCTATCCGGGCAGAAGAGGACATCCAGACCGGCAGAAGTCTTCATCCAAGCGGCATCTTCTATCTTCTTCCATCCGACAAGGAGCGACTCCATCTTGAAGACATCCGGCGCGGAGCATCCTTCCAGCACGACGGACTAACGACAAATGACGGTTCCTTAAAATGATGTCATCCAAGATGGCGTCCCTCGAATTCCGATTGGCTGATAGGATTCTATCAGCCAATCGGAATTAAGGTAGGAAAAATCCGATTGGTTGATTTAATCAGCCAATCGAATTGAAGTTCAATCCGATTGGCTGATTGGATCAGCCAATAGAATTGATCTCGCATTCTATTAAATCAGCCAATCACATTTTTCCTACCTTAATTCCGATTGGCTGATAGAATCCTATCAGCCAATCGGAATGCGAGGGACGCCATCTTGGATGACGTCATTTAAAGGAACCGTCATTCGTCGAGTAGTCGTTGTGCTGGAAGGATGCTCCGCGTCGGATGTCTTCAAGATGGAGCAGCTCCTCGTCGGATGGAAGAAGATAGAAGATGCCGCTTGGATGAAGCCTTCTGCCGGTCTGGATGTCCTCTTCTGCCCCATCGGATGAAGACTTCTGCCCGGATCGGATGACCACTTGTGCCCGGCTGGGTGAAGATGGCTCAAGGTAGGGTGATCTTCAATGGGGTAGTGTTAGTTTTTTTTAAGGGGGATTGGGTGAGTTTTAGAGTAGGGGTGTGGTGGTTTGTAATGTTGGGGGGGGTATTGTAATTTTTTTTACAGGTAAAAGAGCTGATTACTTTGGGGCAATTTTTTTTTCTGTAATTTTGCGGGGGTTTTTTGTACTTTAGTTTGTTTTAGTTAATTGTATTTAATTTTAGCTAATTGTAGTTAATTAATTTAATTTATTTAATGATAGTGTAGTGTTAGGTGTATTTGTAACTTAGGTTAGGATTTATTTTACAGGTAATTTTGTAATTATTTAACTAGGTAGCTATTAAATAGTTATTAACTATTTAATAGCTATTGTACCTAGTTAAAATAAATACAAAGTTGCCTATAAAATAAAAATAAATCCTAAAATAGCTACAATGTAATTATTAATTATATTGTAGCTATCTTAGGGTTTATTTTATAGGTAAGTATTTAGTTTTAAATAGGAATACTTTAGTTAATAATAGTAATATTATTTAGATTTATTTAAATACTAATTAAATTGGGGATGTTAGGGTTAGACTAAACTAGGTTTAGGGGTTTATAACTTTATTATAGTGGTGGCGACGGCGGCAGATTAGGGGTTAATAGATTTAATAGGCTATGTGGGCTATGGCGGTATAGGGGTTAATAATAGAATAGGTTTATTGCGGTGTGGGCTATGGTGGTTTAGGGGTTAATACACTTTATTAGTTATTGCGGGGGGGGATTGCGGTTGAAAGGTAGATAGACATTGCGCATGCGTTAGTTTTTTTTTGCAGGCATTTTAGGGAGTTACGGTGCTCCCATACTCAGCGCAAGGCCTGCTACGGCTGCATTTTATGGTGAGGTGAAAATGGAGTAAGATTTCGCCACGTAAGGCCTTGCGCTGGATATTGGATACCGATTTACGATGCGGTCCCATGTTAGCTTATGGGAGTAAAAATTGCGTGCGACGGGTGAAATATACGTGCCGCATTTAGATGCGGCGCTGTATATAGGATACCAAAAACGCGCAAAAACCGGCGTCGCCGGCTTTTGAGGGCAATGCTGCATATCGGATCGGGCCCCCAGTGTCAATTTTTAATATTTATGATGAATGGCTGAATTTTCATGGAATTGCCCCTACTTAGCATTTATATACAAAGAAATAATGTGCTTTAAATGCTTTTTATAAACAATTTGCAAGAAATAAGCAATACTATTGTATACCATTTACAAAACAAATCCGAAAAACGTAAGCACTTGATAATTGCCAAAATAATTCAGTGATTCTTTACACCTGTATTGGATCTTTAATGGCTCGGGTAATGTTATATTTAACCCCTTAACTACCACAACATACCCTGTACGTCACTGATCAAAAAAGCAAGCCCCATTGAAAGAATAGTGACGTACAGGGTACATCGCTGGTCGTTAAGAGGTTAATCACATGTAGCGCCCTGGCAAAACAAACATTTAGCACCAATAAACTGAGGTTACATTGAATAATATTTTCACATTTTAATTTCATATAAATAGCAACAATGTACACTTTAAGTAACACTTTTTGGAAGCCAGAAATAAATCAGAATATATTTTACACACTTCTCTTTGTGCAAGATAAAAATAAGTGTTACAATTCAGTAAATCATTTTATGGAAAATGTTTTGACAAAATGCATTGGGTATGTTCTGCAGAAGACTACAAAATGTGTTAGATTATTTTCACAACATATTACATTCCAACTGCAGATAAACTGTGAACTGACAGTATTAAAAAGTATTATCAGAAAAAAAGTGTGAGTTTCATGTCCATTTTAAAAAATAATAATAATAATTATATGCTTCAGATAGAGAATACAATTTTAAATAATTTTCCAATTTACTTAAAGGGACACTGAATCCATTTTTTTTTCTTTTGCGATTCAGAGCATGCAATGTTAAGCAACTTTCTAATTTACTCCTATTATCAATTTTTCTTCGTTCTCTTGCTATCTTTATTTAAAAAATTAGACATCTATAAGCTTTTTTTGGTTCAGAACTCTGGATAGCACTTTTTTTTATTGGTGGATGAATTTATCCACCAATCAGCAAGGACAACCCAGGTTGTTCACCAAAAATGTGCCGGCATCTAAACTTACATTCTTGCATTTCAAATAAAGATACCAAGAGAATGAAGAAAATTTGACAATAGGAGTAAATTAGAAATTTGCTTAAAATGTAATGCTCTATCTGAATCATGAAAGAAAAAATTTGGGTTCAGTGTCCCTTTAATCTAGT
This sequence comes from Bombina bombina, assembly GCF_027579735.1. Taxonomy (NCBI): domain Eukaryota; kingdom Metazoa; phylum Chordata; class Amphibia; order Anura; family Bombinatoridae; genus Bombina; species Bombina bombina. The sequence goes on along the minus strand of NC_069500.1, from coordinate 1,221,239,667 downwards.
TCCTTCAACAACTCCTTTACTGCACCATAAGGGGAGACCGGTCTCCTAAGATTCTATTATTGTCTGTACAGAGACCTAAACAAGTAGAAATTTGGATCAGGAGCTGCAAAATGCAGCCGTTAACTGTTCAATAGAGAAATGCAAATATATCAATTTGTTGAAGAACTGAGGGTTCTGAAAGGTGCATGTGTCAAAAATAAAATCTTGTGAGAGGGGGGAACAAATAAACCGAAAATGTAATTTCTCATACATTTTATACTCTGCAGCTAGCATAACAAGTCATTGAAAATACATTAAAGGGACAGTATACTGTAAAATAGTTTTTCCCTTAATGTGTTTAAAATTGCTTTTTTTACCAACTGCATAGTAAAAAATGTATGAAAATTAGCTTTTTAAGGGTTATTTGTGTATATTAAAGCTCTGAGTTTGTGTTTTGAAGCCACAACCTAATAAAATGGGCTGAGCTTGTAGGTATAATCAGATCTCATTACTGTATCACATTGTGTACATATACCTGCTTCTTTATCTTATATCTGTCCATAAAACAATCACCAGTACTTTGAGAGAACAATGGAAAATCAACATTGTATTACCTTATCTCTGCTATAGCCCACTGTGAGTGCAATTTCTTCTGCTGGCTGTATTTACAAAGCTTATCTATAGCTTGGACCTGCGGCCACAAACTTTCAGAATAGGTGGGGATACCACAGGCTAAATCAACTATTTCAAATTCCAATATAAGGGTAAAGGAGCTACTTGTAAACAATTTAATACACTCCAGCAGGTAAAGTGGATCATTGGGAACAAAATAAAGGGGAGAAAAACTGTCCCTTTAATGGAAAAACAATTTTACAGTGTACTGTCCCTTTAATGATGGTTCCTCACTTCTCCCCAGTATGCTGACTGTTGCATCCTCTCTTCCCCCTATGTCTGGCAACCACCATCACATGACAGGAGCACTACTATAATGCTGATTTTTCAGTTATTTATCACAGAATGACGTTCATGACACAGTAGAACTACAGTAAGTGATGTTTTTTACAACCTTCGGTTTTGGGGGATTGTCAAGGTTTTTGTGTTGCAGGTGCAGGTTTTATGTCCATATTTTGTGGCATGGCATCATTATTTGATGATTTTAGCTTTAGGAGGGTCCTGTCATTTGTAACTAAAAGTAACTGGGTTGTGAAATCCTGACTTTGTCTTTGCTTCTCTGTTCTTAATTTGGATCATGTTGGTTCCCAGATTGCACCTAAACCTCTGACTTGCCTGACCTTGCTTATGGGCTTTGAGTTGGTATCTGGTTATATCTGCTAGGTAAGACAATGACCTTGCCAGACTACCCTTTGTTTTCTGGGCTGATTCTATCACTGCTTGTCTGACTATGCTTCTGGATCATCCTTATACAGTGGTCACATCCAGGGTGTTGGGATAGTGACAAATAATATCACTACAGGTAGAAAACCCTTTATTCAAACTGCTTGGGACCGGAGAAGGTTTGGATTTCAGAATAGTTTGGATTTTAAAATGGGACAGTTGGGAGAGGGCATGGAACATACAATAATATCTTATGTCATTTAGGTAATACTTACATTTCATAAATCATAATACAACTTATACATCATCATGTAACTAAAAGGCAGTTTATATATTTTTTCAATACTTTTGTGATTTACAGGCAGGGAAAATAGTAATTTTTTATATATTTTTTTTTTTTTAAATGTTGGTGAAAAAGTTTGGATTTTAGAATAAGTTTAGAGTTTGGAATTCTGTATTTGGGAATTTGTACCTGTACTACCTTTGGGTCCACACCTGTATTGGTATTTAAAGTCATGCTTTGGCACATATTTTTTTATTTTAAAAGGCATACCACAGGGCAGTGAAACAAACTTTTTGTCTAAATAATATATATTAAAACTTAAAAGGGACAGTCTACTTGAAATGTTTTATTTAAAAAAATAGTTAATACCTTTATTACCGATGTTAATATATTTGTTAATCTAGGATAACCTTGTATCTAACATGAACTAACTGTCTGGCTGTGAAAAGTTAATAAAATGCACTGAGATAAGAGTGGGCCTGCAGGAGCTTAGAGGCAGAAATGTAGAGGTTTAGCGGTTATAAAGTATATATTAATATAACAATGTTGGTGGTGCAAAGCTGGGGAATGGGTAGAAAAGGCATTGTCTATCTTTTTAAAGGGATAATAAACCCAAGTTTTTTCTTTCATGATTCGGATAGAGCATGCAATTTTAAGCAACTTTCTAATGTACTCCTATATACATTTTTCTTCGTTCTCCTGCTATCTTTATTTGGAAAGGTAGAAATTAAAGATTTGGAGCCGGCCTATTTTTTGTTCAGAACCCTGGATAGGGCTTGCTAATTGTTGCCTGCATTTAGCCATCTAATCAGCGAGCGCAACACAGGTTCTCAACCTAAAATGGGCCGGCTCCAAACCTTTTATTCCTGCTTTTTCAAATAAACATAGCAAGAGAATGAAGAAAAATTAATAGAAGTAAATTAGAAAGCTGCTTAAAAATTGCATGCTATCCGTTTAAACAATAAAAAATAAAATAAAGTAGACTGTCACTTTAAAGATGTTTTCAAGTATTAAAGGGACAGTATACACTCATTTTCATATAACTGCATATAATACACACTACTATAAAGAATAAGATGCACAGATACTGATATAAAAATCCAGTATAAAACAGTTTAAAAACTTACTAAGAAGCTATCAGTTTAGCTCTGTTGAAAAGGTAGCTGGAAAGCCCACTGCAAGTGGCAAATAAGACACTCCCCCTCCCCCCTTCTTTTGCATATGAAAAGACCCTTTACACAAACAGGAGCAAGCTGGAGAAGGTAGATGACGGTATTCACATAAAACTTTGGGGCTTGGTTAGGAGTCTGAAAATCAGAGCAATGTTATTTAAAAATAAGCAAAACTATACATTGCTTAAAAAAACAACTTTATGGGCTTTATAAATAGATCATCTACAAAACATTTATGCAAAGAAAAAATGAGTGTATAATGTCCCTTTAAGTTATTTACTGCGGTAAGTCATTATTTAGGCCCATGTGCTGTTGAGTCAGATGCAATAACAGTAAAGTAGACGAAAATAGAGAAAGGAGACATGTTAGTAGAGAGAGTGAGTTAAAGGGTAAGATAGCAAGAAAATCGAAATAGAAAAGCCTCAATTAGAATTTGAAAATATGAGAAAACTATTGTTGAACTTATGCACTTCCTGTGAACCCAAGAAAGTAATTAATGGTCTAGAACTAAGATCAACTTCAGAATTAGGGGTCCAGTGCTAGAAAAAGAACAGCAATAAAAATATTTGGGTTTTCTATCAACCCTCCAGGGACTGGCTATAAATAAATAAAGGAGTATTACATATCATATTAGACACCACACTTATCTTAAACTACTAATAAAAACAATGATTCAATTCCCTTTACTCTTTCAGCAAATTTTGCCTTTTGGACTAAATGTATTAAAGGGACAGCCAACACCAGAATTTTTGTTGTTTAAAAAGAAAGATAATCCCTTTATTACCCATTCCCCAGTTTTGTATAACCAACACTGTTATAGAAATACACTTTTTACCTCTGTGATTACCTTGTATCTAAGCTTCTGCAAACTGCCCCCTTATTTCAGTTCTTTTGACAGACTTGCATTTTAGGCAATCAGTGCTGACTCCAGGATAACATCACGTGCATGAGCTCAATGTTATCTACAAGAAACACATGAACTAATGCCCTCTAGTGGTCAAAATGCATTCAGATTAGAGGCAGGCTTCAAGGTCTAAGAAAGTAGGATATGAACCTCCTAGGTTTAGCTTTCAACTAAGAATACCAAGAGAACAAAGCAAAATTGGTGATAAAAGTAAATTGGAAAGTTGTTTAAAATTACATTCCCTATTTAAATCATGAAAGATTTTTTTTGGACTTGACTGTCCCTTTAAATATTTTTCCACATGCCTGAAGGAATGTGAATAGTGCATATAGATAGTGCTGTCCAGAAATACAATACATGTTTCTCCCTGCACACCCTGCAGCATGTGTAACTCATAAGTGTCCAGGAAAACATGGCTGAGGTGGCAACCCTAGGTGAATGACTTTTACTCCAACTGAAATAGACTCCCATACAGGACACTGTATTTAATACCTGCATCCACACAACATATGCATTGTCTCTTTCTTTTAACAAATTATGTTATGTTTGCCAGATCAGATGTAAAACCCCCACACTGAAACTCACAGGCAGTGCCCTCAGGGAATTCTATAATAAAGGGGGCTTTTTTCCCCCATCAGTTGCAAGATGTCCCATAGAAAACAATGGAACTAGCTGGAAAAGTAAATTTTGTTGGTGAGAGTGAAGTTAGCAGGGGCTCACTTTAAAGATTAAAGGAACATGAAACTCAATCTTTTTCTCTCATTATTCAGATGTATTTCCCAAGAAGTAATCAGCTGATCAGTAACCAACCTGCTCTCATCCATCAGATGATAGAGCATGCACTTTCAAACAACTCTCCAATTTACTTTTATTATTTAAAGTGCTTTATTATCTTGCTATACTTTGTTAGCTATTTAGGCTCAGAAGCAGCAATACACTATTAGGAGCCAGCTGCTGATTGGTAGCTGCACATATGTCTCTTGTCATTGGCTCATCAGATATGTCCAGTTAGCCAACGGTTGTGCAATACTGCTCCTTCAACAAAGGATGCCAAGAGAATAAAGCACATTTGATAATAGAAGTAAATTGTACAATTGTTTAAAATTGCAGGCTCTGTTTGAATCATGAAAGAAAAATATGAGGTTTTCATGCCCCTTTAAATACTGCAGCCAATACAATTTAGAAATGTATTTCAGCAAATATCTTACATCTCTTATTTTTTCATATAAATGTGTCATTCTATTATGGTAATAGGGTAATAAGTGTTTAGTGTATTCTGACACAATCTCGCCACCTTTCAGTTAAAAAGATAAAACATTGACATCTGCATTGGGAAAATGGTTAGAGAATAGCCAGACCTAGCAGAGAACTGTCAGCTACACCCATGGAACCCCACTGCCCAGCTCACTAGCAACAAGGAAAACAATATGCTTTCACAGTGTTTTTCATGTGCAGCATAGTTTTATTTTTATATAATACTGCATGTATCAAATAGATTTGTCCTGCTACGTTATACAAATTTTTATCTTTCCATAAAATACAATTTTTAAAGAATTTTGTTAAGAATTTGAATACAATTTTTAGTTTATGTTTTTATTTCTATATTTATTCATTTTTAAATTACACATTTTTGTGAGCCCCGTATTGTACACATCTCCTTCACATACTTAACAAGGACATGAAACCCAAAATGTTTCTTTCATGATTCATATAGAGAATATAATTTTAAACAACATTCCAATTTACTACTATTAGCTAATTTGCTTAATACTTTAGATATCCTTTGTCAAATAAATAGCAATGCACATGGGTGAACTAATCCCATGAGGCATCTATGTGCAGCCACCAATCAGCAGCTACTGAGCTTATTTATATATGCTTTTCAACAAGGGATATCAAGAGAATTAAGCAAATGAAATAATAGAAGTAAATTGGAAAGTTGTTTAAAGTTGCATTCTTTTTCTAAATCATGAAAGAAAAAAATTGGGTTTCATGTCCCTTTAAAAGGGACACTAAACACTAAATACATTTCATGCACCTCCCTCTAATCATGAGTGCTGCCATCATGGAACCTAGATGACGCTGCAGGTATCTGAAGGAGAGTTGCTGCACATGTGCAAACAGGTTGTCAATGGAAAGTAATTAAAGATAGAATTCAACATCCGGCACCCATGACTAGAAGGAGGTGGAGAATGAATAATCTCAACATTATTGTTATTAAATGTGTTTTAGTGTTTAATGTCCCTTTAAATGCAAGGGGCACTTCTTTGTGAGATACACTGTTCTGAAGGTAAAAACTGAGGCTTTATTGTACTGATGAGATTTCTTCCTTAATCTTGCAAGCCCAGAAACCATGAGGTCATCAGCCCCTTTCTCTTAATTTACCTCTGTTGCTGAATAAGCCCTTTGTATCCTACAAACACTTTACTTCATATGCTTTCTATGAGTCTGCACAATTTTTTTTCTTTAATTCATTATTGACAATAGAATAAGGCCAGTTTGCCAAAAGTTAAACAGCACAGACTAGATCATATGCATGTCAGGGATTCAGGATACCTTAGCATTTGCCTATCAAATGCTAGTCCTAAAATGGGATTTGCATAGAAAATCAACTTAGGAACAATTCTCCTGCTGGTCATATAATCAAGAAGTGAGGTAAATCAAACACTTCTGCACCCCCCCCCCCACAAACACATACACACAAACACACATACATATATATACACACACACATACATATACACACATACACATATATGCACACATACATATACACAAACACACATACATATACACACACACATACATATACACATATGCACACACACACACACACATATACACACACACACATATACACATATGCACACACACACATATACACAAACACACATACATATATACATACATATACACATATGCACACATACACATATGCACACATACACATATATGCACACATACATAAACTCATACATACATATGCAGACACACATACATATATACACATATGCACAAACACACATACATATACACATATGCACACATACACACACATATATATATATATATATATATATATATATATATATATATATATATATATATATATATATATATATATATATATATATATATATATATATACACACACACACACACACACACACACACACATACACTGCCACCAGTGAACAAAGTCGAGGAATGCAAGAGAAGTTATAACTCCCCAGGAGTGCCTTCTCTTCTGCCTGATAATGGCACTGCCCCAGGAATGCTCTGGATTCCTTATAAGCAGGTAATAAGTTATTGATGACTATTATTGTGGTGGCCTTAAAATGTGTATAGATCTGCTTTTTTGAGGCGATTGAATCAGTACAGATATAAACAATACTATCCTGCTTTTTTTTCTTTAAAAATTGCAATAATGTTTAACAAATGTTTTATGTAAAAACAAAATGCAAATTAGCGATGAGAGTTTACGTTGATGTACAAGGATGTTATATCAATTTAGATTCTTATGGTATCTTCAAGGGAAACACAAGCAGCCAAATTGCTTCAGCAATGACCTCAACGTCATTCTGTAGGGAATATATTTTTACTTAGAAAGATAGCAGAGACTCTAAATTATCACAGATTGTATGTTTTTAAAAAGATAGAAGTCGTCCTATAGGATTAATTACAGCATTTTCAGTATACAAATAGAGTGGATAGCTCTGTACCAGTATTATATCCATCATATGAAATAAGTGCTCACCAGCTGCAATATGTATGTAACCCCAGAGGCACAATATACAAAAGGTTTAATCATATATATTGCATCTAAAAATAGCGTTGCTCAGCAAAACAAAGGGCAAGGACAACGTTTAGAGGAAAAATACAGAAACAGATTTCAAATACAATAAGTTATGGGCCGATATTGTTTAATTTCCTGTATCTCAGGATTGTAACTGATCATACATCTTTATACAGTATATAGTTATTTATGTATTTTTTTTTCTACTTTAAATTGTAACTAATTCCACAGTGCAAATTACTATAATGTCAGTTAGTCAAATTGTTTTTTTATTTGTCCTCTCTCTAGTCTTTTTTGTGTTCCTATTTGTTCTGCAAGCACTTTGTTTTCTGTAAAGTAGCTCATTATCATTACTATATGAAGTCTGTATTTCTGCTCAGTCACTAGTACTAACATTTAAATAGCAATAGGGGGTGGGAGTCGGCTGCTTGTCCTAAAAGGGATATGAAACACACAATTTTTTCTTTCATGATTTAAATAGAGCATGGCATGCAATTTTAAGCAATTTTAAGCAACTTTCTAATTTACTCCTGTTACCAATTTTTTTCCCCCTTCTCTACATTTAGTCACCAATCAGCAAGCGCTACTTAGGTACTGAACCAAAAATGGGCCGGTTCCTAAGATTACATTCCTGCTTTTCAAATAAAGATACCAAGAGAACGAAGAAAATTAAAAGTAGGAGTAAATTAGAAAGTTGCTTAAAATTGCATGCTCTATCTGAATCATGAAAGGAAAATTTGGGGTTTCATATCCCTTTAAAATACCTGAGCCTATTTTTAGTCCTAATCTAGCCCTGACTCACATACTGCAAGTTATTTAGACATATTTGACCTCAGATTAGAACCATGACCCTGAAGCCTAGGGTTGCCACCTCGACCCCGTTTTCCTGGACACTTATGAGTTACACATGCTGCAGGGTAAGCAGGGAGGAACATGACTAGTGCTGTCCTGGGTCACTATGTTCATGGTGTCCAGCAGCACAATGCATGTTTCCCTCTGCACACCCTGCAGCATGTGTAACTTTGTTAATTTTATTACAGTTGTCATTGTTTGTCTGGTGGTAGAAAAGGATCCTATCCATGTATCCCTGTGAGAAATATATGAGGCAACTATAGGCCACAAATGAAAAAAGTGTTTCCCAGTGCCTACAGCAGCACATGAACTAGACGCACCACTGGGAACGACCGAAGCTGTCATGCGCAGTAGAGACAGCACGAGGACAAACCATAGCTGATCTCATCTGCGGCAGAAGTGGTCGTGGCCGGGCGTGAGCAGGGGACGTGGCCGGCGTAAAGGGGGCATGGTCGACCGTGAATGGTCATGAAAGGGAAAGAAAGAAAGAGAAAGAGAGAGAGAAAGAAAGAGAGAGAAAGAGAGAAAGAAAGAGAAAGAAAGAGAAAGAAAGAGAAAGAGAAAGAAAGAAAGAGAGAGAAAGAGAGAAAGAGAGAAAGAGAGAAAGAGAGAAAGAGAGAAAGAGAGAAAGAGAGAAAGAGAGAAAGAGAGAAAGAGAGAGAGAAAGAGAGAGAGAGAAGAGAGAGAAGAGAGAGAGAGAAGAGAGAGAGAGAAGAGAGAGAGAGAAGAGAGAGAGAGAAGAGAGAGAGAGAGAAGAGAGAGAGAGAGAGAGAGAGAGAGAGAGAGAGAGAGAGAGAGAAAAGAGAGATGAGAGAAAAGAGAGATGAGAGAAAAGAGAGATGAGAGAAAAGAGAGATGAGAGAGAAGAGAGATGAGAGAGAAGAGAGATGAGACAGAAGAGAGATGAGACAGAAGAGAGATGAGACAGAAGAGAGATGAGACAGAAGAGAGATGAGACAGAAGAGAGAATAGAGAGGGAAGAGAGAATAGAGAGGGGAGAGAGAGGGGAGAGAGAGGGGAGAGAGAGGGGAGAGCGAACGCAAAAGAGAGAACGCAAAAGAGAGAACGCAAAAGAGAGAACGCAAAAGAGAGGGGGTGAGAGAACGCAAAAGAGAGAGGGGAGAGAGAAAGCAAAAGAGAAGGGGGAGAGAGAAAGCAAAAGAGAGGGGGGAGAGAGAAAGCAAAAGAGATGGGGGTGAGAGAGGGGGGGAAAGAAATAGAGCTCAAAAGAGAGGGGGAGAGAGAGAGCGCAAAAGAGATGGGGGAGAGGGAGAGAGCGCAAAAGAGATGGGGAGAGAGCAAAAGAGAGGGGAGAGAGAGAGAGAGCAAAAGACAGGGGAAGAGAGAGAGCACAAAAGAGAGGGGGGAGAGAGAGAGCAAAAGAGAGGGGTGGAGAGAGCGCAAAAGACAGGGGAAGAGAGAGAGCGCAAAAGAGAGGGGGTGAGAGAGCACAAGAGAGGGGAGAGGGAGACGGGGAGAGAGGGAGAGAGGGAGAGAGGGAGAGAGGGAGCTCAAAAGAGATGGGGAGAAAGAGAGCTCAAAAGAGAGGGGGAGAGAGAGCTCAAAAGAGAGGGGGAGAGAGAGCTCAAAAGAGAGGGGGGGAGAGAGAGCGCAAAAGAGATGAGAGCGAGCGCAAAAGAGATGGGGGAGAGAGCGCAAAAGAGGGGGGGGAGAGAGAGAGAGAGAGAGAGAGAAAGAGAGAGCGCAAAAGAGAGGAGAGGAGGGAGAGCGCAAAAGAGAGGGGGAGAGAGAAAGTGCAAAAGAGAGGGGGGAGAGAGAGAGCGCAAAAGAGAAGGGGGGAGAGAGAGAGAGAGCATAAAAGAGAGTGGGGAGAAAGGGGGAGAGAAAGAGCTCAAAAGAGAGGGGAGAGAGAGAGAGAAAGCTCAAAAGAGAGGGGGGAGAAAGAGAGCAAAAGAGAGGGGGAGGGAGAGAGCGCAAGGGGTGGGACTGCTGTACTGCAAAAAAAAGGCCCGTGTGAACGGGCTTTAGGACTAGTACTGTATATTTTATAGAACATCCACTTGACAAATCTAAAGATGAATTTAATTAGTTAAAAATAAAACACTTATCTACAAAAACAGTATTTTAGCTAATTTGTTGGACCAAGTAATTTCAGTGCTTAAGATAATAAGCTGGCATGTGTGTCATGTGACTTCCTATCACAAGATCTTCAAATGAACATATGAATCCGTTGTGAGGAATGTCTGATAATTATCTAGTCATACCTACTATAGAATAGTGTCCCACCTTCAGCCATAAATTCAACTTGATATGATTAATAAATATATCACATTGCAAGTGTCACCATAATGATATAAGAAATGCAGAAAGAAGACATTAGAAAATCATACATGTATATTGTATCCCTCTGCTCATTAATTCAGCTATTAGGGATTCAGTGACGCTATAAAAATAAATAACAATAGTATGCCAAAGGCCTGTAATTAGCTACACTTTAACAGCTTGATTAATTATTAGTTATTGTTCTCCAGCTTTGTGCACCCTGCTAAAATAAGGGTGGCATGCAGTGGCGTCACTAGGGTTGGTGTCACCCGGTGCATTAAGTTATGGTGTCACCCCCCCCCCCAGAAAGCAGACACACACAAACATAAAAACGCAGGCACACACATATACAAACACTCAGACACACTTAAAAACACACTCAGATGCACACACAAACACACTCAGACACACACACAAAAGCACACACACACACAAAAGCACACAAAAGCACACACACACACAAAAACACACACACAAAAACACACACACTCAGGCGCGCACACACAAAAACACACTCAGGCACACACTCACACAAACACTCAGGCCTACACACAAAAACACTCAGACACACACACATACAAAATATGTAAACTGCACTGCATTAATTATAAAGCTCATGCCTAGAGCTGCTCCCTGGCTCAGCAGAGCATCAAATGAAAGATAAACAGAGCACTCTAAAACTAAATCGCTAAAGTAAAGGTTTAGGTGCGCAAACTATGAAAATTCTGTTCTCTGACTCTGTTCCAAGTCTGTCAGTGCACAGCCCCGGGCCGCGTGCCTACCGCTTCTTATGGCTAATCACCTCTGCACTCTGTCCATCCCCTCCTACCTCTTCAGTGTGCACATAGTGTACCGTAACCGTACCGGTCTGGTGGGTATCATACGTGGCTCCTTCACTTTAGAGACAGTATCAGACAGTCATGCGGTCAGGTGCCAGGCATCCCCCTCACAATTTCCCGTTTAGAGAGATAGCACAGCAGTGAGTGACTCCACTTCTCCACACGTCACTGAGCAGTGAGCACAAATAGGCAGGCAGGTTTAGGCTAGCAGCGCAACTTTCGCAAGCCCGACGGCACACCCACAACACTCATAGTGAAATTGGGCAGGGGAGGAGCAAAGTACAAACCACCAAAAGCAGCGGGGAAAACTATTTGTGGAAATTGAAGTGCTGGCTCAAGGGGCAAAAAAATTAAGTGTCTACAACTTCCCCAGTCCCACTAATGTTCACAAATGCTGGCCCCTATAATAAAAAAAATCTATGCATCTCTACATTGTATTTATTTGAATTTCAATAAAATGTTAAAAAAAACAACAAAAAAACATTTTCTGTTGGTGTCACCCCCTGGAGGGTGTCACCCGGGTGCGGCCTGCACCCCCTGCACCCCCCTACTGACGCCACTGGTGGCATGCATTTTATTCTACAGGAATAACAAACTAGATGTTGATAAGGTCAGAGGAATTAATGTATTTGTCACATATGTATTAAACCTTTGGGGTTTTGTATTTGATATATAAAATGTTATAATTGTAATGTTATCTACTTTTGTGCACATAAAAATGGGGATAATAAAAAAATCAAGTAATTCTGGTTAAAAAATGTAAGAGTTTATTAAACAAACCTCTCTCTCTAATCTGTTAGAAGAGACAAGTGTAGTGTTTGTAAATCCAGGTGATACAAGCAATGTGTCTCAGTGGCTTTTCATGAGTTTTTCAAATTTGAATACAATGGAATTTTCATGTGTCCTTGCAACACATTAAAGGGACACTGAACCCAAATGTTTTCTTTTGTGATTCAGATAGAGCATGCAATTTTAAGCAACTTTCTAATTTACTCCTATTATCAATTTTTCTTTATTCTTTTGCTATCTTTATTTGAAAAAGAAGGCATCTAAGCTTTTTTTGGTTCAGACTCTGGACATCACTTTTTTATTGGTGGATGAATTTATCCATCAATCAGCAAGGACAACCCAGGTTGTTCACAAAAAATGGTCCGGCATCGTAACTTACATTCTTGCTTTTGAAATAAAGATACCAAGAGAATTAAGAAAATTTGATAATAGGAGTAAATTAGAAAGCTGCTCAAAATTTCATGCTCTATCTGAATAACAAAAGAAAAAATTTGGGTTCAGTGTCCCTTTAACTTAACCAGCAATTTTCACAGAGACCTGTCTGAAAACTATTTTCCTGCAGCTGTTCTAAAATTAAATTGTTTTAAAGGAAAATTAAACACTTTAGGATTATAATATAAAATGTTTAACTATATGTAGCAAAACAACTTTGCATTATACTTTCAATACTTACTTTGCCCCCTTTTCATGTAATTTAATTCTGACAATGAATGGTGGGCTTTACAATTCCTGTTAAAAGTTGAAGTGCAGACTTCAGACCTAATACTGCTATATATGTCACACAGTCATTGATTGCACACAGGGGCGTAACTGAGACTGGGAACACACCTCAAGGAGGTCCATCTGGTTCTGCAGTTAGTAGTGGCATTGCTATATAGGGGGTCTTGGTGGAACCCCTCTATGTGTTCCCCCTGCTAACAAGGGCTCACAGTGTAAGGAAAGTGTATGAACATTGGTGTACCAAGATAGCTGCCACAGTGCTGCTGTATTGAACCATCTACCACCATGTTTGTACAGTAAGTACATATCCTCTGGCATAGACAGACCAAGGGGGGAGATGAGAAGCTCTTCCTTTTGCTCCTATGTGACTCAGCTTATGCAAATAGCAATGAGCCAGAATGTGTGCTATTGAAAAAGGGGGCCTGGGTTGTCTTGTAACACCCCTGGTTAAACAGATAGTGAGCCATTTATAACTGTTATAAATAACTGGTTACAACATGGTGGCGCATGGAGTCTTAATGGAGACTAACATTTTTTTACTTATTTCTCAAAATTTTAACAACTAATATAATTCCTAAACCCCATCTGTATATCAATATACTCTTTGCTTTGAATACGCTCATTTTAATTATGATTATTATTATTTTTTTATTTCCTCCATGGTTCAGATAGAGCACACAATTTACTCGTTATCAATTTTGCTTCATTCTCTTGGTGTATTTTTTATTAAAGGAGAAACAATGCACTACTGGGATCTAGCTGAACACATAGGTAAGCCAATGAGAACATTCCTATAATGTGCAGCCTCCAATAAGCAGCTAGCTCCCAGCTCCTGAGCCTACCTAGGTATGCATTTCAACAAAGGATACCACAAGAACAAAACAAATTAGATAGTAGAAGTAGATTGAAAAGCTGTTCAAATTTGTATGTTCCATCTGAATCATGAAAGAAAAACGTTGGGTTTCATATCCCTTTGAGCACGCACAAACTGGTAAATATTTTTTTCTTTAATAAAGTATTATAGTACTATGTCATCAAATTATTACTTAAAGGGACATGAAACAGTTTTCTTTTCTGATTCAGACAGAGCATACCATTTTTAAAAAGTTTCCAATTTACTTCTATCAAATTTGTATCATTCTCTTGATATTCTTTGTTGAAGAGATACATAGATAGGAGAATGCACATGCGTCTACTACTACAAGGCAGGAAAATAGTGCTGACATCTAGTGGTCTTGCAATAGTATAACATCCTTGCGAAACTGCTGTCATAAAGTGCTGATAACACATGCATGCTTCAGAGTTTACTTTCCTGCTTTTCAACAATGGATACCAAGAGAACAGAGAACATTTGATAGTAGTAGTACAATGGAAAGTTGTTTACAATGACATGCTCTGTCTGAATTATGAAAGAAAAAGTTGGGATTTGATGTCTGTTTATAAGGCCATTTTAGTAAAAAAAAAAAAAATTTTTAAGACTAGCGACCCTGCACTTCTATGTGTTTATCCCCCCCACAAAGGGGTTGAACACATGGTGCAGGGTCACTAGTCTTAAAATGACATGCTCTAGCAAATTAGAGGATGTTGGCCCTTTAAATCACACTTTTAAATTCTGACATTTTCACAGAACTTGAATATGATCCAGCATTTATGTTTATGATTGTATTGAGGTTTCTGAATGTATAAAACATGCAAATGAGAAAAAGACGTACAATTATTTGAAATTGTTAAAAAGGGACAGTAAGCGCCATACGATTTTTGTATAAAATGTTTAGTTATGAGTAAAGAAACAACTTGCAATATATTTATTTTACCCCCTTTCCATGTAATTTGGCTCTGAATATTTAGGATAACAACTACAAAAGAATGTGCAGTATCTTATACTAACATTATGACTATGACTAGCCTTGTTGTCTGTAGACTAAAGCCCAGATTGGTTCCTCCAATTAAGGCAAATGGTGACTGGAGTTTGGTTAGTGAAAAACGTTTGCAGCAAAAAGAATGTTAATTTGTTTAAAATTTTTTTAGACTTAACCGATATGTTATTCTATAGCAACAAAATGTAATTAGAAGGCGTATACTGTTCCTTTAATTGGAAACGTCATTAGTTGATAGTATTGGTAAAAAAGAAAAAAACTGCAATCAAACATACTGGGCAATTAACATTAATAGTGAATTAGTAAATCATCTCTTTTTTCTAAAATGTGTGTCGTTTGCTTATATTAAAGTTTGTGAAAAATCCTGTGGGAATTTTTTTTTAAAAATCTATGGAAAGCGCTATATCTGGTAATTTTGTTTCCCGTTTATTTGTTTTCTGTTCTAAGCAGCTTATTTGTTTTTCTTATCTATAAATATAGAAATGCAGGTGTGACAGGAGAAACGGGGAGGATTTAGTCCCTTTTGAGGAATATGTTGTGGTTGTACCTCAATGGCTTCCTATGATGTGCACAAAGGTACTTAACAGCTACTTGAGAGCTGCCCTTGAAGAGTTGTGATCTCTGTACTAAAAGGTACTTAAGTGAGTCTTGCCAGGTATTGGCATCACTTGCAGAATTAATCTAAAGTGTTGCAAGGGCTATAGGTAAATATAAAATGAATTCATGACATAAGTAGCTCCCAATGTCAACAGCATGTGAATAATGTACAAATGGATTTCTAGTTTAAAGAGACAGTAAAGTCAAAAATAAACTTTTATAATTCTGACAAAACATACAGTTTTAAACAACTGTTTAATTTACGTCTATTATCAAATTTGCCTCATTCACTTGGTATCCTTTGTTGAAAAGCATACATAGGTAGGCTCAGTAGCAGTGATGCACAACCGGGAGCAAGCAGGTAATTGGTGGCTGCACATATTTGCCTTATGTAATTGGCTCAACAGATGTGCTCAGCTAATTCCCGGTAGTGTATTGCTGCTCCTAAGACTAACTAAATTTATCCTCAAGCAAGGGATACCAAGAGATCAAAACAAACTTTATAATAAAAGTGAAATGGAAAATGTGTCAAACTTGCATGCTCTGCTTGAACTATAAAAGCTTCATTTTGACTTTACTGGATTCTGTAAGCCTCTTTTCAGAGACTGTGAAGCAGGGTGCAAGGTATCTTACATGATGACTACAAAGAGCATAGAGTATTTTACACCATGAGCATTCTACACTAAAATTGTTATTGTGTAAAAAGATAGATAACGCCTTTACTACCTATTCCCCAGCTTTGTACAACCAACATTATATATATATATATACATACACATATACATATACACACACACACATACACATACATATATATATATATATATACACATACATACATACATACATACATACATACATACACATATACATATACACATATACATACATACACATATACATACATACATATATACATACATACATACATATATACATATATACATACATATATACATACATATATACATATATACATACATATATACATATATACATACATACATACATACACATACACACATATACACATATACATACATACATATATACATACATATATACATACATATATACATACATACATACATACATACATACATATATACATACATACATACATATATACATACATATATACATACATACATACATACATACATACATATATACATATATACATACATACATACATACATATATACATACATACATACATATATACATACATATATACATACATACATACATACATACATACATATATACATATATACATACATACATACATACATACATATATACATACATACATATATACATACATATATACATATATACATACATACATACATACATACACACACACACACACTTAATAACATTTAAACCTATAAATCTCTGCCTGTTTCTAAGCCAATACACGGTAATATAACAGTGTTGGTTATGCAAAACTGGGAAATGGGTAATAAAGGGATTATCTATATTTTAAAACAATAACAATTCTATTGTTGACTGTCCCTTTAACTCCATGCCTCCAGCTGTCCTGGTTACTGAGGGATGGATTTTAGGTCAAGGGCTTGTAGCTCTGGCTAAATAATATAATATCTGCTTCATTTAAAGAGGCAGGACACCCCAACATTTTCTTTCATGATTTGTATAGAACATACAATTTGAAACAACTTTCCTGCTTACTTCTATTATCAAATTTGCTTCATTCTCTTATTATCCTTGGCTGAAGGAGCAGCTTTGCACTACTGGCAGCTAGCTGAACACATCTAGATAGCCAATCACAAGAGACAAATGTGTGCTAGCACCAATCAGCAACTAGCACCCACTAGTATAGGATATGTGTGTATTTTTTTTTAACAAGGGATACCAAGAGAACAAAGCACATTTAAAGATAGAAGCAAATTTAAAAGGGTCTTAAAATTGCACTCTCTATCTGAGTTTAGGTTTGACTTTCCTATCCCTTTAAGCAGTGGCCCTATAATGTGAGTGCAAAGCATGTGGTTGTCATATTGGACAAATCAAAGTGACTAGGTTGTACTGACACATTCTGCATTAAGACGATTGCTGATTGTATCACACATGCAGAAAACATTTAGGCACCATGAAGAGCAGCCGGTATGCAAAGGTCTCATTACAATGTACAAGATACCAGGCGGAAACCAAACCCACATACATGAGCAATATACAGTGCACACCGTTAGATAAGATGTAGTTACAGAGAACAACTCACTGATTAGACAAATAGTCACAACCTGCAACGCAGCTGTCAAACAATTTAAAACAAAACAACATAACACAGAGCAGCTTGTCGCTTTAAATAGGATTCACAAAACAAACCCACACACCACCCTCTAAAACAATGTCACATCAGGATAGCAGCAATCATTTTTACCTTTGATGACCCGTACCCTCTAGTTCTCTGCATGAACATGTGTGTGCCAGTGCTACACTGTGTTCTTAATTTGCTCTACACATAATAACAAAAAGCTTTCTCTGTGGAAAGCCATTTTGTCATAATTAATTTGGGATGATTCTTTTATCTCCGTAAAGAACCGGTTCACAAAATATACAGCATTATATGAATAGGCAACCATACGCTTTTTTTTTGTTGAACTATAAATTAATGTGGTTGTCTGAAAAGTGTGGATATTTTTTGCCCTTTGTTTTTCCAAAATATTGTGCAAAATATTAATAGAAAAGCGGGAATTACATTTCTTATCTGCTTTATTATCTAGTCTGTAACATAAACATAACTGCACATTAACCTTAACATGTGCCCCTGTCATTAAAGGGACACTGAACCCAAACTTTTTCTTTTGTGATTCAGATAGAGCATGACATTTTAAGCAACTTTCTAATTTACTCCTATTATCAAATGTTATTTATTCTCTTGGTATCTTTATTTGAAATGCAAGAATGTAAGTTTAGATGCCGGCCCATTTTGGTGAACAACCTGGGTTGTCCTTGCTGATTGGTGGATAAATTCATCCACCAATAAAAAAGTGCTGTCAAGAGGTCTGAACCAAGAAAAAAGCTTAGATGCCTTCTTTTTCAAATACAGATAGCAAGAGAACAAAGAAACATTGATAATAGGAGTAAATTAGAAAGTTGCTTAAAATTGCATGCTCTATCTGAATCACAAAAGAAAACATTTGGGTTCAGTGTCCCTTTAAGGTTGTGCGCGTATTTGTGTGAGAATTTTGCGTTCTCCAAAGATGCAAAAAAATGATAAATTGGTAACTAGGCGTAATGCCAAGGCGAACTCCAAGAAATGCGACAAAAGCTAGCAACTTTAGCCCCGTTTCTGTTTCTTATTTGTTAATTGAGCTTTTATCCATTTTTGTATGCTGCTAAAGAGAATATTTTTGACACATTACAAATGAACAATTATATTTTTACAACAAAAATGTATACACTTCTCTCATTATTATCATACAACATAATCTGCCATTAATTCACACAGATGACAAAGGAATCTGCTGGTGCCTAAAAGTGATATTTCAAAATTAAGAAACAAAATAACTTTTTAACTTTTATAAAAAGGTATTATCTATCTTTTTAAACAATAACTATTTTCAAGTAGACTATCCCTTTAAATAGCCTACGTGTTTTAACGTGTACTTTGGCAAGCTTTTAAACATTGCTAATTGCTTTGTGTATTCACCAGATAAAAGTAGAGAGTAAATAGTATTGCATGATGGCTAAAATACTGGCAGCGAAACAAAAACACTACAGTATATCACTTTACTGAAAAAAAATCAATAGCACTCTAATATGATGAATTATGTGGCAATGTGTGTGCTATATATACACCACTGTACATTCTGCCTCACAAATGCAATAGATTTGATATAATCTTGCGTGTCAGTAGAAATATTGCTGCATACTTTTATCTTATCTTTTATGGAGGAACCTTTAAAATATATATACTGTATGTGTGTATATATATATATATATATATATATATATATATATATATATATATATATATATATATATATATATATATATACACACACACACACACACACACACATATATATATATATACATATATATATATATATATATATATATATATACATATATATATATATATATATATATATATATATACTCTCTCTATCACTTTGTAATGATGTATGTGATTAAACTTCAACCTAACCATCAGACTAAACCCCTCATGCAAAGCTAAACAATGTAAAATAGAGAGCACAGGTAGCTGGATTACTATTTTTTATATATATAAAACATACATTTATATATGAAGGGAGGTATATAATTAAACATAATGTAAGGGAATACGAAACCAGCAGGTGAGAAAACAGGACAACACAGTAGGGCCAATATACTTTATTATGTACAAAAGGCTCACCAATATAAAAAATAAGGGTTCAGATTAAAAGACTCGGATTCCGTATTTCCACACAGAAGCCCCCCAGAAGAAAAGCAAATAATTTGAAGTAGTTCTTCAATAAAAGATATGCCTTCTAAAGAAGTTTCTTCTCAGAGAAGACAAAAAGGAGTCACAAGACATTGTTTATTCTTAAATAGAGTTCAATGTATTTTGGCACTGCTCCTGCCCATAGGAGCAAGACTACTGAAATACTGTGAGCTCTTTTTTTTTTAGATTAATTATGTGTTATGGCTACTCCAGATTTTGTCTTGTGTGTAGAATTTGTGTAGAATGGTAAATGAGAGGCTCCTTCATTATATAAATACTACTCTATAGGTTTTGTCTTTTATTATCTATGTTTCCATGAGGAAGAATTGGGTTTTAATCTTTTGCTATGAACCCTTGGTTACCATTGATTAGTTTTTTGTCCTTTGGGTCCACATAAGTGTATAATACATCATAGTCCACCGTTCAGTTATACATTATTGTATGTTTGTATTTTTCTGTGTTTTTACCTTCTGGTTTTGCAAGCCCTTTTGATTGCTTTTGTTTAAAGGAGACACAGAAGTGTTTATTTTAATATACCCTCAATTGTGAGAACATTTTCTCTCAGTCTCCATGTGTGCTGAAGCACTTACATTATACATGTTTAATTAATCCAGTGGTGACTGAGACATACCTGTTTAGAAGATGTTCCTCAAGGTCACATCGTTGAAGAACTTCTTTACAATTATCTGTGAAAGGACAAATTACTAAAAGTTTGTCCAGAAGGTTCTTAACAAGTAGTGATGATTTTTTGCAAGTTTGCAGCATAACATGATGGCGGTCAACAGGACAGAAGTTTTCATGGAGCAAGAAATTAGTGAGACAGAGCGTACAGTAGGTGTGACCACACGGAGTGTCCAATGGCTGTATTAGTGCATGTAGACAAATATGGCAAATTAATTCATCATCCACCTCCTCTGTGTATGTGTAAGAATGGTTTTCGTCTGCTATATGCAGTTGCCCACATGCAACACACAAAGGCTCTGGATTATCATTGTCCAACTTCTCAATGGTATCGCTGGACTCCATGAATAAATGACCAGTAGAGATAATGCTCACATGTAAAGGGGATCCAGTCACTTGGTGGAAACTGAAAGTTAACATGAGAATAAAATGGTGGGTACATTTGAAAACACAAAACACAGTTCTAGTGAACCTATTTACTTAAATTCTTTGTTTGTCTGTTATAAGTCTCTAAAATTAAGTTTTAAGTGTAATGTCTCATCTAGTATTATGAAAGGAACAAATATTAATTGTGCATATATTACTGATCTTGGATTCCTTATTTAGCATATATGGATTTTGTAATATATTAATATTATACATGTTATGATGTTTCAAATAGCTAAATATGGCAGCACATAAAGATTATTTACTTCTAAGAAAAGCATCAAGATCCCAAACAAACAATCTTACTGAATGACTTATCCTCTTATATATTAGCTACAAATCTCATTGTAAACCTAGAACGTTTTAGTCTAAACTCTGCATGCAACATGGCTAATAAAATAAAAAAAATAATATGGCCTTTATTTTGTGGACCTAGACCCTGTGATGTTTAGTTTTAGCAGCAAGGTGCTTAATTACTAGTACTATTTAATCATGTACGTAGCACAGTTTTTGCAGTCTTCCATTTCATAATGACATCACTTTGAAAGTAGATGAAACTTGATCCACCAAACACAGTTTAAATGTATTAAGAAATTATCTTTATAAAGCAATGCATTTTCCATATTGATTGGTTTTTCCTTATTTCCATATGAGCTCTCAACCAAAAACAGACTCATGTTAATCTTAAAACACAGGTTCGAGTTTCAGCCACAGTAAAGTTCTCTCTCCCCTTTGCTTTTTTACAAGTTAGAAGACAAGTATTTATCCTTACACTATCTTTAAAATATAGCTCTATATATAAAACATATTCATGCACAAACATTTTTTTTAAACAATTTAACTCTTATGATTTTCAAACTTCCACAGCCTCCGTTTTCATATAATTTTTAGGGTGCATGTAATTGAATCTGTAGAATAATTGTTACTTTTAATCAATTATTCTGACTATGGTTTGGTCCAGTTCAGTCCTGGGACCTTGCCATTACCTAGAACTAGGAATAATGTAAATCACTGAGATCTAAATTTATTTTTTATTTTTTTAAATAAACAAATAAAATAAAACTTAAGAAACCAAGTATAAAAAACAAACTAAAGAAAATGATAATATTAATCAATAAGAATGATTGCACAGCTATAATATATTCAACAAATTCTTATACAATGTCCAGTAAGAATATTTATCTTTAAATGTGCTACCTAGGTAACAGTATTCCCGGTTTTAAATAAATATTAGGAGTCTATTATTACACTTTCTAAATATGGGAAATAGGCTGCTCTACCTGATGGACAAGAATTTGTCTCCATCTCTCTGGCAGTCTCAACATGTCCTACAAAACAAAAAACTTAAGAGGCAGTCAGTGATTAGAGACACAGACTGTGTTACAAACAGCTGCCTCAAATACAATAAAAGTAAAATGAAGGGTTTAAAATTCACTTTTAAAAGGGGGGAAAAAAAAAATGTATAAAACTTTGTAATTGGTTTAAAATGAAGTTTCTGAATGTGTAGACTTTAAAAGTCCAGTTCTAGGAACGGAAATTAAAAAAGGTAAACCTCACCAATCAAAGTATAAAAATAAATCACTTGACGTCCCTCGCTCCTCTCTTAGTGGTGGCTACTTCAGTGAGTGCCCAGAGAAATAGACAGGAGGTGACTGGAGGGGTAGCATGGACTAAGGGTAATATCTCAGTAAGTCTATGCGCCGTATTTAAAATCAAGTGTATGGGAAATCTGAATAAAATACAGGTATGCAACATTAAAATTTGGATTTATCATCTTGATCCGGAGTATCTGCACCCTCTTTCTAGCGAGAGGATAGCTATCTGGGCAGCTAATAAGAGTCCAGAGTGCTGTTGTGGTACTTCTCAAGTGCCTTTCTTCTAGTAAGTACAACTTGTATGTGTGTGTGAAGAGTTAACATCACTGATGTTGCACTATTGTGGCGCCTTCTTCTTTCTTCTACCACTTCACAATATTAAAAATGGCAAGGTGCAGCATAAATAACAGGAGTATGTTGTCACATGTGTAACACTTCACCAAGTGATTAGTACAGATGCACAAATAGTTTTTTCAGCATTTGTTTCCATAAATGGTCACTGTCTGAGGCTATTATTATTATTATTATTTATTTGTATAGCGCCGCCAAATTCCGTAGCGCTGGGTACAGTGATTCACTTGTGAGCAGGATTTCTTACAGTAAATGTGTAACACACAAAAAGCCCTTTTCTGTATTCACTAACAAATGTAAAAAAATACAGGAAATGGACTGTTGCAAGAATAAATCAGTAATTACACTACTAAAGTTCTCCAGGACTACCTCTCTTGTGGTGAGCTCTGTTTTAAGGAAAAAAGCCTAGACAGCAAAACACACAGAAAAAGTATTTACAGTATGTGTGTTTTATGGCGCTGTACAGCAGCATCTACATATAACTGATGCATAAAAGGTATCATTTCACATAGTTTTATAATAGATTTGTAATAAATCGGAGTAAAGGACAAATTACAAGGTATTAGGTATTTGTAATTTTTTTAAAACAAATATGCCAGCCTTTGCGTGTTTTTGTGTGAATGGCGCTGTTTCCTATTAGAGTGCTATACACCTTACAGTATGTGAATTATGATCACAATTTCTGGTGCACTTGTTTTTGAATGATCATCAATATACACGCATGATGTTGTAGCATACAAAGTCTGAATTTTAAAACAGTATTAAAGGGGCAGTAAAACACATGTGTTGCTTAAGAATAATATATCAACCAAGTCTTCATGTTTTTAAAACAAAGCTAAACTCCACCCACCATTTTCCTTATTTGGAGGAGCCAATCTGGTCTTTAGTTCACAGACAACAAGGCTAGCTACTGTCATAAAGTTAGTTATGCATTGCTTTGCAGTTATCTGATTAAAGCCAATTAGGTACATATATGTAGCAGAGTTAACCTTGTGAAGTCAGCAGGCGGCATCAACTTCTAAGAATTAGAAATTGCTCAATTTTTCAGAGCAAAATTACATAAAAAGTTGTCTCATTATAAATAACTAAACATTTTATATATTATTATTATTATTATCGGTTATTTGTAGAGCGCCAACAGATTCCGCAGCGCTAAATATGTACAAATCTTATGGTGTTTACTGCCCCTTTAAGTGAATGACTGACATACTGCTAGAAGCTGTTGGTTAATAAGCACTGCATCTGACTGCAGGTTCTATTTATTTACATTTCATTCTGACTAATAATTTGACAGGTTCATGTATCCATTTAGAGCATCACAAAGAGTCTGGTTCCTGATATTTTTGTTGAAAATACTATACAATTTACATATAATATAATCCTTAAAAGGACCACTCAATGCAGTACAATTGTATATTTAACAAGTACATAATAAAAAGACAATGCAATAACACTCTGAATTTCAAATAAGCAGTAGATTTTTTTCTGGCAAATGTATTTTTTCTCCCATTTTTCGGCCCCCTGTATCACGTGACAGACATCAGCCAATCACAGACTAGTATACGTATACCCTGTAAACTTGTGCACATGCTCAGTAGGAGCTTGTTCACAGAAAATGTCAATATAAAAAGATTTGAAAATGGAAGTAAATTGGAAAGTGTCTTAAAACTGCATGCTCTATCTGAATCATAAAAGTTTATTTTGACTTGAGTGTCCCTTTAAATTGAAAATAATAATAAAAAAAATTATTTCAACGCAGCATGGGCCAGATAACAAGTTGAGCGCAATTGATAGTGTTTTGGTGCATTATTTTCCCTTGTACTTGTGTAAACAATAATGCATAATCAGGTGTTAAAAGTTGTTGGGCAAAATGTTTAAAAGGGATAGTAAACACCAAATATGTTATTGTTTAACCCTTTCCCGCCATTATATTCCGTCACAACGGCGCTGGGCTTTAAAGCCATTATGACGGAATACAACGTCATAGCCAACGGCTGTCCTGAAGCCTACTGCGCTTGCAGGATTTGATCGCGGTCTGGAGGGCGTTCCTAGCGTCATAGGGACGCCCCCCAGACCTGATCCCATAATTGAAATCTCGCGATCGTTTGCGCGATCGCGTGATTTCAATTTGTCTACATCGGAACAGTTGTTCCGATGTAGACACTTTAACCCAGTCACGAAAGGGTTAAAAAGATAGATAATCCCTTGATTTACCATTCCCCAGTCTTGCATAACCAACACTGTTATAGAAATATACTAGTTACCTATGTAATTACCTTGTATCTAAGCTTCGGCAGACTGCCTCCTTATCTCAGATCTTTTGACAGACTTGCATTTCAAGCAATTAGTGCTGACTCATAAATAACTTCAGATGCATGAGCACAATGTTATTTAAATGAAACACATGAACTAACACCCTCTAGCTGTGAAAAACTGTCAAATGCATTCAGATAAGAGGTGGCCTTCAAGGGCTTAGAAATTGGCATATGAGCCTACCTAGGTATAGCTTTCAACTAAGAATACCAAGAGAACAAAAAATATTTGATGAAAGTAAATTAGAAAGTTGTTTAAAATGACATGCCCTATCTGAATCATAAAAATTTAATTTCGACTTTACTATCCCTTTAACCAAACTATTTTAATGCACCCTATACTTATATATCATAGTATTCTTTTAAAGAGAAGTGATAGTAGGACACTCATTACACTCGTATTACTAGATGTCAGGTGTTGAGCGTCCATGCAATACGAAATGCATCGCTTTTATCACTTGCGATTGCGCGTTCAAAAACATGAAAGACGAATAGCAAAGAGCTTAACAATAAATTCCACTACTTGAGCACAATTTTTGCTCTCCGTCGGTTTTGTACTTGGCAATTATCCAACATAAATGTTTATTTTCGGAACTCATAGAAATCTCTTATCAAGGGGAAAGAACACACCTGCAATCCGACAGGAATTAATAAAATATTAACCATGGACTTAGGAAAAATGCTTGTACTTTTGCAACTGTAGGGATACATCATTATTGATCATATTTATTTAAAAAGAAAAAGAGAAACCAATTCTGCTCAGGAATACTAGAAACAAAAATATAGGTCTATAAGGATATTTAAATTGTAATATAATATTCTATAAAAATAAAATAATAATAAAAGCAGCACAGTTTACTAACAGCTCTCACAAGCCTCTCCATCTTTACCAGTTCCTTTCTTATTCAATGTAGTTTATTCTCTAAAGCTCACTTATCTCTCTGTTCATTAGTGAATCAGTGGCCTAGAATAATGTTGGTGTAAAGCTAGAGGGACTGAAGATGCTGGAAGAGGCTTTCAGCTAATTTTGCCCACTGTTTATTTGTTGGGAAAGCACAGAAAATAAGGAATATAATAACAGATCTGCATTCCATTGTGCAAATCATTTTTTTCTTATGCATCATATTAGTTTTTGCGTTGCTGAAGCAGGTCTTATGCACTGTAGAACCAGCTGGATGAGGCCAGTCACTGCTATGCCAAAGGTGACTTCATACAGATTGTCTGAGTGTTATTTGATGTGTAAATAGGGAAACAATTATAGAAGTTCTCCATAATCCAAGGTTTTTTAAAGGGACACTAAAAACCTCTGCTTTGTGTAAAATAAATATATGGTTGCCTGATGCTCCAAAGAAGATCTAAAATGCAAATTCTAGCATGAAACCTAATTTCTTTTGGCATGGTTCAGATACAGCAGTATTTTCAAACAACTTTCCAATGTACATCTATTATCAATTTTGCTTCGTTGTCTTGAAATTCTGTACTACTAGTTAAGCTAGTTGAACACATTGGTAAGCCAATGACAAGATACATATATATGCAGCCACCAATCAGCAGCTAGCTCCCAGATCCTGAGCCTACCTTGGTCTGATTTTCAATAGCGGATACCAAGAGAATTAAGCAAATTAGATAACAAGGAAATTGGAAATGTGTTTAAAATGGTATGCTTTAGCTGAATCATGATGGAAAACTTGTGGGTTTCATATCCATTTAAGTATTTTGTAAAATGCTACAAATTGCCTAAACAAGCTATAATTAAACCATATCTAAAGAAATAGCTCAGAACTATAGACACACTCGTTTATAGCTAGCCCCAAGTAGCCTAAGTTAAGGGAGATAACATCAATATACTACCCAAGGTTTAAGAGGTTTTGCAAACTGCTGTAGCAGAGAACCTCCTTTCATACAGACTCAGATATACACCGCCCCCCTATGAAAACAGTAAAAAAAAAAAAAGTACCTCTAATGGGGACAAGACTCTCTCAGGCTGCCCCTCCTCAGTTTTCAGTAGACATGTGCACCCATGGACTTTGTTAGCAAACAAATGTCCTAAATAGACACTGCCCGTGGCGTTTGGCTGTTTTCAGAGCCAGATTTCTACTTGTGAAAGTACAACACACAAAGATCTGGATTTGCCTAGTTTTCAGCCTATGTGAGGCATACTGCCCACTCCATAGACAGTACACTGTGGGGGCATCTTCACTAATAGTCAGCCACTTCTAGAGTTTAAATAAAATGTTTTCAGAGGGACTATACAATTATACCACAGTATGAAGAGAGGCTCCATGATACATAGAATAAGGTTTTACCCTGAAAGGATTAATGTTTATTGACACTTTAATAAAGCAACCATTTTAAATGTTTTTAATATATTTGTCTTGTTTGAAGTTTTTGTTTTGTTTTTACAAATCAGTTCTTAATTGTCCATATATACTATTCATATATATAAAAATGTGATGTAAATGGCCCTTTGATTGAAAGAAGTAACTAGGCTTCTACTGGTAACCTGAGCCAACTTGTGACATTTGCACTGCTATCTAAAACTGTCAGACTGTATTACAACTAAGGCCCTGTTTCAGTTTGCTACTACTTGCATATTGATGATATTACTGTTGTACCTTTAAAGGGATACTCATGTGAAATTCAAACTTTCATGATCAGATAAAGAGAATGCAGTTGTAAACAAAATTCAAAATTAACCAAATGTGCACAGACTTTTTATATTTATACTTTTTGAGTCATCACCCCTTGTATACCTCAGTCTCAGTCTTATCTCTGTAATATTTTGTTGATGTTTTTTCTTTTTTGTTGTTTCTGCATGATTGACTCTTAGCTTAAATGTCCATAAATGTACCCTCCCACTCCTTTAACACACTTTTGCTGGCCCACCATTAACCTAATATATCTCTCTCCTTCAGCTTGATTTCAAACACATCCTCTCCCAGAACTCAGAGAAAATACACAGACTTTTACACTCAGCTGCTTCAACTGCCCTCTAACTTACAACAGGTAGCCTTCTGGAAAACAGCTTCCCTCCCACCCCAAGCTCATTTCCTCATTTATAGATAGTCTCCCACACAACTTTCACTCTCCTGAAATGACAAGTGCAAACACTGATCAGCACATCCTTTCATTCCCTTAACCCTATAGAATACACAGTACTTTTGTAATATTATGTTTCATATACCTTTTGTTCCCTTATGCAATTGTTACAGTAATTCTGTGTCTTATGTTTTTAACTGGTTCCCAATTCTGTAAAAATGCTCAATATATTCATATTCCTTTTTGCTACCCTCTGTCTCTATAACAAACTACACTATTCAATTACTCCTTCTCCCTCTCCACCTGCACTGTTCATTAGCCCATCTCTCTTAAACTCGCCTTACTTTTGTACTCATGAACTTTACCTATTCCTAAACACTCTCTCTCCCCCCTGCAGCTCATCTCAAAAGCAGTCTCACTACTGCAAATCTGTATCTCATCTCGTGTCACTCTCCCTCTTGCTTCTACTTACTGCTGGTGACATCTCCCCTAATCCTGGTCCTCAACCACTGACAAGCCATGCACATCCATGTGTACCATCCCATAGACTCAGAAAGCAAGACTCTGCACACCTTGCTCACATTCCTCTTGCATCTGGGGCCACTGCCCCTTTCACTTGTGCACTCTGGAACTGTTGCTCTGTTTGCAACAAGCTCGCTTCTATGCATGACCTCTTCATCTCCCGCTCCCTCAACCTTCTGGCCCTAGCAGAAACCTGGCTCTCTACCCTAGACACAGCATCTACTGCTGCTCTGTCACATGGGGGTCTCCACTTCAGCCACACTCCTAGGTCTGGTAATAGACAAGGAGGTGGTGTGGGTGTTTTACTTTCCTCTCGTTGCACCTTTCAACAAATGCATCCTACCTCTTCCCTCACTTTTCCCTCATTCGAAACCCACATGATTCGCTTGTTCTCCCCTCTCTCTGTACGTGTTGCAGTCATGTACCGACCCTCTGGCTCCTCGACTCAATTTCTAGATCACTTGGCTGCCTGGCTACCCTTTTTCCTTTCCTCAGACACTGCTGCCCTCATTCTTGGCGACTTCAACATCCCCCTTAACAATCCCACTGCCTCATCTGCAACTCACTTCCTCTTTCGGTCTGTCACAATGGACTGATTCTCCCACTCACAAGGACGGTCACTCTCTTGACCTGATCTTTAGCTGTCGATGCACTCTCTCAAACTTCTCAAACTCCCCTTTTCCTCTTTCTGACCACCATCTCCTTACTTGCAACATATCATCCCTTCCTACAACTCTCCCTCCTTCTACTCCTCACACCAAACTTCACAGAAGCATTATGTCTTTAGATCAGCAACAACTTGCTAATTCCCTTAAACCGCTCCTCTCATCCTTCTCCTCCTTTTCCTGCCCTGAACAATCTATCTGCCACTATAATTCCACCCTTATATTCGTCCTTGACAATCTCGCCCCTCTTACCATTGCTCAGAAATCACACACTCATCCCCAGCCCTGGCATACTCCTCTGACACGGTACCTACGCAGATGTTCCCGTACTGCTGAACGGCATTGGAGGAAATCACGGAGTTCAGCTGATTTTCTTCATTACAAATTCATCTTGAACTCCTACTATTCTGCCCTTAATCTCCACAAGCAACACTACTTCTCTACTCTTATCTCTAATCTTTCTTCAAACCCAAAACGTCTGTTCTCCACTTTCAATACTCTCCTCTGCCCTCCCCCACTTCCTAATACAACTTTTCTGTCAGCTCAAGACTTTGCCAGTCACTTAATTAACAAAATTGACTCCATCAGACATGAAATCAGCTCTCAACATAATTCCATTCTCCCCCCCCCCCCTCAAATGCTCTCACTCAACCACAACCCTCATAACCTGAAACTTAGTTAATTCTCCCCTGTTACTGAGGAAGAAGTTTCGGCACTTATATTGCGCTCTCACCTCACTACCTGTCCCCTTGACCCTATTCCCTCACAGCTACTCCCCTCCCTCTCCGCTACCCTTACCCCTATACTAACACACATTTTTAACCTCTCCCTCAGCACTGGTACATTTCCTTCATCGATGAAACATGCACTGGTCACACCTATCCTCAAAAAACCTTCCCTTGATCCCACCTCCCCATCCAGCTACCGCCCTATTTCCCTCCTCCCTCTTGCTTCAAAGCTTCTCGAAAAACTAGTATTTGCACACCTATCCCATTTCCTTACGTTAAACTCCCTTCTTGACCCACTGCAATCTGGATTTCGTCTCTATCACTCCACAGAGACAGCTATTGTTAAAGTCACCAATGACCTACTTACAGCAAAATCAAAAGGCCACTTCTCTCTGCTTATCCTCCTTAATCTGTCCGCAGCCTTTGACACTGTCGACCACCCTCTTTTGCTCCAAACCCTCCAATCCTTCGGCATCTGTGACACAGCCCTTTCGTGGCTCTCTTCCTACCTATCAAACCGTACCTTCAGTGTAGCCTTCTCTGGGGCCTCCTCTGCCCCGTCACCACTTTCTGTCGGAGTACCACAAGGCTCTGTCCTCGGTCCCTTTCTCTTCTCAATCTATACATCATCACTAGGTTCCCTAATTAATTGCCACGGTTTCCAATATCATTTGTATGCCGATGACACCCAAATCTACTTCTCTGCACCAGACCTATCTCCTTCCTTGCTAACCCGTGTCACTAACTGTCTTTCCCACATCTCTTCCTGGATGTCCTCTCACTACCTCAAGCTAAATCTCTCAACAAAACTGAGCTCCTCATTTTCCCCCCTTCTTCCAAAATCTCCACCCCCAATATCTCTATAACTGTCGACAACTCCATCATTACCCTTACCCCACATGCCCGATGTCTCAGGGTCACATTTGACTCAGATCTTTCCTTCACTCCTCACATTCAGTCCTTGGCTAAAGCCTGCCGCTTCCACCTTAAAAACATCTCCAAAATTAGACACTTCCTTACACAAGACACAACTAAGATTTTAATCCACTCTCTCATTCTTTCCCGCCTTGATTACTGTAACTCTGTCCTCTCTGGTCTCCCCACCTGCCGCCTAGCTCCCTTACAATCCATAATGAATGCCTCTGCCAGACTCATCTTCCTTA
Organism: Bombina bombina; assembly: GCF_027579735.1. Taxonomy (NCBI): domain Eukaryota; kingdom Metazoa; phylum Chordata; class Amphibia; order Anura; family Bombinatoridae; genus Bombina; species Bombina bombina. Next base: position 1,221,208,303 of record NC_069500.1, on the reverse strand, counting down.
CACGTCGCTCTTCATCTGCTCATGACATCCTACTCTCCTCCTCTCTGGTTACCTCATCGCACTCCCGTTTACAGGACTTCTCCAGATTGGCTCCCATCTTGTGGAACTCTCTGCCTCGCCCCACAAGACTCTCCCCTAGTTTTAACAGCTTGAAGCGCTCCCTAAAGACTCTACTGTTCAGGGATGCATACAACCTACGCTAACCTTACTTTATACCAGTTCCACTCCTCCATTGCTATCCCCTGAACCCCCTTAAGTCCAGCTGTTTGTAGATCACCTTAAGAGCCAATTACAACAGTGCAACTCTTGGCAGGACCCTCTACCTATCTGATCCCTTTAATTTTTTTTGTTTTACTACCCTCTGTTTACAGCGCTGTGGAATCTGTTGGCGCTCTACAAATAACCGATAATAATAATAATAATAAATCAGCTCCTACTGAGCATGTGCAAGAATTCATAGAAAATATGTTTATGTATTTGTGATTGGCTGATGGCTGTCACATGATACAGGAGTTGGTGGAAATAGATATAGCTTTGAAATTTGTCACAAAAAAAATCTACTACTCTTTTGAAGTTCAGATTAAGTGTCATATATGTTTGTTGATAATGTACATCTACTGTATTTACTGGTCCTTTAATCTTTTTAATATGCTTTAGGTGGTGCACAAAGCACAGCATTGATTATTTCACCTCATAGTTAATTGCGGCAGACAGTACTTTATTAAAGAATTATTACTTTTCTTTTGTTTTAATGCATTTATTTTATAATGTATTACATTTTTTAACAAAAAGCAGCAGCCAAGCCAGAATTTTGAAAGGAGTGGTATACACTAGTTTGTTAGATATGAGAATTTCCACTGAACAAATGTCAAGCAATGGGTATTTTTTTTTTTTTTAAATAATGCATTTAAATTATTTAAATACTATAGGATAAAAAAAAAAATCTCTGCAATAAAAGAAACATTTTGTTTCATAATTGCCTAACTTATTGTGACATGGGGCTATTCAATATAGCTTATATTTTAAAACATACACATTTAAATTCTGATTACTATCTGCACTGCTAATAATAGTAAAATTATTTCTATAAGAAGAAAATAAATATATATGAAAATAGACACAAACCTGCATTTAGTATTAGGCAAAGGTAAACTGCCTATTTTAATATGCTAAGCATAGGCGTGCAATCATAATTTACTGCATGTGCACTGAGATTGTAATTTGAATCCTCAAAAACATCATTTGGAAAATCATTTAGAGAGTTAAATACAACATTTATATATTCTGTTTTACAAAAAAAATATGTTGCTGATAAAAAAAAACTACTTTACATGTAGTGAGGTTTCCCCCTAAGATATTATTATTATCAGTTATTCGTAGAGTGCCAACAAATTCCGCATCGCTAGATAGACACTACAGGTTGCCTAAGCAACAGCTGCCTATGGGTGCAAGAGTTGGAAGCCCAGCCCTGATACTTACTTAGTGTGTCACACAAAAACATGTGAGACCAGTTTGTTTCATTAAACTGAAGTGTAAGATAATCAGCTGACATGTTGTGGCAGCATTTTTAAGCTTGCTGTGACATGTTATGACTACATATTAACTGCATTACCATATAATATGCAGGAACATGTATAGTGTATTGCCATCAATTCAGTTTCGATTGCTTCATGTTATTTGGGTTTTGTTTACGTATTTTCCTTTACATCCATTAAAGATAATGAATTATTTTGCTTCCACTCATTTATTAAACCCTGCCAGGGATGACTGTGACACATTTGCTAATGGAATAAATGTGTGTGTGTGTGTTTTTTTTAAAACATAAAGAATACCTTTATTAAGGCATTATCCTCGAGCCAAAATCTTCTTCAGAGAAGTCTTAAAATTCAAACACATTCTACTTAAATAACATAACTTGAATGGTTTAACTAATATTTTTATTGGGATTTTGTGGTGTTCTCCTTTCACAGACTCAGATTCTTAGATGGACTAAACTTGATAAGAAAAAAAAAATCTATTTAACGCTACCTTTTTTACCCAGCTTTATCACAAAAACAGGGACACATTAAAAGGACACTGAACCCATTTTTTTTTCTTTTATAAGTCAGACAGAGCATGCAATTTTAAGCAACTTTCTAATTTACTCCTATTGAAAAAAGGCATCTAAGCTTTTTTTTTATTCAGACCCTGGATAGCACTTTTTTATTGGTGGATAAATCTATCTATCTACCAATCAGCAAGAACAACCCAGGTTGTTCACCAAAAATGGGCCGGCATCTAAACTTACATTCTTGCATTTCAAATAAAGATACCAAGAGAATGAAGAACATTTGATAATAGGAGTAAATTAGAAAGTTACTTAAAATGTCATGCTCTATCTGAATCACAAAATAAAAAAATTGGGTTCAGTGTCCCTTAATTGACTTGCTTTATTTAAATCTACAATGTCATCTCTTATAAATATTGTAACGTATTTCCTGGACATACACAGTTGCTCAAGAAACAGTGCTAAGTCATTGACATATCCTTTAAAATAAAAAATACCTTTAAAATAAGTTGTAAAAAGTAATTGTTAGTCTTATTTACTCTCACTTGTGGTAACAGAGTAAGTGGGGTAAAGGTGAAAACATAACTATTAAATGCAAAAAAATATCAAATTTAGGTTTAAAGTGAATTCAATGCAATCTCATAAAATTGAAATAAATAGGTAATATTTGGGTTTGAAAATGACATTTCTTATACAGTGTACTAAGGCGAGAATTTTCTTCATTACATCTATTATATCATAAAGCGGATGGCATAATGTGTACAAGATCTTTACCATATGAATAAAACTTTTAAAGGGGCTGTAAGCATCTTGAGTTAATATAAATTAGCTAACCCTGCTACCTATATTTCCATAATTGGCTTAAACAGATAAAAAAAATGGTAAACAGTACATTTTATATAAACAATATGGTTAGCCTTGTTGTCTATAGACTAAAGCCCTAATTGGCTCCTTCAAAAGGCAAGTGGTGAGTGGAGTTTGGCTATTGAAAAACAATTGCAGCAAACAAGAATTTGGTTTTAAAAATGTTTAGATTTGGCTGATGTTATTCTATAGCAACACAACACAAATGTTTAATTACAAGCTGTTTACTGTCTCTTTAAATTGAAATGCGGGGGGAAATATAAAAGGATTCATCTATAGTGATACAAACAACTTACTTATGGTGCTCATGGGACAATTAATTAATGCCATTTAGACAACAGTGTCTATTGATTGCAGTAATGGATACTGCTCCTTGTGTAGTGACGTACTTATTGAGAGCATCATCATTTGTGCACTACAATAACCTTTATCTAGCAGTGTGATTTGTATTGTTATTTGTAGTCAGTTTGCATAGTAAGTGTTTTTAGCAGCACTTTCTAATTTTCGTAAATCAGAGTCTTAATATACATATATCATGTTTACTGGAGTCAGTCTTCTTTACTAGACTATATTCATTTTTAAGAGATTCAGTCAGGAAATGGAGTGCTTTTAAAATGTCAAAACATCAGTCAGCTACGTGAAGCAGATAACCTAAAGCGATGGAATCTCTCCAGACCCTGTTAACACACACACACACACACAATTTCTTTTTGAGGGTAAGGGTCCCAGGAAAAATAAAATGCCCTGACAATACTAATGTATTATATATATATATATATATATAAAACTAATCTGTTATCAGTGTAACTCATATATCAGCTGAAATATATTCCCCACTGGGAGCTATAACTAATATCTTTGTACAACTCGTGTGTTATTTCTACTTCTAACATAACATGGAAAAAGAATCCATTGCTTTAATACATATATAAATTGTTGTATTGTATTATTTGGCTATGTGACTATTTACTTTCTCACAAATCCTAAAACATTCAATGACATTTTATAAATATCCTGTTAACACTTTAGACTCACCTTCACACTAATTAGAGGTCAGTAAAACAGAATCAGAAGCAAAACATATCTATCCCCTCACCTTTATTCCTAAGGCCTGCTTGGTGAAATTATCATATCCATTGCTCTGTATGGAACTGGCAGGTAAATAGACGTAAAATCCAGTAACAAGGTACAGGCACTTTGTAACTCTTCCTGTATTGCAATTGATTATTCAACTCAAGGTGTGACATCATACAGCCACGCCCCCTCACTGTGGGCAGGTAAGCCTAGCTGTACACACTATATTCATTACGGATCACATTAGACACACACAGGGCTCACCTTTTGCTTTGTATTAGACATAAACTGAAAACGTGGCTCATTTGAATCAGATACTTGTTGCTCTTTCACATAAGAATAATAAAATGCTTGCTTACTATTAGTAAGGAAATTATTTAAGTGCATAAATTGCAGCAAAGTTAGAAAAATATAAGTTAATTTTATAATACTCTGTTTACTGACTACGTTTCTAGTACTGGTAGAGAGCTGTTAACTTTTGTTTTAATGTTCACAAGAAATTAATCACTGCATTGCAAAATATCTGCATAAATGTTTCTAAATCATTTAAAACTATCATCTTGATAGAAAAATTTGCATTGTTTTACATTCCGGGAACATACCCACTGAAAAGCCTCTTGAGTGTTTGGGGCCTATCTGGGAAGAGTGCAAAAGCTAAAATGTTTAGAGTATTTTTTTTATACAATGGATGAGTAAACATTTTTGACTATAGAGCCACAGTCAATCTCAAACATTAGCATTTTTCTACATGAACTGGAAATGCCTGGACAGGTATTAAAGCAGTTTGATTTTTGAAAAATATTATGTGTCACTGTTATGTGTGTGTAGTATTACTGAATTCTTACAATGTGTGCGTAGCATTGCTAAATTCTTACAATGTGTGCGTAATATTCTTACAATGTGTGCATAGTATCCTTACAATATGTGCATAGTATCCTTACAATATGTGCATAGTATTCTTACAATGTGTGCGTAGTATTCTTACAATATGTGCATAGTATTCTTACAATGTGTGCGTAGTATTCTTACAGTGTGTGCGTAGTATTCTTACAATGTGTCCGTAGTATTCTTACAATGTGTGCGTAGTATTCTTACAATATGTGCGTTGTATTCTTATAATGTGTGCGTAGTATTCTTACAGTGTGTGCGTAGTAGTCTTACAATATGTGCGTAGTATTCTTACAATATGTGCATAGTATTCTTATAATATGTGCGTAGTATTCTTATAATGTGTGCGTAGTATTCTTACAATATGTGCGTTTTATTCTTATAATGTGTGCATAGTATTCTTACAATATGTGTGTAGTACTCTTACAATGTGTGCGTAGTATTGCTAAATGCTTGTTAAAAGTACTTGTTAGAAATTGCCAATAAAGTAGGAGTAACTCTATTTACATTTTTAACTCAGTTTCTCTTGTAACTGCTGGCTTCATGAATACAGTGTTAGAGACCTTTATTAGTGAATACTGAGAGAGAGTAGCTAGTAGAAGCCAGCTGAACTCATCGGGGGAGACATTGACAAGAGGCATATTTCTACAGCCACCAATCAGCAGCTAGATCCCAGTAGTTCATTGCAGTTCCTAGCAGGGGCTGTCAATTATCCCGATGAGATCTTTCGACCGCTGCTTCTTAACTTACATTTCCGGTGAGCATCAAATGATGGGCCTTCTGAAGTAGCATCCGCTCCTTAATAAATGGAGCCCATTGACTGAACATTTTTCTAAATGTCTGCTTCTCTCAAATTCTTAGAAAGTTTGTGCTCCAGTGTGTTGTGGCAATGTAACAATATATTAAATTATCTTCTAGAAGTGTATTTATTTAAAAAAACTAAGGTGACGCCTCTCTATATATTAAATGAGGAATATTCTTTATGGCAACAGTGTTTGCAACAATGTTGTGTCAATGTTATACATATAGGGCTAGATTTATCATGGCCTAGAAAAAAATCTCCTTTGTATTCTCTACAACTCGCCCTTGGAGAGCGTTCATATGCACAGTCCTAAGTCTTTCCTAAATTCACTTGTACCTTTTGCTTTGCGGACCATGCATTATAATTACACTGCCACAGAATTCTGTAGCACTGTGTATGTGAGTAGCTGTGCACAATAAAACAATTTCACTGTTACAAATTAACTTTAAGGGGCCTTGTACTGTAAAACTGCCACCCCTTTAATGTGTTCCTGATTTTCTATTTTACCTGTTGGAGTGTATTACATGGTTTACACACTGTTTTTTTTTAACTTTATTTGAAATAGCTGCTTTGATGTGTGGAAACCCAACACCTATAATGAAATACTATAGTGTTGTCTAAATAAAAGCACATAAACAAGGAGCATCAGCAGAACCCCCCCCCCCCCCAAAAGTGGTTGGTGGTAGAGACAGATTGACCAGCGCATTTTAAAGGGTGTTCATGCAGCATCATTGAATACAATGAACTCATAAAAGGTAACAATCTCAGAACTTGAAGCTTTTCTGTCTTTAAAGGGATACTAAACCCAATTTTTTTCATGTTCAGATAGAGCATGCAATTTTAAGTAACTTTCTAATTTACTCCTATTAACAATTTTTCTTCATTCTCTTGCTATTCTCTTGCTATCTTGCTATCTTTATTTGGCAGAATGTAAGCTTACAAGCCAGCCCAGGTTCAGCTAAATGAAGCCACCAATCAGCAAGTGTTATCCAGGGTCTGAACCAAAAATGGTCCGGCTCCTTAGTAAATGTGAAAGTTGCTTAAAATTGCATGCTTTATCTCAATCACGAAAGAAAGAAAATTGTGTTTAGTGTCCCTTTAAAGTAACATAAAACCAATTTTTTTTTCATGATTCAGACAGAGCATGCATTTTTATACATCTTTCCAATTTACCTATATTATCAATTTAACTTAATTATCTTAGTATCCTTTACTGAGGGAACAGCAATACACTAGGAGCTAGCTGAACACACCAGTAAGCAAACAAAAAGAGGCATAGATGTGCAGCCACCAATCGGCTCTGGAGCCTACCTAGTTATGCTTTTCAACAAATGATACCAAGAGAACAAAGAAAATGTGATAAGTAAAATGGAAAGTTATTAAAAATTGTATGTTGTAACTGAAGCATGAAAGGAAAATGTTAGTTTGTATGTCCCTTTAAGCATGTGAAGCTAACTCTATTCAGACACAATCTATTAATCTATTTGAAAACTAAGATTTTTTTGTATCACTGTCATGGCATACAGACCTTACACAACATGATACAGCTAGTTAGTTATTATTATTGTTGGTTTTTTTTTCCATTTTATTTTGAGTTATTTATTAAGAGATTGTGTTTATTTATTACTAGTCTTTATGGTAGTGTGTTACAAAACAGAAGACATTACTTTATTCTTGTTGCAAATTATATTTTAAACATGAACACATATTTATGGTTTCATATTTTCACAGATATTCTTCTTTCACAGACATGTTAAAAAAGAGAAACATTGCATTATTTAAATTTAAATATTTGTGCCTTATTCCCCAAAAGATTCATCATACAACTTAGTCTCAAGTCAGTTATGTCTTCTATCAAGAAAAAATATTATAGAATAGTAATTCCTTCAAAATAATTTTGCCAAATATCTAAAAAAAGCTATCCTGACGGTATTGTGAAATCTTCTGATAAGCTGATGTCATTATGGGAAATATGAAAATGGTTCACATAGCAAGGCAAGATATGGTTTGTTTTGTTCAGTCTGTTTTATGTATCTGTATTTTTTTTTTTACCATTAATCAGTGTCATTGTCTAATCCTAGACATGAACCCAGAGCTGTGGAGTTTGGTTGTGCCTTGCAGATTATTATTATTATTATTATTATTATTATTATTATTATCAGGTATTTGTAGAGCGCCAACAGATTCTGCAGCGCTGTAAACATAGTCGGTGTACAGGATAGCTTTTGTAGGGGTCAGTGGGTAGATAAATGGTAATAATATTTTTTAAGCAAATCTCATTATTTTAAACTCCATAACTAAAGCAATTGTTCAAAAAAGGTAGTTTCAATATGAAATTAAATATCTAGATGTAATGGCCTCAAAATGCAATTCTCTATAAAGGGTTTTATTACAAGTGGAGTGCTAACTTCAGATATTGCGACCTCATTAATTTCCTTTTCTCCATAGACTTCAATAGAGGACACATTTAAAAAAAAACTTGCATCACTTGTGCGCTAACCTAACACCGTGTTAGACCGAAATAATGTACCCCAGATGGACATCATTTCACACAGATTGGACACTCTATTGAAACATCACAATTAAAATACTGGAAGGAAACTTTAAAAGCACTGAGGAAAGGAAAACATTTTAAAGGGACAGTCAAGTCCAAAGAAAACTTTCATGTTTCAAATAGGGCATGTAATTGTAAACAACTTTCCAATTTATTTTTATCACCAATTTTGCTTTGTTCTCTTGGTATTCTTAGTTGAAAGCTAAACCTAGGAGGTTCATATGCTAATTTCTTAGACCTTGAAGGCTGCCTCTAATCTAAATGCATTTTGATAGTTTTTCACCTCTAGAGGGCATTAGTTCATGTATTTCATATAGATAACATTGAGCTCATGCCTGTAAATTTACCATGGAAACAGCACTGATTGGCTAAAATGCAAGTCAGTCAAAAGAACTGAAATAAGGGGGCAAATAAAATAAACCAAATACCCCCCATTCCCCCAAACCCCCAAAATAAAAAACTAAAAAAATGCTCAATTTACCCATTGACCCAAAAAGGGCATTTGTATGGACATTAAAAAAAACCCACCCCGAAAATAAAAAACCTTAACACTAACTCCAAAATTGGTACTCACCAATGACAAAGTCCAGCAAAACATATTCACCCATGTGGCAAAAGAAGTTGATCCAGTTGCCTGCACCTTCATCCATCGCGGGTCCCTCTTCTATCTTCTTGGTGGAGGTACGAATGCAGAGCGTTTTGCGGAGGCGGAGCGGTCAGCAACACAGAGCTCCTCTTTCTGCAATCGTCCGCTGCACACTGAAGATTGAATGCAAGGCACCCCTTTTATATGGGGGTACACTTGCATTCCAATTGAGTGAAATATTCAAATCAGCCAATAGGATGAGAGCTGCTTACATCCTATTGGCTGACCAAATCGGCAATGGTGAGTACCTATTTGGGGTTAGCGGCTTTTTTATTTTTGTGTTTTTTGTTTTTTTTGAAGATTAGTGCTTTTTTATTTTTTATGGGTTGCAAAAGAGCTGAATGCACTTTTAAAGCAATGCCCGTCCAAATGCCCTTTTTGGGGCAATGGGTAGATTAGGGATTTTTTTTATTTTTTTTTAATTTTGTTTTTTTTCCCCTTAGTTTAAGCTTAGGTTCTATTTTTCTTTCACAGGTAAGTTTTTATTTATTTTAAGTTAGTTAGTATATTGCAACTTTAATTTAAAGTTTAGGGGTTAATAGGTTTATTTAGTTGTTGGCAATGTGGGGTGACGGCAGTTTAGGGGTTAATAGCTTTATTTAGTGTTGGCGATGTGGGGGGGATGGCGGTTTAGGGGTTATTAGACTAGGGGCTTATGTTACGGTGTTAGGTTTTTGTAAATCTTTCTTTTCTCCATAGACTTCAATGGGGAACGCGAAAATGCAATAACGATTTCGCAATTGCAAGTGTAGGTTTTTTTCCAACATTTTTTCTCCATTGATCTCTATGGGGGAATACGTGCACGACCATGCCAAGTTGGAACTTGGTTTTACTGCACCATACCGTACGAGAAAATAAAGTTTTATGGTGACTTGTAATGGCGGAGCAATGGAAATAGCAGTACGGCTCCATTTTGCGCGGTGTGTACGCAACAGGTTTACAGCACAACTTGTAATCTGGGCCTATATATACAATGAGCCACATTCAATACATTTAATTAATTGATTTTATTGATATTGTAAAAAGTAGTAACACACACAGATATAAACACACTCTCATACATATCAATCGGGTTTTCGCCCGAATCACTCCACTACAACTGCCCTCCTAAAAGTTTGCAACGACATCCAAACTGGCATGGAACAAGGAGACCTAACTGGAGCTATTTTTCTTGATTTTGCAAAGGCCTTTGACACAGTAGATCACAACATACTACTGCTCAAACTAAAAAACTCAGGTATTGGTGATCGTCTGTTAACCTGGTTTCGATCATATGTATCGGATCGATCACAGTATGTCTCCATTTCTGACAGTGACTCCCTCCCTCTCAAAGTCACGTGTGGTGTTCCCCAAGGTTCCATTCTCGGCCCCCTACTATTCACATTATTTATAAATGATCTGCCAAATGTCTGCAAATCCTCAACTGTACACATGTACGCAGACGACACGGTAATCTATGCAAACAAACCCGATCTGCCACAGCTTGAGGCAGTGCTCCAAGACCAGTTCACAGAGGTAGAAAAGTGGATCTCAAAAAACAAACTCTTCCTAAACACTGACAAAACTGTCACAATGATCTTTGGAATGGCACCTTAATTACGCAAACTACAAAAGTCCCATCTACGCATTAAAACAAAATCAAATGTCACACTGGCCGCAGTCCACTCTTTCAAATACTTGGGTATGTTGTTAGACCCCAATCTATCTTTTGGCCTCCACATAGAAAAACTTGCATCTAAGCTCTATACAAAACTAGGTGCCCTGTACAGAAACAAATCCTGCCTCAGCCTTACTGTCAGCCGCTCTGGAATCAATCCGGGATGTAACCCAACTGCTAGCGTGAATTGAAAGCACACGCTAGCACACTGAGAAATATCCAGGACGTGACCCACTCAGGAAGCAGATTAGAAGATAACAAAAATGAATATTGTTCCAGAATGCAGGAAAGCCACAAAGGATAAAACGTCCCTTTAAGTAGTACAAAGAACAAAAAGGAAATGCTCTTACTTGAAGCTTCTGAAAAAGGTCCTCTTTAGCAGGCTTGTAAAACAAAGGAAAAGTTCTCTTTTGCAGCTTGTAAAAGTAAATGTCCCTTTTAAGCAGGTGTATAACAAACAGAAAGGCAAAGTTCTCTTTTGCAGCTTGTAAAAGTAAATGTCCCCTTTTTAACAGGTTTAGAACAAACAGAATAGCACAGTTTCTTGTACAGCTTGTAAAAGTATAATGTCCCTTTAAGCAGGTTTATAACAAACAGAAAGGCAAAGTTCTCTTTTGCAGCTTGTAAAAGTAAATGTCCCTTTTAAGCAGGTGTATAACAAACAGTAAGGCAAAGTTCTCTTTTGCAGCTTGTAAAAGTAAAATGTCCCTTTAAGCAGGTTTTGTTTATCAAAGAAAAGGTTTAAAGGTAAAGGCACAAGCAAGGTCAGGCAGGCAGAAGTCGGCATCCAAATATCAGCAAAAGGTATAGGCAAAAGACAAGGTCAGGCAAGCAGAAGTCGGCATCCAAGTATCAGCAAAAGGGTAAAAGCTACAGGCAAGGTCAGGCAGGCAGAAGTCAATATCCAAATATCAGCCAGTAGGGATTAGGCAAGAGGCTTGGTCAGGCAGGCAGAAGTCGGTACACAAAAGAAAAAAATTGATATGGTACTCACAATCCAGGGAAACAAACAAACGGGCCCAGATTCAGATCTCCCGCCGTGATTTAAAGGGCAGGAGCGTAACCGTCATCAGAGGGGTGTGAGAGAAAGCGTCATGTTGCTAAGCAACATGACGTCAGACACACAGAGAAGTTCCGGGAGCCGCGGCGACACGGCGATGAACGGAAGCAATCATGACAGCACCCCCTCCTCAAGGACCCCTCCGGGGGACAGGACCAGGTCTATCAGGATGAGTCTTGTGGAAGGTCTTGACCAAAATAGGAGCATTTACTTGATGAGCAGGTTCCCAAGAACGTTCCGTGACTGGATAACCCTTCCAATGAATGAGATAATACAATTTCTTGCCCCGCCACTTGGAATCTAGAATATGGCTGATCTCAAACTCAGGATGTCCATGCACCAATAACGGTGGAGGTTTAGAAAAAGGCTTAGAATACCTGTTAATCATCACAGGTTTTAAAAGAGAAACATGGAATACCGGATGGACTTTGAGAGACTTGGGTAAAGCTACCCGATAAGCAGTGGAACATACCTGACCCAGTATTCGGAAAGGACCCACATATCGTGGTCCCAATTTGTTAGAAGGTTGTTTCAGGCGAAGAAATCGAGAGGAAATCCAAACTTTATCACCAGGGCGATATTTGGGAGCCTTCTTCCGTCGAAGATCCGAAAAGAACTTGTAACGTCTAGAAGTTACAGAAAGAATACGATGTATCTTCTGCCAATGTCGAGTTAATCTTCGGGCTGTAAGATCAGAAGCAGGATTCACTGTGGAGGAAGTATGCAAAGGGAATGTCCTAGGCTGATATCCGTAAGCTGCATGAAAAGGAGAAGTCTGAAGGGAGGAATTGTACCGGGCATTATGAGCCAATTCAGCCAAAGGAAGGTAAGAAGTCCAGTTAGAGTGATAATGATCCACATAATGTCTAAGATATGTTTCAAGACACTGGTTTACTCTTTCAGTCTGACCATTCGATTGTGGGTGGTGAGAAGTAGAGAGAGATATAGTAGTACCAAAATGTTTACAAAGTGACCTCCAAAATCGAGAAACGAATTGTACCCCTCTATCTGAAACAATATCTAGAGGAAATCCATGGATTCTTACAATATGTAGAATAAAAAGTTCAGAGAGTCTTTTGGCAGATGGTAATCCTGGCAAGGGTACAAAATGAGCCGTCTTAGTGAACCTGTCGACCACCACCCAGATAGTATTGTTCCCAGTGGACAAGGGAAGATCGGTAATAAAGTCCATGGATACATGAGTCCAAGGCTGGTGAGGTATAGGCAATGGTTGGAGTAATCCTGAAGGAAGTTGGCGTGGAGTTTTGTTCATGGCACATTGTGTGCATACTGAGACGTAATCCTTCACATCTTGAGAGAGTGTAGGCCACCAGACATGTTGTTTGAGGTTTCGAGTGGTAATACTGATGCCAGGATGTCCAGAAAGGGGACTATCATGAGCCCAAAATAAAATCTTGGAACGAAGGCGTTCAGGAACAAATAGTAAACCATCGGGAGGTTTACAGGACAAAGGAAGATGCTCTTGAGCGGACTGTAATTCTTGTAACCAAGAAGTTGTTAACTGGGCAATGACTTCATGAGGTTGGAGAATGGTACCAGGCTCAGGAACTGGGGTATCTTGAAATTGTCTGGAAAGTGCGTCTGCTTTAATATTTTTTGAACCAGGTATGTAAGACAAATTATAGTGAAACCGAGAGAAGAATAATGACCAGCGTGCTTGCCTGGAATTTAATCGTTTGGCTGCTTGAAGATACAGAAGGTTCTTATGATCAGTAAGTATAGTAAATGGCAAAGAAGTACCTTCCAGCCAATGTCTCCATTCATCCAATGCCATTTTGATGGCAAGCAACTCTTTATTCCCTACGTCATAGTTAAATTCGGAAGGAGTGAATTTTTTAGAGAAAAAAGCAACAGGATGAATCCTTCCAGTCTCTGGTATTCGTTGAGACAGAACAGCTCCAGCAGCAACAGAGGAAGCATCCACCTCCAGAATAAATTGAAACTCAGGATTTGGATGACGAAGGATAGGAGCTGAGGAAAAAGCTTCTTTGAGAGATTCAAAAGCTTCTATAGCCTCAGACGGCCATACCTTACAGTTTTGTCCTTTTCTTGTGAGAGAAGTAAGAGGAGAAGTAATAGTAGCAAAATTCTTGATGAACTTTCTGTAATAATTGGCGAAGCCTAGGAAACGTTGTAAAGCCTTCAAAGAATCAGGTCTAGGCCAATCCAAAATGGCAGAAAGTTTAGTAGGGTCCATTTCGAATCCAGATGCCGATATTACATAACCCAGAAAGGGTATGGATTTTTGATGGAAAGAACATTTCTCCAGTTTAGCAAACAGATGGAATTCTCTTAGACGTTGAAGTACTTTCTTGACGTGGTGCACATGATCTTGGTGGTTCTGAGAAAAAATTAAGATGTCGTCCAGGTATATGATAACAAAAATATTCAAAAAATCACGAAAGATCTCGTTTACAAAATGCTGGAAAACCGCCGGAGCATTGCATAGCCCGAAGGGCATGACCAAATATTCATAATGCCCAAATCGAGTGTTAAAGGCAGTCTTCCACTCATCTCCTTTGCGTATACGGATCAAGTTGTATGCACCACGTAGGTCGAGTTTGGTGAAAATGGTGGCTCCCTGAAGATAAGTAAAAAGTTCAGGAATAAGGGGCAGAGGATAACTGTTCTTGATGGTAATCTGATTCAATCCACGATAATCAATACAGGGTCTTAATCCGCCATCCTTTTTTCCCACAAAAAAGAAACCAGCCCCTACAGGGGAAGAGGAGGGTCGAATAAATCCTCTAGCCAGATTGTCTTTTATATATTCTTCCAGAGCCATGTTTTCTGGTTTAGAAAGTGGATATGTCTTGCCTCGAGGATAGGCAGCCCCAGGAAGGAGATCAATGGGACAATCAAAAGGGCGATGAGGAGGAAGACGTTCAGCTTCTTTTTTGGAGAAGACATCCACAAAGTCATGGTAATGCATAGGTAAGGATTCCGGAGTTTCAACTGTGAGAGCAATAGTGAGTGGTAACTTAGTAATCTTTTGAAGACATTTAGTCTGGCATGTAGATCCCCAGGAAGTGAGTTCACCGAAAGTCCAAGAAAAAATGGGATTGTGAATCTGGAGCCAGGGTAATCCCAAGATAATGGGAAATTGCGGAGTGGGAATGACATCGAAACAAATTGTCTCAGAATGAAGTATTCCTACGGTGAGGAGTAAGGGTTGAGTAGAAAACTGAATGTATCCAGAACCCAAAGGATCTCCACTGACCGTAGAGACTGAAATGGAATACTCCTTCTTTAGTAAGGGTATAGAATGAGTAGAAACAAATGTAGAGTCAATGAACACACCTCCAGCACCAGAATCAATTAGAGCTTGGGTATAGATCTTCTTATGTCCAATTAGAAGAGTTACTGGAACAAAGAGTTTCTTGTATAGGGAATGACCACTATTTTGGCTTAACTCAGTTCCCTGGACTAGAGTTAAGCCCTGGCTTTTACTGGCCTAGTAGGACAATCCCTTAATAAATGCCCTTTAAGGCCACAGTACAGACATAAGCCAAGAGTCCGTCTTCTCAAGCGTTCAGTCTCAGTTAATTTTATACTTCCTACTTCCATGGGTTCAGCCTGATCAGTAGTAGGAGAGGCTGGAGTGACTGGATTAGAAAAACGAGGAGCTAAACGAAAAGGAGTTCGAGTTGAAGTCCTCTGTGTTCTATCCTTTTCTTGTTGGCGTTCACGAAACCTGGCGTCGAGACTGATGCAGAGATTTATTAAGGCTTCTAAGGACTCTGGAAGTTCACGATACACCAATTCATCCTTGAGACGCTCAGAAAGTCCTTTACGGAAAGCGGCTCTGAGTGCTCCCTGATTCCAAGTGGTTTCAGAGGCAAGGGTGCGGAACTCAATTGCATATTGAGAGACTGGTTGATTTCCTTGACGTAAATCCAGGAGAGTAGCTTCAGCAGCGGATGACCTTCCAGGTTTATCGAATACGTTTGAGAATGTAGATAGAAATGTATCAACATCCAACAGTATAGGATCATTCTTTTCTAGCAAAGGTGACACCCAAGCCAAGGCTTTTCCTTTCATTAAGGAAATAAGAAACGTGATTCTAGAAGAGGCAGTAGCAAAGAGAGTAGGGCTATTTCGGAAATGAAGACGGCATTGATTCAGAAAGCCTCTACATTCTTCAGGATTCCCATCATATTTATCCGGAAGAGGTATCCTGGGACTTAATTGTACCTGAGACTGATTGTTAGGAATCGGAGGAGGTAATGCCTCAATCGGATTTGGATTGGGATTAGGATTGGGAGGTGCGGTAGCAACCAAATTTTGTAATAGAGCAGTAATTTGATCAAGTTTAGTGTCCAGAGACTGCAAGTGAGTGGCATGAGAACCCAAGAGCTGTCCCTGGTGAGCCACGGCCATAGATAATTCAGTGGGATCCATTTTTATGGCCCGTTTGTAATGTCAGCCGCTCTGGAATCAATCCGGGATGTAACCCAACTGCTAGCGTGAATTGAAAGCACACGCTAGCACACTGAGAAATATCCAGGACGTGACCCACTCAGGAAGCAGATTAGAAGATAACAAAAATGAATATTGTTCCAGAATGCAGGAAAGCCACAAAGGATAAAACGTCCCTTTAAGTAGTACAAAGAACAAAAAGGAAATGCTCTTACTTGAAGCTTCTGAAAAAGGTCCTCTTTAGCAGGCTTGTAAAACAAAGGAAAAGTTCTCTTTTGCAGCTTGTAAAAGTAAATGTCCCTTTTAAGCAGGTGTATAACAAACAGAAAGGCAAAGTTCTCTTTTGCAGCTTGTAAAAGTAAATGTCCCCTTTTTAACAGGTTTAGAACAAACAGAATAGCACAGTTTCTTGTACAGCTTGTAAAAGTATAATGTCCCTTTAAGCAGGTTTATAACAAACAGAAAGGCAAAGTTCTCTTTTGCAGCTTGTAAAAGTAAATGTCCCTTTTAAGCAGGTGTATAACAAACAGTAAGGCAAAGTTCTCTTTTGCAGCTTGTAAAAGTAAAATGTCCCTTTAAGCAGGTTTTGTTTATCAAAGAAAAGGTTTAAAGGTAAAGGCACAAGCAAGGTCAGGCAGGCAGAAGTCGGCATCCAAATATCAGCAAAAGGTATAGGCAAAAGACAAGGTCAGGCAAGCAGAAGTCGGCATCCAAGTATCAGCAAAAGGGTAAAAGCTACAGGCAAGGTCAGGCAGGCAGAAGTCAATATCCAAATATCAGCAAGTAGGGATTAGGCAAGAGGCTTGGTCAGGCAGGCAGAAGTCGGTACACAAAAGAACAAAATTGATATGGTACTCACAATCCAGGGAAACAAACAAACGGGCCCAGATTCAGATCTCCCGCCGTGATTTAAAGGGCAGGAGCGTAACCGTCATCAGAGGGGTGTGAGAGAAAGCGTCATGTTGCTAAGCAACATGACGTCAGACACACAGAGAAGTTCCGGGAGCCGCGGCGACACGGCGATGAACGGAAGCAATCATGACACTTACAGTAAAGGAAAAGATTGTACAGCAAATGCTGATGCCAATCATGGATTATGGAGATGTAGTATATCCACCTGCACCGCAAACTCACCTTAATAAACTTAATACATTGTATAACTCGTTCTGCCGCTTTGTGCTACAATGTAACTACAGGACCCACCATTGTGACATGCTAAAAGAACTAAACTGGCTGTCACTGGAATCCAGACGCACCCTCCATCTCTCCTGCCTTGTGTTTAAGAGCCTTTCTGGGAAGCTCCCACCCTACCTGAGCAGAATGCTCTCCCCGGCTGTTCCCACCTCCCATAACCTCCGATCCAGTACCAGCACATTATTTAGTCTGCCTCCATACAAAAAGAAAGCAGCTCGATCCTCCTTTTCCTACAGAGCACCACAATTATGGACCGACCTCCCGCACACTTTAAAACCTTCCCAAGTCTAAAATCCTTTTAAGAGATCCCTCTCTGCATATCTCAAAACAGAATGCACCTGTCATGGTTGATTTTATATTTCCTACCTGTTCTATGTTAAATTCTGCATATGTTATGTATTAATATTGTTTTTGTATTATTGTACCCTATTGTATCAATGCAATGTTTTGTGGACCCAGGACTTGAAAACGAGAGAAATCTCAATGTTTCCTTCCTGGTAAAATATTTTATAAAAAAATAAATAATATACACACAATCTCACACAGATACACACATTCTCAAAGACACACACACATACACACACTCTCACAAATACACACATGCACACATTCTCACACAGATACACACACACACACACAGGGCCTGATCCGATATGCAGCGTCGCCCGCAGAAGCCGGCGATGCCAAATTTTGCACTGGTTTGGTATCCTATATACGGCGTAACATAGAAGTTACGCTCGTATATTTCACCCTTCGGCCGTAGTTTTTTGGCCCATAGAGTGATATACTAAACCCGTGCAGTTTGGTATCCAGTATACGGCGTAAGGACTTACGTGGCGAAAATGGAGAAATCTTACTCCATTTTCAACTCGCCACAAAATGCAGGCGTAGTAAGCCTTACGCTGAGTATTCTAATCAGCCAATAGAATTACAGTAGCTCTTATTCTATTGACTATTCAAATCAGCCAATAGAATTAAAGTAGCTCTCATCCGATTGGCTAATTTGAATTTGAAGGCTCAAATCAGCCAATAGGAATTCAAGGGACGCCATTTTTAATTGCGTACCTTGAATTCCTATTCAGTGTATGGCGGAGATCGTATGAAGAGGATCCTTCACGCTCCATGGCTCCGATATGCAGTTCCAGCGTCGACGATCTTCAGTTCCAGCATCGCCGGTCTTCAGTTCCAGAGTGGACGGTCTTCAGCTCCACGGTCATCGGTCTTCAACTCCTCCGCTCCACGCCGGCTGGTTCCTGGAAGAAGAAGATGTCACCGCTTGGAAGAAGACTTCTCCGCCTGGAACAGGACCTTCTCCGCCGGTCTTCAGGACAGGTACGGACCACTTGGGGGTTAGACTTAGGTTGTTTTTAAGGGGGGATCGGGTGCATTTTAGAGTAGGGGTGTGTGGGTGGTGGGTTGTAATGGGGGGGTTGTTCTTTTTTTTTTACAGGTAAAAGAGCTGATTACTTTGGGGCAATGCCCCGCAAAAGGCCCTTTTAAGGGCTGGTAATAGAGCTGATTACTTTTTTAATTTAGTTTAGGGTAGGGAAATTGTATTATTTTGGGGGGGTTTATTTTATTAGGGGGCTTATATTAGGTGTAATTAGCTTAAAATTCTTGTAATCTTTATTATTTTTTGTAATTTAGTGTTTTTTTTTTTAATATAGTAGTTTAGTGTATTTAATTGTATTTTAGTTGAGATCATTGTAGTTTATTAAATTAGTTTATTGATAGGGTAGTGTTAGGTGTAATGGTAACTTAGGTTAGGATTTATTTTACAGGTAATTTTGTAATTATTTTAACTAGGTAGCTATTAAATAGTTATTAACTATTTAATAGCTATTGTACCTAGTTAAAATAAATACAAAGTTGCCTGTAAAATAAATATAAACCCTAAAATAGCTACAATGTAATTATTAATTATATTGTAGCTATCTTAGGGTTTATTTTATAGGTAAGTATTTAGTTTTAAATAGGAATAATTTAGTTAATAATATTAATATTATTTAGATTTATTTCAATAATAATTAAGTTAGGGGGTGTTAGGGTTAGACTACATTTAAAATAGGTGGCGGCGGTGTAGGGGGCTCAGATTAGGGGTTAATATAGTTAAAATAGGTGGCGGCGGGGTAGGGGGCTCAGATTAGGGGTTAAAATAGGTGGCGGTGGGGTAGGGGGCTCAGATTAGGGGTTAATATAGTTAATGTAGGTGGCGGCGGGGTAGGGGGCTCAGATTAGGGGTTAATATAGTTAATATAGGTGGCGGCGGTGTAGGGCGCTCACATTAGGGGTAATACATATAATATCAGTGGCAGCGGTGTAGGGGGCTCAGATTAGGGGGTAATAAATTTAATATAGGTGGCGGCAGTGTAGGGGAATCATATTAGGGGGTTAATAAATTTAATATAGCTGGCGGCGGTGTAGGGGGATCAGATTAGGGGGTAATAGAGTTAATATAGGTGGCGGCGTTGTAGGGGGCTCAGATTAGGGGGTAATACATTTAATGTTGCTGGCGGCGGGGTCCGGGAGCGGCAGTTTAGGGGTTAATATATTTATTATTAGGAGTGCGAGGGGGGATTGCGGATAGAGGGGTATACGTGTCGGGATGATGTTTGGGAGGCGTGTTAGACAGTTACGGGAGATTTTATACTTTAGTTAGTTTTTTTTAGGCGGCGACAGTTTCTAAAGTGCCGTAAGTCACTGGCGACTCCAGAAATTTGTACTTACGCTTATTTCTGGACATCGCTAGTTTGTCCGACTTACGGCACTTTAGCAACTGTCGGCGCCGTATATGTTATAGGTTGATGTGCGAGGTGAAACTACGGTGGCGCAGGTTTCCACGCTTGTGCCGAAGCCTACACCGTATATCGGATCGCGCCCACAGTCTCACAGATACACACACAGATGCACACACTCTCTCACACAGATACTCTCTCACACATGCATGGATAAATAATAATGTTTATAACCAAAGAAGATAAAGACATTGTCATTATAAAGTTTATACAGAGGAGTTTTAGTAAAAATTTAAGAAAAAAGTATAGGTTTTGATAATAGAAGTAAAATGTAAAGTTTTATATAATATATATATATATATATATATATATATATATATATATATATATATATATATATATATATATACTGTATATATATATATGTGTGTGTGTGTGTGTATGTTAGGTGTCCCCTTCAGGGGGTAAGTGTCAGTGCAGGCCAAAGCCTGGGGCCTAGTGTACCACCTGAGGCATATGTAGATTACCTGATAAGGGCCCCTTAGAATGACTCAGACCACGCAGCATTATGATCGAAAGCCCATTCTGTTTATTGCACAGTGCAAGCCTTTCTTATAGTGACATACAGGGTTAAGGGGATGACACGTTAGGACCGCGTCATCTTACACAGTTATACAGAGCAATTTACAAGGAAAAACTGGAACATGAGTTTCTCATAACAATATTTACAGAGTCATAACAAACTACCATCTGCAGAGACAACCAAGTGTCTAAAGCCTCTTGTTTACATTATCTTATTCTATCTTACTTCTAGGCATTAGGCCAGGGTACATTGGCAAGGCCGAATAGCTAAAGAAACTCATAACATGCATATAATTCTCACTGCATAATACCCCAGTATAATAAAGTCTATTCATTACAAAATGGCTGTGAGGAACAAGATGGCTGCGAAGAACAAGATGGCTGCCATCAGGTTCATATTACCCCTAACAGTGTATATACATGTGTATTTCTATATGTATATACACATATATACATATGTAATTACAAGTGCATATATGTGTATATAAATATATAAATACACAGTATGTAAAATAGCAATCAAATTAGCCAAAATTGAAAAAAAAAAAAGTAATTGCAAAGGATTCTGTAGTCAAACCCTACAAGTTTTTTTTAGTACATAAATGTCAAACAATCTAAGAAGGAAAATATAGGTACATTAAAATGTGTGAAGGGTAGCATGAGTAACAGTGACAGGGAGAAGACTGGAGTACTAAACCAGTTCTTTTCTTCAGTATACAAAGAGAGGAACCAATGGGAGATATTTTGAAACAAACTAGAACATACAACCCCATACCATTAACTGGGTTACCTCTAGAAGATATCAGGAAAAAATGGATAATGCTAAGGTAAATAAAACTCCAGGCCCAGATGGAGTACGCCCATGGGTTTTACATGAATTTAGAACTGTTATAGACAAACCTTTACTCTTAATGTTTCAAGACTCCTTATCCTCAGGCATAGTACCCCAGGACTGGCATAAAGCTGATGTGGCGTCACTTTTTAAAAAGGGAAGCATGGCTGATCCAGGAAGCTATAGACTGGTTAGTCTGAAATCAATAGTGGGGAAGATACTTGAAGGGATTATAAGGGATTATATTGATGAGTATATTAGTGTAAACACAATTATGAGTTCAAATCAGCATGGTTTTATGAGAAAAAGATAATTTCAAACTAATCTAATTCGATTCTACGAGGAAGTAAGTCAAATAGAGATAAATGAGAATCAGTTGATGTGATATACTTTGATTTTGCAAAGGTGTTTGATACAGTGCCACATGATATATTAATGTAAAAAAATAGGGGACTGGGAATAGCTGACAATTTTAGCTCAAGGATAAATAACTGGAAAAAAGACAGGGAGCAATACTCAGATGAGATTTAATACTGGAAAATGCAAGGTTCTACATTTCGGAAGTAAAAATAAGCAGGCGACCTATTATATCTTTTAACCCTTTTATTAATATTTAAATAAATTCATTTCTAATTAGTGTTTACATTATTATTATTATACTTTATTTATAAAGCGCCAACATATTCTGCAGCGCTGTCCATGGATACAATACATTTAAATAAAACAATGATATAAAACTTGTAAGAAAAAAATTTACAAACACATACAGGAGTAATTGAGGGCCCTATTCCCGTGGGGATTTACAATCTAGAAGGGTAGGAGGTTGAGAAACAGGAGGTGAGGACTGCAAGATTGAGAAAGATGCTAATACAGAGTTAGATGAGGGGAATGTTAGACAAGTGAGATTAATTTATTATTGAGTTGGGTGGTACGCTTCCCTGAACAGAAAAGTCTTCAGGGAGCATTTAAAGGAAGAAAGATTAGGGCAATGCCTGACAGCACGAGGGAGAGTGTTCCAGAGGGTAGGTGCTGCACGACAGAAATCCTGCAGTCTAGCATGGGAAGAGGTGATAGTCGCGGATGCAAGGAGCAGGTCATTGTTGGATCTTAGTGGACGGGCTGGAGTATACTTGTTTATTAGAGAGGATAGATAGATGGGAGCGGTGTTGGTGAGAGATTTGTATGTAAGGGTGAGAATTTTGAATTTAATTCTGCTGTGAATAGGGAGCCAATGAAGGGACTCGCAGAGAGGTGCATCAGATACAGAGCGACGGGAAAGGTGGATCAGCCTGGCAGAGGCATTTAGGATCGATTGAAGGGAGGAGAAGCGGGAAAGAGGAAGGCCAGTAAGTAGGTTATTGCAATAGTCAAGTCTGGAAATAATAAGGGAGTGGATTATTTGCTTTGTGGTGTTAGCGCTCAGAAAAGGGCGAGTATAACACTTAATTTTAATGTATTTATGTTGTGTTTGGTGCTCTTACGCTTTATGCTAGGTCTCCACTTGTGCTAACCCGATGCATGCAAATTTAGTTTGCCCTCGAGTTACACGTTTATTTTCAATTTGTAATACGTGCGCAAGTAAGTGCTGGCGCAATATTGCTTATCACGACACAAGCTAACAATCTAGCCAAAAATGATTAAACCAAAACATGCAATGTATTATTAATTTATTGATAAGATATATTTTTATATGCTCATGGGCTGTGTTAAAGGGACATGAAACAAAAAAAAAAAATATTTTGGGATTCAGACAGAGTATACCATTTAAAAAAAAAGTTTACAATTTACTTCTTTTATCAAATTTGCTTAGTTCCCATGGTATTCTTTGTTGAAGAGACCCCTAAGTAGTCACCTGGACTCTGGAGCACTACTTTGCAGGAAATAGTGCTCTTGCAATGGATAACAATCTTGCAAAACTGCTGCCATTAAGGGCTAGATTACGAGTGGTACGCTACTTGTAGAGCACAAGCAAAAATGGTTTTATTGCACGTATTACAGGTTGAAAGTAAATGTGTTTGCTTGAGCGCAATTAAATTTAATGCAGGTCGGGATAGCACAACTTTTGGTTAACTGTTACGCGAGACAAAAAAAATTTCACAAACATCAAAATTATATTTAAAGGTAAAGTTACATTTATAATAACACTATCTAGTAAAAAATATTAAAAATCAAATTCAATAAAAAGTGATAAGGGCTCAAAGATTGAGGTTTCATGTGTTAGAAAAAAAAGGGCTGCAATGGACTTTAACATAGAGATACATATGTATACAGGTCTTTTATATATATATATATATATATATATATATATATATATATATATGTATTTATGTATTAATATGTGTATATGTATTTACAGACATATATACACATATAAACACATACATACATATGTATACATATAGTATATAGACATATATCTAAATGCATTGGAGCCCTTTGCAGTCAAGCAGCTGAAAAAAAGGAACATCATATTTATTCAAACATATATAAATTGTAGTAGCTGTATTAGTCCAGTAGTTAAATATCAAAATAACAAGAGTATTGTAGTATGCATTAATACCTTATTATTGACATACTAACTTACAGAAAAAGTCGAGGAGTGATGGTATCAGAAAATGTTAATATGTCTAGTAGTAACAAAGGTATTCCTGCATACTTTAATACTTTTGTTATTTTAATAAATATATATATATATATATATGTATAGATATATATTTTACTAAAAACCATCAGATATATACAGAAATAGGTATTTACGAATAAATAGAACATATTCTTTTATGTGAAGAACTGCTCTACTGACCTTGGCTTATTCCTAATTACTGCTTTCATTCTGCTTCTGCAACTAAGGTCTTACCCTAATACCTTAAAGGGACATTATACACTAATTTTTCCAGCTACCTTTTCAACAGAGCTAAACTGAAAGCTTCTAAGTAAGTTTTTAAACAGTTTTATACTGGATTTTTATATCAGTATCTGTGCATCTTATTCTTTATAGTAGTGTCTATTACATGCAGTTATATGAAAATGAGTGTATACTGTCCCTTTAACTTGAAATTATTTCAGTTTCCCTTTAAGCTTCTTCATTCTACAGAAACTGTTCTTACTAATGTAGCCAATCACTTTTCAGTTAAGTTTCTACTTCTCTTCCTAATAGAACTCTCTAACTTCGATACCCTTTATCACCCTTTGTTTCTAGAAACTCTCCGCTCTTTATGACATACATTTCAGTACAACTTTCATGTCAGTAACACTTGCTCTTCTGATATTACTCACTTGCTTCTATCTTTCTTCACTAGCTGCCTTTCTGATATCATCTCTTTATTGGATGTCACACCAATACCTAAAACTCAATAGGCTAGATTACAAGTGGAGCGCTAATCTATCATGTGCTCTTGAATGGCAAATTTGCCCGTTTGCTGGCGCACAATAAATAACCGGCCATTACAAGCAGCTGGTTATTGCTACCGCAAGCTTGCAAGATCAGATCTCTGGTTAATTTCCTAAAGTGCCCCAGCTGGCGCCAAATTTAATAAAAACAACGGCACAAAGCAGTTTTTAGGGGTAAAAGTGTCAGATGTGGGGTGTAAAAATGCCTTTATTTTGCTGTCTATGTGGACTGTGTTTTCCCAGTAATTTATATAATATCGCAAAATTTATATTTTGCACTCCACTTGTAATCTAGCGCAATATGTTTATAACTAATCTAACTGTCATCCTCCCCAGTAATGTACCAAATACATCAATTATCCCCATAAAATTCTAAGAATACTACAATGAAATCTGCTGGCCAGCATAATCACTACACACTCAGCTTCAAACCACTAATGTCTATATACCCGCGGCGCATGCAGGAGAGTAGTCAAGTTTTAAGTTCAGGTCAAGAGCCAGTAAATCAATCTGTAGCCAGGGTTTGAATACAGGGAGAAACCAGAAGAATACTCTAAAGTACAGATCAGGAGCCAGGTAATCAGTGAAGAACAAAGGACAAAACAAACTAGGGTCATACCAGGAAAGGAGGTCAGGAACAAGAACACCAGCAGTATCATTAACAAATAACCAAGTGAGACGTGACATCTTCAGAGGCCTTCTAAAATTTCTAATGCCACCTTTGGCGCACTTTCTGATAGTAATTTCTAGCATCCAGGGCACAAATAATGCTGTTTTTTTGTGCACACCTCAGTGCCCGAGGCTGAGCCCTGAATCATGTTTAATATACCAAAAGGGCTGAATAGCACTACACCGTGCACTATATCTGATGACTCCTCTTAGCACAGTGCTATTCTTAGTGCACCTCAGTATTCTAGTAGAGCTACCACCCATACCCTTCTTAGCGCAGGCTAAGGCATGGGCAGAAGAGCACCTTGGGACCTGACAGTCTAGTAGAAAGTTAGAGAAAGCAATCTATACAGTTGTAGACTAATTTCTTCAGCAGTTTAGAGGCAAATGGAAGACAAGAAATTAGTCCATAGTTTGAAGGATAGGTAGATATAAGAAAAGATTTCTTTAGGACAAGTGAAACTGAAGCATGTTCAAAGGAAAAAGGTGAAAATGGGTTAGGCAGGGATAAAAGGGACATTGTACACTAGATTTTTCTTTGCATAAATGTCTTGTAGATGATATATTTACATAGCCCATCTAGGAGTGTTTTTGTAACAATGTATAGTTTTGCTTTTCTTTTTAATAAGGTTTAGTCAACAACCGAGTTACAGCAAAATGACAGGCAAGTATGTAACACCATGTACAGAAGGACTTTTTGTTGCACATGTATGGGGTATATCGATTTTTGTACCTGCTTCACAATTAAAATTGAATTTTTCAACTGCCTACTACCTGGTGATTGTCTATTCTGTCGACAACCAAACCGAAAACAATTGCATAAATCTGGTTCAGAACAAACATAACAGTACAAGGTTACAGGAAGAGCAAAGACAATAGTTTTGCTTATTTTTAATAACATTGTGCTGATTTTCAGTCTCCTAACCAACCCCCAAAGTATCAGATGTAGGCTGAAGTTTACAGATCCCTGCTTGCTCCTGTTTGTGTAATCTGTCTTTTCATATGCATGGGAGGGGGGAAGGTCTGCTCTTCCTGCTTTTCAATCCCATTTCACTGAGTGTCCTAGCCTAACCTCATCAACAGTGCTAATCTGAGAGTCAGTTTTTAAAAGGTTTTATACTGGATTTTTAGATCAGTATTTGTGCATATTCTTCTTTATAGAAGTGTCTCTTACATGCAGTTATATTAAAATTGGTGTACACTGTCCCTTTAAGGATTTGAAAATAGAATAGATCATACATGAAGAGAGGAGATTCGCCGGAGCCAATCTTAGGATGAGAAGCTCTTATACATGCTCCTCTTTAGCGGGGAAAATGAGCTGAAGCTGGACATTGGTGAACAGGGGGGTTTGCTGCTATTATGGGAGTATGACCAAATGCGATTCACTGTCTTGTCTTGTTTGTCTTGTATTCATTTACCCAAGGATATTAATGTTGATGGCTGTATAGGAGAGTGGGAATGCAGAGTTGAGTTTTAAATGTGCTAAAAAGAGGCCGAGGTTAGAGATGAATGAGAAGGTTTTTTTTGCATAAAAACACTGTATCACTGTATGGGAGGCAATCCGCATTTATCTCTCCCTACACCTCACCTAAAGAATGTTCCTCGTTGTTTGAATAAAACATCACAATAGCTAAAAGTCACAGAATAATAATTGTGTGCAATTAAATTCATCCTCCTGCAAGCAAACACTTCGCTATTAAGAAAAGATGATTGTTCACATTTGTACAAAACTGCATTACGCCACTTCTATAAACCACTCTCAATGTAACATTTTCATAATTGTAAAAGGATCATGGAACTGATCTGGAACCGACTTATATAAGATTTATAAAATGGGTTAAATGATTCAATAACACTGAATATTGTCTCTAAAATGTAAATTCTACACATATACTAATGTTTATCTTGTGTTTTTTAATCAGTTACTCTAAATTACAGATTACATTTTAAATACTGTCCGTTTCAGATGTAAAAGACACTGGATAGCATTTTAAAAATGTATGATAATCGTTTCCATATTTTGTATACAATAAATCATTCATTAGTGTATCCCATTATATCAGACTATCAGTGACAGCGGGCAGTAATTTAACTGTAAGTAAAAAACTAACAATACTAAGCATATTTTAAATGCTACTACCGTGACCAAAAAGTGTCTGTCAGAACAGCTCTTTCTTTAAGCACTGCCGAAGGTATCACCTAACATTTTAGTGCAGGGATTTGTTTATTTTACTGAGAATAAAGCATTCTATGATGGTTAATTGTTTTCATATTGCTGCCTGAAATGATCTAAAGTTAACAATAACCTGATTCCAATAAATGCTTTGCTTTTTGTTTGCCACTGTGTAGGTGTTAAAGGGACTGTCAAGCCAAAAAAAAACTTTCATGATTCAAATAGGGCATGTAATTTTTAACAACTTTCCAATTTACTTCTATAACCACTGTTGCTTTGTTCTCTTGGTATTCTTAGTTGAAAGTTAAACTTAGGAGGTCCATATGGTTTTTTCTTAGACCTTAAAGGCCACCTTTGCTTTTGACAGTTTTTCACCACTAGAGGGCGTTAGTTCATGTGTTTCATATAGATAACATTGAGCTCATGCACGTGAATTTACAGAAAAGTGAGCACTGATTGGCTAAAATGCAAGTCTGTCAAAAGAACTGAAATAAGGGGGCAGTCTGCAGAGGCTTAGATACAAGGTAATCACAGAGGTAAACCATGTTTTATTATAACTGTGTTGGTTATGCAAATCTGGGGAATGGGTAATTAAGGGATTATCTATCTTTTAAACCAACAAAAATCATCCTGGTGTTGATTATCCCTTTAAAGTATAACATTTGATTTACTCTAAATATAGGTTAATATGCAATAAAGAGACATAACTGTGTAAAAGCAAAATGAATTATTGCAATTAAATTATTACAATTAAATAAAATAAACTAAAGTACGAAACCCCCCCACTAAATTACAGAAAAAAATAAAATAATTACAAGAATTTTAAGCTAATTACACCTAATCAAATCCCCCTAATAAAATAAAAACGCCCACCAAAATAAAAAAAACCCTACCCTATACTAAATTACAAATAGCCCTTAAAAGGGCCTTTTGCGGGGCATTGCCCCAAAGTAATCAGCTCTTTTACCTGTAAAAAAAAGTACAACACCCCCCCAACATTAAAACCCACCACCCACACACCCAACCCTACTCTAAAACCCACCCAGTCCCCCCTTAATAAAACCTAACACTTCCCCCTTGAAGATCACCCTACCGTGAGACGTCTTCACCCAGCCGGGCACAAGTGGTCCTCCAGAGGGGCAGAAGTTTTCATCCGATCCGGGCAGAAGAGGACCTCCAGATGGGCAGAAGTCTTCATCCAGATGGCATCTTCTATCTTCATCCATCCGGAGCGGGTCCATCTTGAAGCCAGCCGACGCGGAGCATCCATCCAGACCGACGACTACACGACGAATGACGGTTCCTTTAAATGACGTCATCCAAGATGGCGTTCCTTGAATTCCGATTGGCTGATAGGATTCTATCAGCCAATCGGAATTAAGGTAGGAAAAATCCTATTGGCTGATGCAATTTTTCCTACCTTAATTCCGATTGGCTGATAAATATACAAAAGATGTAAAAAATGTTTCTAAACACTAAAAAAAACTCAAATGTTCTAAAAATGTATTTATATTTTATTCATTAATATTTATTAAAGCGCATTATTGAAATATATTAGACTCCTTCTGTTGGGCCAACCTAATTTGCAAGGAGAAAATAGCAGGGGGAAACTACTCTGAGAGGAAACAACCTATTTCAAATTCCTGATTTAATCCCTTAGGTGTTAGGGTCTTCATTTCAAAGATCTACTTACTTTCTAATTTCAGAAGAGTTTGAAGAGTCTTATTCTGCGCACAGACTGAGCAGGAGGCAACATAAGCAGGAACATCAGAATGGAGACCTGGCAACCAAAATTGTTGAGTGACAATTTGGTTCTTACCCGAGTGACCTGCAGCTTTAGGATAGTGGTAAGTGTGCAATAGTTTGGTGAGAAGATTATCAGGTACAAAGCACTTGCCACTAGGTTTCTCTGGAGGGGCATTAGTTTGAGCAGCCAAGATCTCCTCCCCCAAGGGAGAAGTCAAATTAGTACGTATGCTGGCCAAAATATGGCCAGGAGGTATAACTGGAGTGGGTATAGACTCCTCCTTGGACAGTGGCGACAATTGTTGAGAGAGGACGTAGGCCCTAACATTCTTACTACCAGGCAGGTAGGAGGCCACATAATTGAACCGAAACAAAAATAGTGCCCATCTGGCCCGTCGGCGACAAACATTTAGCTTGGGATAGATTAGTCAAATTCTTGTGGTCAGTGAGGATGAGCACCGGTATGCTAGTACCTTCGAGAAGGTGCCTCCATACCTTGAATGCCAATATTATGGCCAGTAATTCCCTGTCTCCAATTTCCTAATTGTATTCCACTGGGGATAATTTCTTAGAGAAGAAACCGCACGGATGCAAGGAACCCTCAAGCAAAGGACATTGAGGCAAGAGGGTGCTTCTCCGGTCTCAGATGCATCGACCTCTAGAATGAAAGGCAGAGCAGGGTTAGGATGAGCCAGAACCGGGGCGACAGCAAAGGCAGTTTTAAGATTCTCAAAGGACTTAATTGCAGTAGGTGGCCAATGGAGTGGATCACTCTCCTTACGTGTCATATCCATGATAGGTTTGACCAAGGAAGATAAGTTTCTAATAAACTTTCTATAGTAATTGGTAATGACCAACTGGGCGAGGCCACTGCAGATAACTTGACTCCAGAATCCATGGAGAACCCTGCAATGGAAATTACATAACCAAGGAAGTTTACTTGAGATTGATGGAACTCACATCTCTCAAGTTTACAAAACAGGCCATTCTCATGTAGTCTCTGAACTACCCGTGTGACATCAGAACGGTGAGCCTCAAGTGTGGGTGAGTGTATCAGGATGACGTCTAAGTACACCACAACACACTGTTGCAACATATCTTGTAGGACATCATTAATAAATTCTTGGAAAACAGCAGGAGCAATCGCATAGCCCAAAGGGCATAACAAGATATTCATAATGCCTGCACCTGGTGTTAAATGCTGTTTTCCATTCATGGCCCTCTTTGATCCTTACGAGATTGTAAGCTCCTCTCAGATCGAGTTTAGAAAAGAACATAGCTCCCTTAAGACAGTCAAAGAGTTCCGTGATGAGTGGAATACGGTAAGCATTTTTAATGGTTAGACGATTAAAACCCCTATAATCGATGCGTGGTCTTAACTCGCCACCCTTCTTCTTCACAAAGAAGAAGCCAGCCCCTGCTGGAGAGCAGGATTTGTGGATTATTTCCCATGATAGGGCATCGGCAACAATCTCCTCCATAGCACTATTCTCCACAACAGATAGAGGGTAAACCCAGCCCTGAGAAGGAATGGCTCTGGGTTGCAGGTCTATGGTACAATTGTAAGTCCGATAAGGAGGCAACGTACTGGCACGCACCTTGTCAAAAACGTCTTGGAACTCTCGGGACTCCTCTAGCAATTGAGATACCGAAGAAGTGCACAAGACTTTGACTGTTCTCAAGTTGAAATATATTGCAGAGACCATGACAATATTTCAGACCTACGAATGGGATTGTGCTTTTGGAGCCAAGGATAACCCAGCACAACTGGAAAATGCAGAGAGGTTATCACCTGGAACTGGAGAGTTTTAAAATGGAGAGCCCCAACAGCCATGGATAACAGAGCAGTTTTGTGAGTAACGAGTGCAGGCTGAAGGGGCCTGCCATCAATGACCTCAATAACAAGTGCGGACTGAGGCAGTATAGGAATGAAGTGCTGTGATACAAAAGCACTGTCAATGAAATAGCCCGCAGCACTAGAGTCTACAAGAGCCTGTGTGACTATGAAGTAGTCCACCAAGGAAAGGACAGCCATGACCAAAGGAATTGGTTCCAGGGACAAGGATAAACCACCCAAGGTCTGCCCCCAACAGAACCTTAGTTGCGGGCATTTCCCGGACGTGTAAGA
Organism: Bombina bombina; assembly: GCF_027579735.1. Taxonomy (NCBI): domain Eukaryota; kingdom Metazoa; phylum Chordata; class Amphibia; order Anura; family Bombinatoridae; genus Bombina; species Bombina bombina. The sequence continues at coordinate 1,221,176,822 of NC_069500.1, read as the reverse complement.
CAAGACTTTAAAAGGTGGCCTTGTAGCCCGCAATAGAGGCAGAGCCCCTCCCTCCTCCTAAAGGCCCTCTCCACCGTGGAGAGGTGCGTGAATCCCAACTGCATAGGCTCAGCAGTACCTGGTGTCTTGGGACCAGGAGGCATGGAAGGAGAGGTAGGCATGGGTGGGAACGGAAAGGTAGGAGACAACTGGACAGGAGGCTTCCACAAGTGCTCCTTGAAAACAGGGTGAAGTGTTTGTCTGAAATTCCCGGTAGGGAAGAGATTAAGCAAACAAGGATTGTCCTGTGCTGCATTTTTGTGCTAGAAGACTGTGGTTTAAAGTGTTTTGTGTCACAGTATGTATGTGTACATGTACACTACCAGTCAAAAGTTTTAGAACACCCCCATTTTTCAAGTTTTTATTGAAATTTAAGCAGTTCAAGTCCAGTGAATAACCTGAAATGGTACAAAGGTAAGCGGTAAACTGCCAGAGGCCACAAAAAGTTTTGGGTAACAAAAACTAAAAGCCATTGCTAAGATGACAAAATAAGAAAAAGAGGCTTGCTTGGGCCATGAAACACTGCCAGTGGACTACTGAAGACTAGAAAATGGTCTTATGGACCGATGAATCAACATTTGAGTTCTTCGGTTAATCACGCAGGATTTTTGTACGCTGTCGAGAAGGCAAAAGGATGGTTCCTCAGTGTGTGACACCAACTGTCAAACATGGAGGAAGAAGCATGATAGTCTGGGGCTCTTTTGCTGGATACAGAGTCGGCAACATGCACAGAGTGAGTGGTACCGTGAACCAAAACTACAACCACATCATTTTGCAGTGCCATGCAATACCCTCCGGTTTACGCCTAGTTTGTCAGGGGTTCATCCTACAGCAAGATAAAGACCCAAAACATACCTCCAGGCTGTGCCAGAACTACGTTAGAAGAAAAGAATAAGATGGTAAGCTTCAAATCGTGGAATGGCCAGCACAGTCTCCAGATTTAAACCTCATCTAGCTGTTTTTGGATGAACTGGACAGAAGGGTAAAAGCAAAGCAACCTACAAGTGCAACACATTTGTGGGAACTTCTGCAACAGTGTTGGGAAGAACTTTCCAAACAAAATTTGATTTCCATTGTCGAAAGAATGCCACAAGTGTCTTCGGCTATTATATCTGCAAAAGGTGGTTACTTTGAGAAATACATTTTGTTAAAGAAAAACGATTTAATGATTTCTTTTTTATGTCCAATTGTTTATTTGTTCTATGCTTTTTTTTTTTTTCAGAGAACATTGAAACATTAAACTGCATAAGTTTTAATAAAAACTGGAAAATGGTGGTGTTATAAAACTTTTGACCGGTAGTGTGTATATATATATATATATATATATATATATATATATATATGAGTAAAGCAAAGAGTTGTTCACTTCCCAGCGCTAATCTCACAATATATAGTGTACTATTACGGTACACCTTATGTAACAAGTATAATTACGTAAATGTATTTAAACAATGATTCCTAAACAGTGTACATCGCTACAATGTATATATACACTAGGAAATGATCCGTCTAATTATATATTAGCAACTGTTGTTTCAATATTATGTGGATAATGAAGAGAGAATCTTAAGTTCCCAAATATGTTGAGTCTAAAATAAGCAGGGTTGTTCTATCTTCAGAAAGTAAACGTTCAGCCTTGCAAACATGAAATTACAGCAATCCCCTAAATGGTTTCACAGGCTACTCACAATAGGTGACCTCAATCAAATGAGGTAAGGAACGGGCGTTGTTGGTGTGTCAGGCCCCAGCACTGATTCTCAAGTAGCGGGCTTGTGATCCTAAGCGTTGTCCCTTGAAGGTTTTCTGTTTGTCGGGTTCTCCAATGTTGTTGTCCGCAACGGGTCTGGGTATCTTTGATAACTCCAACGTATTATGTAAAGGGAACAAACACGGCACATAGCATAATACTGTTTTAAAAGTAGTACGAATTTATTTACAGCACAAGAATGATACTCACAAACGAGACCTCAGTTTGTATGAGGTATCAATACAGCATCTCACTAAAAGGACCGTCGTCCCACACTATGATAAAAGATTCCACTTCAGTTGTAAGTGGTTTACATAAAAAAGTCTTTAAGGATGAGCAGCCAGATTCAACACTCAGCCTATATATATATACGTTTTTAATTATACATCATATATTTATTTTCAGATTTATTTAGGTATTAATTTTTAAGTTCCTTTACATACACGATAATTGTCACTCACAAATCTGAAGTCTCAGCAAAAAAAAAATTAACTTGAGACAACTTCTTTTATGTGGAGTATTGTGACGAGTAAAAACATCAGCTTTATTTTACATTATCTTCCCAAAAAGGGTTAATCCAACTATAGATACTTTTCCAAGTATTTTTTCTAAAGCTTAAAAGAGAATTGTTTGAGGAAGAGGCAATTAGCCCAGATCAGTGTAATAATTAGTAGTAAGCTGGCAAAAGCATCAGACAACAGACTCAATTTGTAATTACACGACCTGTCTGCCTCCCATAAGCTATATGGATTTATTGTAGTAGTATGTGCTCAAAGTTTCTTTATGCAGAAGAAGCATTATTGTATGCTTTTTCTTTAACACCCAATTAAGAATTCTTTGAAAATAGGAGTTTCATACTACTGTTAATTTATTTTAGCAAACTCCTAAATGCTTTGTGTAGAATTACCAGCCAAGACATCAAGCAGACAAAAAAAAACCAAAAAAAAAAAACCCTTAAAATCCCACATTCTTATGCCACATTCTGTTACTTATGTTTGGTGTAGATTCACACACCACATTACTTTAAGCTATTTGCAAACAGACAACAAACCCAAATGCCTCTCCACAGCACCTTCAGTATTAGGTCTTAACTACCAATTTATCAGCTAGATTCCAAATGGAGCGCTAATTTAATGTGTGGCCCCATAAAAGGGCAAATTCGCCCATTTACGGGTGCACGTTAAATAACCAGCCATTATAAGTGGCTGGTTAATGTACCGTGTGCTTGTGATAGCAATTAGTGCTCCTAAAATTAACCAGATTGTCCCATATTATTAATAAAAACTATGACCATGTTTTATTTTTTTTAAAAATATAACTGCACAAAGAAGTTTTAAGGGGTTAAAGTGTAAGGATGTGGGATGTTAGGGAAAAAAAAACGGCACTGAAAAGTGGTTTTACATTGCTGTCTATGGGTACTGTGTTATTAGTAGCAAAATAGTCCAATAGGATATCATATAAGGAAACAAGTCAATAAATAATTAATCCCAGCGTACATAGCTCTAAATTCCAGATTCTCAGCCTTCCCCTAAAGGCCAGCGTATAGTGTATGTTTAAGCAGCGTGTCAATAATTAGCATGCTTACCACTGCGACTTCCAAACTCCCCTCACGCTGAGTAAGTAAATGGCGGACTGGAGTCAGAGTCACCTTTCAAGCGGCAACCTCCGTGGAGCTGTCCAGAGCCCTTCTATCCTTGTTCCAGTAATGTGCACATTCAACGTTACGATCGGCTCTCAGCCAATCTCATCATCCAGTGATGCGAAAAGTCACGTGGGAAGTCACGTGGGGACGATTTGGCCAATTGGGTACTTGCCAGCTAAACAGAGAGGCCCGGACCGGATCAATGGCTGGTGGAAGAGTAACAAAAAGAGGAAGATGCGATCCGTCCAAGATAAAATTCAATCCTTTATTATCAAAATAGTTAAAAACAATAACATGGAGAGTCCATCACAAAGCAAATGGAGGTGCTGTGAACAGAAAAGGCTTACGCGTTTCTGCCGAAGCCGTAATCATAGCCTAATATTTCTTTAAATTTCTTTATGTTGCTTCGTAATGGAGTCTCCATGTTCTTGTTTTTAATTATTTTGATAATAAAGAATTTTATCTCAGACGGATTGCATCTTCCTCTTTTTGTTACTATGTTATTACTCAAAATATAAATGTATATCCTTATTTACATATATATTTATGTTTTAATATGTGTATATACTCATATTAACACACATATACAGGGAGTGCAGAATTATTAGGCAAGCTGTATTTTTGAGGATTAATTTTATTATTGAACAACAACCATGTTCTCAATGAACCCAAAAAACTCATTAATATCAAAGCTGAATATTTTTGGAAGTAGTTTTTAGTTTGTTTTTAGTTTTAGCTATTTTAGGGGGATATCTGTGTGTGCAGGTGACTATTACTGTGCATAATTATTAGGCAACTTAACAAAAAACAAATATATACCCATTTCAATTATTTATTTTTACCAGTGAAACCAATATAACATCTCAACTTTCACAAATATACATTTCTGACATTCAAAAACAAAACAAAAACAAATCAGTGACCAATATAGCCACCTTTCTTTGCAAGGACACTCAAAAGCCTGCCATCCATGGATTCTGTCAGTGTTTTCATCTGTTCACCATCAACATTGCGTGCAGCAGCAACCACAGCCTCCCAGACACTGTTCAGAGAGGTGTACTGTTTTCCCTCCTTGTAAATCTCACATTTGATGATGGACCACAGGTTCTCAATGGGGTTCAGATCAGGTGAACAAGGAGGCCATGTCATTAGATTTTCTTCTTTTATACCCTTTCTTGCCAGCCACGCTGTGGAGTACTTGGACGCGTGTGATGGAGCATTGTCCTGCATGAAAATCATGTTTTTCTTGAAGGATTCAGACTTCTTCCTGTACCACTGCTTGAAGAAGGTGTCTTCCAGAAACTGTCAGTAGGACTGGGAGTTGAGCTTGACTCCATCCTCAACCCGAAAAGGCCCCACAAGCTCATCTTTGATGATACCAGCCCAAACCAGTACACCACCTCCACCTTGCTGGCGTCTGAGTCGGACTGGAGCTCTCTGCCCTTTACCAATCCAGCCACGGGCCCATCCATCTGGCCCATCAAGACTCACTCTCATTTCATCAGTCCATAAAACCTTAGAAAAATCAGTCTTGAGATATTTCTTGGCCCAGTCTTGACGTTTCAGCTTGTGTGTCTTGTTCAGTGGTGGTCGTCTTTCAGCCTTTCTTACCTTGGCCATGTCTCTGAGTATTGCACACCTTGTGCTTTTGGGCACTCCAGTGATGTTGCAGCTCTGAAATATGGCCAAACTGGTGGCAAGTGGCATCTTGGCAGCTGCATGCTTGACTTTTCTCAGTTCATGGGCAGTTATTTTGCACCTTGGTTTTTCCACACGCTTCTTGCGACCCTGTTGACTATTTTGAATGAAACGCTTGATTGTTCGATGATCACGCTTCAGAAGCTTTGCAATTTTAAGAGTGCTGCATCCCTCTGCAAGATATCTCACTATTTTTGACTTTTCTGAGCCTGTCAAGTCCTTCTTTTGACCCATTTTTCCAAAGGAAAGGAAGTTGCCTAATAATTATTCACACCTGATATAGGGTGTTGATGTCATTAGACCACACCCCTTCTCATTACAGAGATGCACATCACCTAATATGCTTAATTGGTAGTAGGCTTTCGAGCCTATACAGCTTGGAGTAAGACAACATGCATAAAGAGGATGATGTGGTCAAAATACTCATTTGCCTAATAATTCTGCACTCCCTGTATATATATATATATGTATATATCATATATATATATATATATATATATATTTATACTTTGCTGCCCATCGCTGACCAACTTACCCCCTTCACTGCCCTAGGTTCTCTGCCGTGACTATCAGCATGAGAACGAGGCTCATACTGGAGCCTATGGAAGCATTGCGCCTCACTTCAAATACCAGTGCACAATTGTGTGCACTGGTATTATGAGTGGAGCGCAAATATCGCGCTTGTGTAAGGGCAATTTTGTGCTCCACTCTGAAATCTAGCCCTTACATTTTTAGTATTTGCTCATTTTATTTTATTCTTCCATAACAATAAGCCATTGTATTTTGCAGTGTTTGTTTATATGTGTGATCCATCTCTAGTGGACTGTGTATGTGTGTGTTGTGGGGTTGTTGCCCATATCATGTGATCCGTCCACCCAGTTTATTCTAAGAGTGCTGCTTGCTGCCCAGGTTATAGGACAAACACCTATTTGCACCAGGATATTTGCACGCAGTCCAGTCTGTGATTGTAATCCATTTCCAAGCCTTCTTTGCATTTTCTAGTGTCCCTATTAAGGGCTAGATTAAGAGTGGAGCGCTATTAGAAGTGAAATTGTGTGTGTTTAAATTATGCAATGTATGACTTTACATTGAAATATCTAGGAAAATTGCAGCTTACAAAAGAGCATTTATTAAGCTTGAGTGGACATTAAAATATTGCTAAATATGTTTTGTCAAAAAAGAGAAGTGTTGTGCTGTTATTAGCGTGCGCTGGGATAACCAATTTTAGAAGTAAAAAGTAAACATGTTCACTCAAGCGCAAACAAATTTAGTCCTTGTCAAGTTTGCTCAAGTGAAAACCTAATGTAAAATGTATGAGATTTTTTTTTAAAAAGTGCACCAAACACATCGTAATTACATTGAAATAAAGTGTTACACTCATTTACACACTATCTGATAAAAAATTATCAGCTAGATTACGAGTTTTGCGGTAAGAGGGGTGCGGTGCTAACTTGCACGTTATTGTCACCGCTCACTTTCCTACAGCGCTGGTATTACAGGTTTTCATAAACTCTGAGTTATTAGGCAAGAAGTGAGCGTAGAGCAAAATTGAGCTCCATACCGCACTCCAATACAAGCGCTGCTTAAGTCAGCGGTGAGCTGGTTTTACGTGTTCATGCACGATTTCCCCATAGACATCAATGCGCAGAGCCAGCTGAAAAAAAGCCTAACACCAGCAAAAAAGCAGCGCAAAGCTCTGTAACGCAGCCCCATTGATTCCTATAGGGAAGCAAAATTTAAGTTTACACCTAACACCCTAACATAAAGCCCGAGTCTAAACACCCCTAATCTTACACTTATTAACCCCTAATATGCCACCCCGACATTGCCAACACCTGCATTATATTTATTAACCCCTAATCTGCCACCCCCGACATCGCCAACACCTACGTTATACTTATTAACCCCTAATCTGCTGCCCCAACATCTCCGACACCTGCATTATACTTTTTTAACCCCTAATCTCCCGCACCCAATGTCGCCGCAACCAACCTACATTTGGTAACACCTAATCTGACGCTCTGGACATCACCGCCACTATAATAAACATATTAACCCCTAAACTGCCACACTCCCGCATCGCAAACACTAGTTAAATATTATTAATCCCTAATCTGCTGCCCCCAATGTCGCCGCTACCTACCTACATTTATTAACCCCTAATCTGCCGCCCCCAACATCGCCACCACTATACTAAATTTATTAACCCCTAAACCTAAGTCTAACCCTAACCCTAACACCCCCTTAACTTAAATATAATTAAAAGACATCTAAATAAAAATTGCTATCATTACCTAAATAATTCCTATTTAAAACTAAATACTTACCTATAAAATAAACCCTAAGCTAGCTACAATATAACTAATAGTTACATTGTATCTATCTTAGGGTTTACTTTTATTTTACAGGCAAGTTTGTATTTATTTTAACTAGGTAGAATAGTTACTAAATAGTTATTAACTATTTACTAACTACCTAGTTAAAATAAATACAAATTTACCTGTAAAATTAAACCTAACCTGTCTTACACTAACACCTATCATTACACTACAATTAAATAAATTAAATTAATTAAATACAATTACCTAAATTACAAAAAAACAAACACTAAATTACACAAAATAAAAACAAATGATCAGATATTTAAACTAATTACACCTAATCTAATAGCCCTATGAAAATAAAAAAGCCCCCCCCAAATAAAAAAAACCCTAGCCTAAACTAAACTACCAATAGCCCTTAGAAGGACCTTTTGCGGGGCATTGCCCCAAAGAAATCAGCTCTTTTACCTGTAAAAAATATATACAAACAACCCCCCCAACAGTAAAACCCACCACCCATACAACCAACCCCCCAAATAAAATCCTAACTAAAAAAACCTAAGCTCCCCATTGCCCTGAAAAGGGCATTTGGATGGGCATTGCCTTAAAATGGCATTTAGCTCTATTGCGGCCCAAACCCTAATCTAAAACTAAAACCCACCCAATAAACCCTTAATTAAACCTAACACTAACCCCCGAAGATCCACTTACAGTTTGGAAGACCGGACATCCATCCTAAACGAAGCCAGGAGAAGTCCTCAGCCGAAGCGACAAGAAGTCCTCAACGAAGCCGGGAGAAGTCTTCATCCAAGCCGGCAGAAGTGGTCCTCCAGACGGACAGAAGTCTTCATCCAGACGGCATCTTCCATCTTTATCCATCCGGAACGGAGTGGGTCCATCTTCAAGACATCCGGCGCGGAGCTTCCTCTTCTTACGACGACTAAAGATGAATGAAGGTTCCTTTAAATTACATCATCCAAGATGGCGTCCCTTGAATTCCGATTGGCTGATAGAATTCTATCAGCCTATCGGAATTAAAGGTAAAAAAATCCTATTGGCTGATGCAATTAGCCAATAGGATTGAGCTTGCATTCTATTGGTTGATTGGAACAGCCAATAGAATGCAAGCTCAATCCTATTGACTGCATCAGCCAATAGGATTTTTTCACCTTTAATTCCGATTGGCTGAAAGAATTCTATCAGCCAATCGGAATTCAAGGGACATCATCTTGGATGACATCATTTAAAGGAACCTTCATTAGTCTTTAGTCGTTGTAAGAAGAGGATGCTCCGTGCCGGATGTCTTGAAGATGGACACGCTCTGCTCCGGATGGATGAAGACTTCTGCCCATCTGGAGGACCACTTCTGCTGGCTTGGATGAAGACTTCTCCCGGCTTTGTTGAGGACTTCTTGCCACTTCGCTGAGGACTTCTCCCGGCTTAATTTAGGATGGATGTCCGGTCTTCAAAACTGTAAGTCGCTCTTCGGGGGTTAGTGTTAGTTTTTTTTAAGGGTTTATTGGGTGGGTTTTAGTTTTCGATTAGGGTTTGGGCAGTAATAGAGCTAAATGCCCTTTTAAGGGCAATGCCCATCCAAATAACCTTTTCAGGGAAATGGGGAGCTTAGGTTTTTTTAGTTAGGATTTTATTTGGGGGGTTGGTTGTGTGGGTGGTGGGTTTTACTGTTGGGGGGTTGTTTGTATATTGTTTTTTGTTTTGTATAATTTAGGTAATTGTATTTAATTAATTTAATTTATTTAATTGTAGTGTAATGTTAGGTGTTAGTGTAAATTTGTATTTATTTTAACTAGGTAGTTAGTAAATAGTTAATAACTATTTAGTAACTATTCTACCTAGTTAAAATAAATACAAACTTGCCTGCAAAATAAAAATAAACCCTAAGCTAGATACAATGTAACTATTAGTTATATTGTAGCTAGCTTAGGGTTTATTTTATAGGTAAGTATTTAGTTTTAAATAGGAATTATTTAGGTAATGATAGCAATCTTTATTTAGATTTCTTTTAATTATATTTAAGTTAGGGGGTGTTAGGGTTAGACTTAGGTTTAGGGGTTAATAAATTTAGTATAGTGGAGGTGACGTTGGGGGCGGCAGATTAGGGGTTAATAAATGTAGGTAGGTGGCGGCGATGTTAGGGACAGCAAATTAGGGGTTAATAATATTTAACTAGTGTTTGCGATGCGGGAGTACGGCGGTTTAGGGGTTAATATGTTTATTATAGTGGCTGCAATGTCGGGAGTGGCAGATTAGGCGTTAATAATTTTATTTTAGTGTTTGCGATGCGGGAGGGCCTCGGTTTAGGGGTTAATAGGTAGTTTATGGGTGTTAGTGTACTTTTTAGCACTTTAGTTATGAGTTTTATGCTACAGCTTTGTAGCGTAAAACTCATAACTACTGACATAAAATGTGTTACGAATCTTGCGGGATTGGCTGTATCGCTCAGTTTTTGGCCTCCCAGAAAAAGCTTGTAATATCGGCACTATGGAAGACTTTACGCAAATTGCGTAAGTTAATTTGCAGTACGGCCAAAAAAGTGTGCGGGACAGCTGTACCTACAAGACTCGTAATAGCAGCGGTAGTGAAAAAGCAGCATTATAACCCATAACGCTGCTTTTTTACTCATAACGCAAAACTTGTAATCTAGCCGTATGTATTTAAATATTAATAAAAATGTATATAAGGATTAAAAGGTATATAGTTTATGACAAGGTATTTAATATATATACACATACATACACAGTGTATATATATATATATATATATATATATATATATACCGTTCAGTGTACAGTGTCACCCTCCTTGAGACATCCGCCTGGGTGCAAAAATGAAGTAAATATTCCTTGAAAAACAAATGCACTCTCAGGTCTTTTTTAAAGGTGAAGAAAAACAATCTCTTTAATGGAACGTTTTCAGGGAATTCTTCCCCTTCATCAGCACCCTGATGAAGGGGAAGAATTCCCTGAAAACGTTCACTTAAAGAGATTGTTTTTCTTCACCTTTAAAAAAGACCTGAGAGTGCATTTGTTTTTCAAGGAATATATATATATATGTCTAAATATGTGTGTGTATATACAGGGAGTGCAGAATTATTAGGCAAGTTGTATTTTTGAGGATTAATTTTATTATTGAACAACAACCATGTTCTCAATGAACCCAAAAAACTCATTAATATCAAAGCTGAATAGTTTTGGAAGTAGTTTTTAGTTTGTTTTTAGTTATAGCTATTTTAGGGGGATATCTGTGTGTGCAGGTGACTATTACTGTGCATAATAATTAGGCAACTTAACAAAAAACAAATATATATCCATTTCAATTATTTATTTTTACCAGTGAAACCAATATAACATTTCAACATTCACAAATATACATTTCTGACATTCAAAAACAAAACAAAAACAAATCAGTGACCAATATAGCCACCTTTCTTTGCAAGGACACTCAAAAGCCTGCCATCCATGGATTCTGTCAGTGTTTTGATCTGTTCACCATCAACATTGCGTGCAGCAGCAACCACAGCCTCCCAGACACTGTTCAGAGAGGTGTACTGTTTTCCCTCCTTGTAAATCTCACATTTGATGATGGACCACAGGTTCTCAATGGGGTTCAGATCAGGTGAACAAGGAGGCCATGTCATTAGATTTTCTTCTTTTATACCCTTTCTTGCCAGCCACGCTGTGGAGTACTTGGACGCGTGTGATGGAGCATTGTCCTGCATGAAAATCATGTTTTTCTTGAAGGATGCAGACTTCTTCCTGTACCACTGCTTTAAGAAGGTGTCTTCCAGAAACTGTCAGTAGGACTGGGAGTTGAGCTTGACTCCATCCTCAACCCGAAAAGGCTCCACAAGCTCATCTTTGATGATACCAGCCCAAACCAGTACTCCACCTCCACCTTGCTGGCGTCTGAGTCGGACTGGAGCTCTCTGCCCTTTACCAATCCAGCCACGGGCCCATCCATCTGGCCCATCAAGACTCACTCTCATTTCATCAGTCCATAAAACCTTAGAAAAATTAGTCTTGAGATATTTCTTGGCCCAGTCTTGATGTTTCAGCTTGTGTGTCTTGTTCAGTGGTGGTCGTCTTTCAGCCTTTCTTACCTTGGCCATGTCTCTGAGTATTGCACACCTTGTGCTTTTGGGCACTCCAGTGATGTTGCAGCTCTGAAATATGGCCAAACTGGTGACAAGTGGCATCTTGGCAGCTGCACGCTTGACTTTTCTCAGTTCATGGGCAGTTATTTTGCGCCTTGGTTTTTCCACATACTTCTTGCGACCCTGTTGACTATTTTGAATGAAACGCTTGATTGTTCGATGATCACGCTTCAGAAGCTTTGCAATTTTAAGAGTGCTGCATCCCTCTGCAAGATATCTCACTATTTTTGACTTTTCTGAGCCTGTCAAGTCCTTCTTTTGACCCATTTTGCCAAAGGAAAGGACGTTGCCTAATAATTATGCACACCTGATATAGGGTGTTGATGTCATTAGACCACACCCCTTCTCATTACAGAGATGCACATCACCTAATATGCTTAATTGGTAGTAGGCTTTCGAGCCTATACAACTTGGAGTAAGACAACATGCATAAAGAGGATGATGTGGTCAAAATACTCATTTGCCTAATAATTCTGCGCACAGTGTATATATATATATATATATATATATATATATATATATATAAACAATATTTCACAAGTGACAGCACCATCTATATTGGCACAATATATCGAATACTACATAGTGCCAGGGATAGCATGTGGTCCAACCACCCTAAACAAATACCAAAATTTAAAAAAAAAAAACAGCACTGTGATTGATCAAAGAATTTTAATATATCATAATATATATAAACCAACAAAAAATATATTGGCAATATTTTGAAGGCAAGGACCCCAACTCATCCACTCACTCAATCAGCAACACACACCCTAAAATAAAAAAAAATAAAAAAGAGAAGAAAATGAAGGTTAGATAACCCCCAAGGCATCTCAAGGGGGAGCGACTGTCATCACCTATTATGGTAGTAACAAAATGAACATACTGACTACAATGTATATAGCAGTTCAAAGATGTTTACGAATAGAAATGTTGCCAAAGTTATAAGCTGGTTCGCATAAATATTCAAAAGTATATGATCCAAACCGATATCACAGCTCCTTCACACAAAACTTTGTGTGCAACAATTACTATATCTTAAAGTGCCTGTATTGATAACATTCTATCAGCCTGTATTCATGCACAATAGTTCACAGTGAATCAAAGCATTCCCAATGTATAAGTGTGGTGGTTAAATGGTTAATCGTTTATATAGCATATAATAAATCTGCAGCACAGTACAAGCATTCAATAAGTAGCTTCCAAAACTCCCCTCAACAGTGTAAAATCATCTCCTTTATAGAGTCTAGCATCCATTTGGACTGGCATAGCATATACACATCAAGCACCGAATACTTGCGATTGATTGTCCAATTATGCCCTTGCCATCCAATGACTCTTTCTGCAGCTCCAGGTACACTGTACTGCATTCATATGAATAAGTCCTTAGAAGTTCAGGAAAAACTGTACCGCCACACACAAGCAGCGTCTCAGACCACCAGCACAGGTTGATGACGTCAGCAAACTCCGATGTGCGTTTCAGGACTGTGCCCTTTCTCAAGGAGTATGATCACATCTCATGAGGTTAATGTGTAAAATCCTTCCCCTCAACCCCAAGTTCCTGCTATCTTACAAAGCTCTGACTCTTGAGGATGCAAATATTTCTAGTTCTGATGGGGAAGTGTCATCAGATGAACAGGAGGCTTTTTCTGATCCTGCATATGACAATGCCTTTAGATTTAAGGTGGGACATATCCATAATTTATTGCAGGAGGTATTAAAGACTCTTTCTGAGGACAAACCTGCTGTAAACAAGCCTGCTAATCAGTTAAATATTGTTTTCAAACTCCACCAAAGATTCCACAAGTGTTTCAAGTCCCTGATTTGGTGTCTGACTACATTGCTAAGGAATGGAAAAAATCAGATGTACTTTTTACCCCTTCCATAAGATTTAGGAAAATTTACCCCATTCCAAAACAGAATGTGGAAGTGTGGGAAACAATCCCTAAGGTTGATGGTGCTATTTCCACTCTTGCCAAATGAACGACTATCCCTATGGAGGATAGCACTTCTTTTAGCGACCCAATGGACAGCAATGGACAGAGGAAACTCTTTCTTCAAACAGGTCTTATACTGTTTCTCTCACCTGTTTGTCTGCAGCAGGAACACTGTGATGTCACTAGCCAAATTGGTGGCAGACAATTCCTCTACTGAGGATTTACAAAACTCCATGAAAGCACCTAAAATAGCTCAAGCATTCATGTGCAATGCAGGAATTTACTTTATTAAGATCAATGTAAAAAATATGTTTATGGCAGTGCTGGCAAGGAGATCCTTATGGTTAAAGTCTTGGTCAGCTGACATGATCTCTAAAAACTGATGTCTCTTTCCTTCCATAGGAAGATTCTATTTGTTTTAGACTTGTAGTCCATTATTAAGACAGTCACTGTGGGTTAGGAGCTTTTCTTCCTCAGGATAAAAAATCCAAAGGAAAGAACAGGAGAGGAAATTAGATTTGTTCATTTATCTCCTCAGGAGATCAGAAGTTCTCCTCTTCTCAGAAACCTGAACCCTCCAAGTCAGCCTGGAAGCCTGGTTCTTTATGGTCAAAGAACAAGCAATCTAAAAAGTTCAACAACACTACTAAATCAGCATGAAGGTACGGCTTTGAACCAGAATCTGTTCTTGTAGGTGGCAGACTGAGTCTCTTTCAGGAGCTTTGGTGCAGGTCAGTCCAGGACCCCTGAGTTCAAAACATAATCTCCCCATGTTATTTGAAAGGCTTCAGGTTCTGACCTCCCTGAGGGTGATTCCTTATGTCACATGTTCCCAAACATCAGTCAAAGGCAGCTGCCTTTCTACAATGTGTTCAGGAATTAGAGGACATGAGGTAATTACCCCAGTACTTGTATCTCAACAGGGTCAAGGTTTTTACTCAAATCTGTTAATTGACCCAAATAATGAAGGAACTTACACACATGTCTTGGACCTAAAGTTGTTAAACATATTTGTCAGGGTTCATACTTATAAGATGGAAACCAATCGCACATTCTTGCCTTTAATTCAACAGGGTCAATTTATGACTGCAATAGACCTCAAGGATGTATACCTGCACATTTTGATCCACAGGAGTCACTAGCAGTTCCTGAGGTTTGCTTATATGGAAAAATACTACCAGTTTTATTTGCTTTCAATTGCACCATATCTGGACAACATACTGATGCAAGCTCCTTCTCTGTCATTAGAGATCACTCATACTTGCAAGCTTCAATTATTTCTCCTAAATCGTCATTGAAAGATCAGTTTTCCCAAAAGCTTGTTTTTTCCTGCTACAAGGTTAAAATGTTTAGGAGTCATAAAAGATTCAGTCCATATGTGTCTGTACCTGACAGAACCGCACAGTTTAAAACTCCATAGAGCATGTCTCTCCCTCCAGAATACTCAATTGCCGTCTGCAGCTCAGTGAATGGAGGAAGTGGGTCTTATGGTAATCACTTCAGACATGGTTCCTTTAGCCGGCTTTCACTTATGTCCTCTTCAACTATACATGTTCAGTTCAGATTTTTATATAAAATGTTGTGTTATGCATAATGAAACAACTTCATTATTTTTTTGTTCTTCCTTTTTTTTAATTTAGCTCTGAAAATTGAGCAATTTTTATGTCGCAAAACTAAAACTGCACCCTGCTGACTTATGCTAACCCTGCTAGATATATATCTCTAATTGGCTTTATCTGATAACAACTGCAAAACAATTCACTTTATACTAACTTTATGACAGTGCTTGCTTTGTTGTCTGTGGACTAAAGCCCAGATCGGCTCCTCCAAAGAAGGCAATTGGTGGGTGGAGTTTGACTATTGAAAAATAATTGCAGTAAAAATGGTGTTGATTTGTTCAGTCTACCCCAGAATGTTTATTGTTTTAAAGATAGATAACCAGTCCCCAGTTTTGCATAACCAACACTGTTATATTAATATAATATTTACCTTTGCGATTACTTTGTATCTAAACCTCTGCAGACTGCCTTCATATTTATGTTCTTTTGACAGACTTACATTTTAGCCAATCAGTGCTGACTCATAAGTAACTCATACGTAACTCCACGGGAGTGAGCAACGCTCTGAAACTAACCTCCCCCACAAAATAAAAATAAAAAAACCTACCCTAAAAAGTGCCCTAATCTAAAAAAAAGATGGCAGGGGGAGTAAATGTTTTAAGGGTGGAATTTTGGGGGGTTTAGATTAGGCATAACTCTTTTTTTTTATTTTTTTTTATTTGTTTGTTATTTTTTGTAATGTTAGGGTTTTTTATTTTTGCAATGTAAGTTTTTTTTATTTTTTTGTAATGTTAAGGTTTTATTTTTTTAAGTAAAGTTAGATTTTTTTTTGGTAATGTTAGTTTTAAAAAAAAATAGTAATGTTAGTTTTTTTTTTTTTTAAAGGTATTTAAAGGTTAGGTTTTTTCACAGGTAAGTTTTTTTTTTTTTAAAGGTATTTAGTGTTTTTTGATAAACGTAGGGTTAGTCTATTTTGAGTTAACTTAGGGGGTGTTAAGTTAATTTGAATTGTGGGGCTGGCTTAGGGGTTAATAATGTAGTGCGGACATTGCAATGTGGGGGGCTAGCGGTTTAGGGGTTAACAGTATAGAAGTTTACTTTGCGGTGGTGAGTGTGGCGGTTTGGGGGTTCAAAGTGTAGTTTTGTGCAACTGTTTCCTCCAGAGAAACCTAAAAACAAAAGTTTGAGGGCTAAATGCTATTGCGTTTGCGCAATCGCATTTACTTTTAACTTTTAATAGGAGTGCATATTACTGCACAATGCTACCCAAAGAAAATATGTAGATTGTAGATTGTAATTTGTACAGCGCACCACTTGTAATATGGAACACTCCTCGAGCTTACAATAGCTTTTCACTTGTAATCTAGCCCTTTATATTCAACAAAGAGATCTGCAATTTAGTAATCAAGATCAGCTAAGTTTATTAATTTATTACACAAGTTTTAGGGTAAATAAGTAAACTGCTTACAAAAGTATATATGTTAAAAACAATAAGATGAATACATCCAATGGGGCTCTATGAAAAACAAAGACAAAGTATTCAAAATTACAATCTGTCACTAAATGTTCCTTTCTACATAGTTTTATTTAAAATTATTATTTTAAGATTTGTTACTCAATTGCAATTAGTTAAATGAGTATTTTGAATGAGACATATTCACAGTTAAATGCATAACATGAATATAAACATTCTGCAATATAGAGGCATTTAAACGAACAGTAAAGTCAAAATCAAACTTTCATGATTCAGATAGGACATGCAATTTTATACAACTTTCCAATTTAGTTTTAAATTTGCTTTGCTTTCTTGGTATTCTTTGTTGAAAGCTAAACCTAAGTAAGCTCATAGAAAATTGGAAAGAAAAAAAAAAGAGATCTCAAACAGCACTCTTGTCACATTTAAGGCCAATTTTAATCACTTATGGAGTTATATCCAATTATTTAGTGAACAAAAAAACAATATTAAACAGTGAAGAACAATTTACAATAATAAAATATGTTTGAAAATTAGTATATGTTCTGTATAGAAATTCTTACATAAGGAGATATAAACAACTTATCCACTATTATTAGTAATTTTGACATTCCTATTCCTTTAAACACCTTGTAATTACAAGACATTTATGTTGTGTTGCTATAGAATAACATATCAGCCATGTCTTAAGGTATTTTTCAATAGCCAAATTCCACCTACCATTTGCCTTATTTGGAGGAGCCAATCTGGGCTTTAGTCTACAGACAACAAGACTAGCCACTATAGTAAAGTTAGTAAGAAATTAATGGTTTTGTAGTTGTTTTCAGTTAAAGCCAATAAGGGACAGATATGTAGCGGCCGTAGTCTTGAGATGTCAGCAGGTGCATTTCAAGTTCTGAGAGTTATAAATTACTCTATTTTCAGAGATAAATTCCACAAAAAGCATGGAAAATACATACTGAAAATATATTGCAACATAGTTTCACTATGCATAGATAAACATTTTATATAAAGGCATCTCTACGTGTTTACTGTCCCTTTAAGGAACTGCATCAGTAATGGCCACAGCCAGTCCAGACACACCAATGTTCTACATGTGACCCTGCCCATGCCCCACCCATAATACCATTGTCCATATCCTTATAAATATATACATTTAGAAAATAAAGTATCCTTTGGTTTAATGATATATATACAATTGTCTCAATTAGGTGCTGGACTGCAAAACATCTGCATAGAAAATAAAATATTCACATTGTCTTCAGTTTCAGAGCAGTCTTGGAAATAACCATGGAAAAACACCTTCAGTATGTTTATCGTATCTCTGTAGTGCTCAATAAGAGATCGATACAAGTGAGCTACTGTACTGATCAAGCGCCACGTACAATTTTATAGGGTCAGTGGTTTAGGAGCCTACAGGGTGCACCCAGACCTCTCTAGAGGTAGTAGAAGAAATAAACTGATAGGTAAATTGCATAAAAAGCTGGTAAATATATAATATTGCATATCTAAATCATAAAAGTTTAATTTTGACCTTTACATCCCTTTAAAAAGTTTGTGGTGGAATTTGTTTATGTATTATGTCCACAGTTTCCCTGCATACTTTTTTATTTTTTATTTATTTATTTGTTCATGGTGATTATCTGAAATATAAATACTTCTATAAGTTAACATCAATAAATACAGCAATTATCATCAGTTCCTCAGTTCCTCTGTATATTTTTCAAAGCCAGTTTGAAATAAGATACAAAAAGGGTTTGAACAGCACTTGCCTTTTAAAAAAAAAGTAATTCAATAATTCTCCAGGTTGTTGCTCTTACACAATATAAAGAAGAGACGGTAATGATATCAATATATATTTATTTGCATAAAGGAAATGTTTAACTAGTCTCTGTAAGTCATTCAATTTTAAAGGAACATGAGACACTGAGGCCTAGATTTAGAGTTCGGCGGTAAAAGGGCTGTTAACGCTCCGCGGGCTTTTTTCTGGCCGCACCATAAATTTAACTCTGGTATCGAGAGTTAAAACAAATGCTGCGTTAGGCTCCAAAAAAGGAGCGTAGTGCATTTTTACCGCAAATGCAACTCTCGATACCAGAGTTGCTTACGGACGCGGCCAGCCTCAAAAACGTGCTCGTGCACGATTCTCCCATAGGAAACAATGGGACTGTTTGAGCTGAAAAAAAACCTAACACCTGCAAAAAAGCAGCGTTCAGCTCCTAACGCAGCCCCATTGTTTCCTATGGGGAAACACTTCCTACGTCTGCACCTAACACCCTAACATGAACCCCAAGTCTAAACACCCCTAACCTTACACTTATTAACCCCTAATCTTCCGCCCCCGCTATCGCTGACCCCTGCATTACAGTTTTAACCCCTAATCTTCCGCTCCGTAAACCGCCGCAACCTACGTTATCCCTATGTACCCCTAATCTGCTGCCCTAACATCGCCGACCCCTATGTTATATTTATTAACCCCTAATCTGCCCCCCACAACGTCGCCGACACCTGCCTACACTTATTAACCCCTAATCTGCCGAGCGGACCGCACCGCTACTATAATAAAGTTATTAACCCCTAATCCGTCTCACTAACCCTATCATAAATAGTATTAACCCCTAATCTGCCCTCCCTAACATCGCCGACACCTACCTTCAATTATTAACCCCTAATCTTCCGATCGGAGCTCACCGCTATTCTAATAAATGTATTAACCCCTAAAGCTAAGTCTAACCCTAACACTAACACCCCCCTAACTTAAATATAATTTACATATAACGAAATAAATTAACTCTTATTAAATAAATGATTCCTATTTAAAGCTAAATACTTACCTGTAAAATAAATCCTAATATAGCTACACTATAAATTATAATTATATTATAGCTATTTTAGGATTAATATTTATTTTACAGGCAACTTGGTATTTATTTTAACCAGGTACAATAGCTATTAAATAGTTAAGAACTATTTAATAGCTACCTAGTTAAAATAATAACAAAATTACCTGTAAAATAAATCCTAACCTAAGATATAATTAAACCTAACACTACCCTATCAATAAAATAATTAAATAAACTACCTACAATTACCTACAATTAACCTAACACTACACTATCAATAAATTAAATAAACACAATTGCTACAAATAAGTACAATTAAATAAACTAGCTAAAGTACAAAAAATAAAAAAGAACTAAGTTACAGAAAATAAAAAAATATTTACAAACATAAGAAAAATATTACAACAATTTTAAACTAATTACACCTACTCTAAGCCCCCTAATAAAATAACAAAGCCCCCCAAAATAATAAATTCCCTACCCTATTCTAAATTTAAAAAGTTACAAGCTCTTTTACCTTACCAGCCCTGAACAGGGCCCTTTGCGGGGCATGCCCCAAGAAGTTCAGCTCTTTTGCCTGTAAAAGAAAACATACAATACCCCCCCCCAACATTACAACCCACCACCCACATACCCCTAATCTAACCCAAACCACCCTTAAATAAACCTAACACTAAGCCCCTGATGATCTTCCTACCTTGTCTTCACCATGCCAGGTTCACCGATCCGTCCTGGCTCCAAGATCTTCATCCAACCCAAGCGGGGGCTAGACATCCACTGAAGAAGTCCAGAAGAGGGTCCAAAGTCTTCCTCCTATCCGGCAAGAAGAGGACATCCGGACCGGCAAACATCTTCTCCAAGCGGCATCTTCGATCTTCTTCCATCCGGTGCGGAGCGGGTCCATCTTGAAGCAGGCGACGCGGATCCATCCTCTTCTTCCGATGTCTCCCGACGAATGACGGTTCCTTTAAGGGACGTCATCCAAGATGGCGTCCCTCGAATTCCGATTGGCTGATAGGATTCTATCAGCCAATCGGAATTAAGGTAGGAATTTTCTGATTGGCTGATGGAATCAGCCAATCAGAATCAAGTTCAATCCGATTGGCTGATCCAATCAGCCAATCAGATTGAGCTCGCATTCTATTGGCTGTTCCGATCAGCCAATAGAATGCGAGCTCAATCTGATTGGCTGATTGGATCGGCCAATCAGATTGAACTAGATTCTGATTGGCTGATTCCATCAGCCAATCAGAAAATTCCTACCTTAATTCCGATTGGCTGATAGAATCCTATCAGCCAATCGGAATTCGAGGGACGCCATCTTGGATGACGTCCCTTAAAGGAACCGTCATTCGTCGGGAGACATCGGAAGAAGAGGATGGATCCGCGTCGCCTGCTTCAAGATGGACCCGCTCCGCACCGGATGGAAGAAGATCGAAGATGCCGCTTGGAGAAGATGTTTGCCGGTCCGGATGTCCTCTTCTTGCCGGATAGGAGGAAGACTTTGGACCCTCTTCTGGACTTCTTCAGTGGATGTCTAGCCCCCGCTTGGGTTGGATGAAGATCTTGGAGCCAGGACGGATCGGTGAACCTGGCATGGTGAAGACAAGGTAGGAAGATCATCAGGGGCTTAGTGTTAGGTTTATTTAAGGGTGGTTTGGGTTAGATTAGGGGTATGTGGGTGGTGGGTTGTAATGTTGGGGGGGGGGTATTGTATGTTTTCTTTTACAGGCAAAAGAGCTGAACTTCTTGGGGCATGCCCCGCAAAGGGCCCTGTTCAGGGCTGGTAAGGTAAAAGAGCTTGTAACTTTTTAAATTTAGAATAGGGTAGGGAATTTATTATTTTGGGGGGCTTTGTTATTTTATTAGGGGGCTTAGAGTAGGTGTAATTAGTTTAAAATTGTTGTAATATTTTTCTTATGTTTGTAAATATTTTTTTATTTTCTGTAACTTAGTTCTTTTTTATTTTTTGTACTTTAGCTAGTTTATTTAATTGTACTTATTTGTAGCAATTGTGTTTATTTAATTTATTGATAGTGTAGTGTTAGGTTAATTGTAGGTAATTGTAGGTAGTTTATTTAATTATTTTATTGATAGGGTAGTGTTAGGTTTAATTATATCTTAGGTTAGGATTTATTTTACAGGTAATTTTGTTATTATTTTAACTAGGTAGCTATTAAATAGTTCTTAACTATTTAATAGCTATTGTACCTGGTTAAAATAAATACCAAGTTGCCTGTAAAATAAATATTAATCCTAAAATAGCTATAATATAATTATAATTTATATTGTAGCTATATTAGGATTTATTTTACAGGTAAGTATTTAGCTTTAAATAGGAATCATTTATTTAATAAGAGTTAATTTATTTCGTTATATGTAAATTATATTTAAGTTAGGGGGGTGTTAGTGTTAGGGTTAGACTTAGCTTTAGGGGTTAATACATTTATTAGAATAGCGGTGAGCTCCGATCGGAAGATTAGGGGTTAATAATTGAAGGTAGGTGTCGGCGATGTTAGGGAGGGCAGATTAGGGGTTAATACTATTTATGATAGGGTTAGTGAGACGGATTAGGGGTTAATAACTTTATTATAGTAGCGGTGCGGTCCGCTCGGCAGATTAGGGGTTAATAAGTGTAGGCAGGTGTCGGCGACGTTGTGGGGGGCAGATTAGGGGTTAATAAATATAATATAGGGGTCGGCGATGTTAGGGCAGCAGATTAGGGGTACATAGGGATAACGTAGGTGGCGGCGCTTTGCGGTCGGAAGATTAGGGGTTAATTATTTTAAGTAGCTGGCGGCGATGTTGTGGGGGGCAGATTAGGGGTTAATAAATGTAATATAGGGGTCGGCGGTGTTAGGGGCAGCAGATTAGGGGTACATAAGTATAACGTAGGTGGCGGTCGGAAGATTAGGGGTTAAAATTTTTAATCGAGTTGCGGCGATGTGGGGGGACCTCGGTTTAGGGGTACATAGGTAGTTTATAGGTGTTAGTGTACTTTAGGGTACAGTAGTTAAGAGCTTTATAAACCGGCGTTAGCCAGAAAGCTCTTAACTCCTGCTATTTTCAGGCGGCTGGAATCTTGTCGTTAGAGCTCTAACGCTCACTGCAGAAACGACTCTAAATACCAGCGTTAGAAAGATCCCATTGAAAAGATAGGCTACGCAAATGGCGTAGGGGGATCTGCGGTATGGAAAAGTCGCGGCTGTAAAGTGAGCGTTAGACCCTTTAATCACTGACTCCAAATACCAGCGGGCGCCCAAAACCAGCGTTAGGAGCCTCTAACGCTGGTTTTGACGGCTACCGCCGAACTCTAAATCTAGGCCTGAGATTGTAATTTTTTTTGTTTCATTCAAACCAAAAATGGAGAGAAGAGTGTTTTTAAATATAACACTCAAAGAATGGAGAATGCTGCATATTTATTAAATGTCACACAAAAGTCAAAGCTCTAAAAAGCTTAAAGGAATACTAAACCTAATTTTTTCTTTTATAATTCAGATAGAGCATGCAATTTTAAGCAACATTCTAATTTACTCCTATTATCAATTTTTCTCAGTCCTCTTGGTACCTTTATTTGAAAAATCTGGAATGAAAGCTTAGTAACCAGCCCATATTTGGTTCAGCACCCTGGATAGCGCTTGCTGATTGGTGGCTACATTTAGCCACCAATCAGCAAGCGCTACCCAGGTGCTGAACCTAAAATGGGCTGGCTCCTAAGCTTTCATTCCTGCTTTTAAAATAAAGATAACAAGAGAAACTAAGTAAGTTTTATACTGGGTTTTTAGATCAGCATCTGGGCGTATTCTTTATAGTAGTGTCTATTGCCTGCAGTTATATGAAAATTAGTGTATACTGTCCCTTTAAAGCTGACTCAGATTGACACAAAACATTTATTGTGTTTCTTTACAATCCTGTGTGCAATTATTTTGTATATATTTTTTGCTTGTTACATCTATAAATTGCAAATAAACAAAGCTAACAGCGCTATGCTTATATTTTATTTTTCTGGTACAAGGTTTTTTTATTCACAAAATATTCACCCAGTGTTTGAAGCAGCAGTCTCATTATAGAAGTATTTTTTTAGATTATTTTGCTTTTAAAATATAAAAATATATTTCTCCCTGATGTTTAAGAGAAAAATAATTTATAATTGCATAGCAGACATACTTAAGCAAAAGCTTGGTTAAGACCCCAATAAATCTATCCAAACGCAGCAAGGACAATATTATTTATAAAAGGAAATTGAAGCCTTTGATTTATTTCTTTTACTCATGTTATAATGAGTGGTCTTTTTTTTGCAGATCAGTTCATACATTCCAGACAATCAGATAACTAGAAGCAGCTACTGATCAGAAGTGTTTTTTGCATTTGATTATGTAAAATAGCAAAATCTTTAAAAACAATCTAAGGTTTCATCTATTTGAATGAAATATACACAGAGTTTCTAAATCTGACGTCCAAACGAAGGGCTATTAGCATCAGTCTGTTGCACAACTTAGCTCTGTCAGTTTTGCTTATGGTCATAAATTAAAATGCTTTTTATGTAAATATATGAACAATGAAACTAAGCTTTAGGCTACAGAAGCAGCGTGTCTGACTCAGACAATGATTTTGTGTATGGCGGCTAAGAAATACATTTTCTGTTAAAAGATAAAAAAATAAAATAAAACTTTATTTGTTTTTTTTTAATAATACAGCTTGATAGCAGATAAGAAGATATTAGCCTTTATTTTATGTCCATCTAATTTAAAATATTAGTTTGCAACAGGTACACAAATATTACATTCATTTAAAATGTAATTTTGTTTGCAAACTTGGAAAGGCTGTATAAGAGCCAGCATTGTATGCTGGGAACAACGGACGCTCAAAATGGCCGCTGCTTGCAGCATTCAGCTCTTGGATTTCTTCTTGTGAAAGTACAACACTCACAGCTCTCTGCAGATTCTTGTGTGTTGCACTTGCACAAGAAAAAATTTGGCACCAAAAAGAGCAGAATGCAGCAGGCAGCGGCCATTTTCAGCATTTGTTGTTCACAGAATAGGATGAATGCACACGTCTAATATACAATAGGGCAATCCATGTTTGAAATGCATAATTAGGTAGGCTCAGGAGCAGCAATGCACTACTGGGAGCTTGCTGATTACTGGATACGTACATATGCAGATGTGTTCAGCTAGGGTCAAGTAGTGCATTGCTGCTCTGGACTTTTAATCCCTTTGCACAGTTATATACAAAGTAATTGTGGCAATAATAAAGTGCTGTAATGCAAAAGTGCATAAGGGATAAACCTCCTATTACGTCCTACGTTCTCTGAACTAACTTATAATAAATGCACAACACAACTGCTTGGGAGAAAAGACCGGTCGCGGTCACGTTTATTAAATAAACATATTTAATTCTGGCTAATATTGTCCAATATTAGGCAGCTCTTTAATAACTTATAACTGAACTTGTAGCAAGTTCCTTATAGCTGGTGGTGGCATCTTCTCACTAACCTAACCCCTACTGAATGATGGTCAAGGCCCCTCTATGTTTGCAGCGTGGCACAGGGTTGCGCACGCTCATTGGCACAGAGAGAGATTTGTTATGGAGAGCTCTTCGGCCTGCAGCTCTTAAAGGGAGAGGAACCCTTAAGCCGGCACTTAGTGGGCGACACCTCTCCCTGTGTTCGGGCCGTCACTCTGCTCTCTCCGTGCCCGCTCCCAGGGCCTTGCCCGACCGCCAGCTAGGGCATACTCAGCCAACCCAGTAAGGTGACCCCCCCCAGCCGAGTCGTAAAACACGCCTGTGAGAGGTGGATGACTATCTTACAACCCGGGCTTATGGGGCTAGTTCAACTAAACCTACCCCCGCCGGGGAAAAAACCAAACAACTAAACTCAATACCTTCTTGCCGCCACTTTACTTCATCCAGGGACGGGCGGGTGGGGAAAAACTCCCTTGAAGTCTGGATGCAGGAAGAGGCTGGATCCACTGCAACAGGACCCTATAAAGGCAAGAGGTACACCCGCCCATCCACTTGTAACAATGTAACATACACACATTAGAACACTCCAGACTTCAAGTCAGCTATCCCTTAATTTTGCTACAGTCCCACTAGAGGGCCCTCCACTGCCATAAGGGATAAAACTACTATTACGTCCTACGTTCTCTAAACTAACTTATAATAAATACACAACACAAATGCTTGGGAGAAAAGACCGGTCACGTTTATTAAATAAACATATTTAATTCTGGCTAATATTGTCCAATATTAGGCAGCTCTTTAATAACTTATAACTGAACTTGTAGCAAGTTCCTTATAGCTGGTGGTGGCATCTTCTCAGTAACCTAACCCCTACTGATTGACAGTCAAGGCCCCTCAGATGTTTGCAGCGTGGCACAGGGTTGCGCACGCTCATTGGCACAGAGAGAGAGATTTGTTATGGAGAGATCTTCGGCCTACAGCTCTTAAAGAGAGAGGAACCCCTAAGCCGGAATTTAGTGGGCGACACCTCTCCCTGTGTTCGGGCCATCACTCTGCTCTCTCCGTGCCCACTCCCAGGGCCTTGCCCGACCGCCAGCTAGGGCATACTCAGCCAACCCAGTAAGGTGACACCCCCCAGCCGAGTCGTAAAACACGCCTGTGAGAGGTGGATGACTATCTTACAACCCGGGCTTATGGGGCTAGTTCAACTAAACCTACCCCCGCCGGGGAAAAAAACAAACAACTAAACTCAATACCTTCTTGCCGCCACTTTACTTCATCCAGGGATGGGCGGGCGGGGAAAAACTCCCTTGAAGTCTGGAATCAGGAAGAGGCTGGATCCACTGCAACAGGACCCTATAAAGGCAAGAGGTACACCCGCCCATCCACTTGTAACAATGTAACATACACACATTAGAACACTCCAGACTTCAAGTCAGCTATCCCTTAATTTTGCTACAGTCCCACTAGAGGGCCCTCCACTGCCATAAGGGATAAAACTACTATTACGTCCTACATTCTCTAAACTAACTTATAATAAATACACACCACAACTGCTTGGGAGAAAAGACCGGTCACGTTTATTAAATAAACATATTTAATTCTGGCTAATATTGTCCAATATTAGGCAGCTCTTTAATAACTTATAACTGAACTTGTAGCAAGTTCCTTATAGCTGGTGGTGGCATCTTCTCAGTAACCTAACCCCTACTGATTGACGGTCAAGGCCCCTCCGATGTTTGCAGCGTGGCACAGGGTTGCGCACGCTCATTGGCACAGAGAGAGAGATTTGTTATGGAGAGCTCTTCGGCCTACAGCTCTTAAAGAGAGAGGAACCCCTAAGCCGTCATTTAGTGGGCGACACCTCTCCCTGTGTTCGGGCCGTCACTCTGCTCTCTCCGTGCCCACTCCCAGTGCCTTGCCTGACTGCCAGCTAGGGCATACTCAGCCAACCCAGTAAGGTGACACCCCCCAGTCGAGTCGTAAAACACGCCTGTGAGAGGTGGATGACTATCTTACAACCCGGGCTAATGGGGCTAGTTCAACTAAACCTACCCCCGCCATGGAAAAAAAACAACTAAACTCAATACCTTCTTGCCACCACTTTACTACATCCAGGGACGGGCGGACGGGGAAAAACTCCCTTGAAGTCTGGAAGCAGGAAGAGGCCGGATCCACTGCAACAGGACCCTATAAAGGCAAGAGGTACACCCGCCCACCCACTTGCAACAATTAACATACACACATTAGAACACTCCAGACTTCAAGTCAGCTATCCCTTAATTTTGCTACAGTCCCACTAGAGGGCCCTCCACTGCCATAAGGGATAAAACTGATATTACGTCCTATGTTCTCTAAACTAACTTATAATAAATACACAACACAACTGCTTGGGAGAAAAAAACGGTCACGTTTATTAAATAAACATATTTAATTCTGGCTAATATTGTCCAATATTAGGCAGCTCTTTAATAACTTATAACTGAACTTGTAGCAAGTTCCTTATAGCTGGTGACGGCATCTTCTCAGTAACCTAACCCCTACTGATTGATTGTCAAGGCGCCTCCGATGTTTGCAGTGTGACACCTCTCCCTGGGTTCGGGCCATCACTCTGCTCTCTCGGTGCCCGCTCCCAGGGCCCGACCGCCAAAAGAGAAAAGGACAACTTGCTCTTGCCGCCACCTATAACCAACCAAGCCCTTAACATAACATAAAACTCTCATTTTTTTTTTTAAATACAAACATAGCATAGGACTATATTACCAAACATATATAACTGTTTTTTTATTTTTTTTTATTTAAACAACCAATGACAAGGCTTTCCTAAGGTCAGCCAAAAAGATGTCCAACCCGACATTTGTCAGGTGAACCCCATCCGGTCGGTAAAGCGCCTTTTTTTCAGCCGTGATGGAATCATGCCTAATTACAAAGCCTCCCAAGGCCGTGACCGCTCTTCCCATCTCCCTGTTCACCTTCTTGTGGACGTTATATGCTGCCCTCTGAGTGAGAATGTGATGCCAACGCAGTCATGCAACCACGTTCGACCATCCTATCCTTACATCCTGGAGCCACGCACTCAACCATTTCAAATCCGCACTCATAATCCGGATGAGGTCCAACACAGGAATAGACCCCAAGTCATTACCCCCCAAATGCACCACAATCACTTGAGGCTTTCCCCACCTCCTGTGTGCATCCTGTAAAAGGGGGGATAGTTCATTCCAATTTAGCCCTCTGCGACCGAGCCAATGAATGTTAGCCCTGGATGAAGCCAATCCTAGCTGCTGCCCGTCTGGGGAATGAAGTGCCCTGATAGCCGCCCAGTGGATAAAGGAATGACCAATAATCCACACATGAACCGGGGGAGTTATCTTACCTAGAACAACATGGATAGGGACAATGAAGTGCAGCCCTCAGGATAATACAGACCTCCCTCAATCCTCCCCCAGCTGGGAAGGCACCTGAAAGGCACCCTAAATTGTGCCCCACCTCCTCCCTACTCAGTCAAGGGGCGAATGTAACCCCTATAGTGCTCTGATTTCCAGCACCCCATCCTCTTAATATCCGCCTGCGATGACCCGCTAGCAGCAGCGCAAGTCGCGGACCCAATCCTAAATGAATGTGGGGCTATTCTAGACGAATCCAAGCCTATCGCTGCCGCGACTTTAGCTAATATTTTGCGGAACTGAAAAGACGAAAGTGAGCTTCCGTCCTCATGAATGAGAAATTACCGCATGCCCACCGGCCGCACTCGGAAAAACGCCTCCATGCTCTGAACCGGGCAGCATTCCGGGAATTCATGCCTCGGTAGGGGCAACCAAGCCCCCTTTCCCTCCTGATCCGTTTTATATCTCAGGATAAGCAGGAGCAGGCCACCCTGTGAATTTTAATTCCCCCAACATCTCCCTTCTTTGATGTGGACACTACTTCCCCTATTCTCAAAGCCCCTGCGAATGCCAGCGCAAAAGCAACCCGGAACAAGCAGGCCTCATAGGATGAAGAGCACACTGAGCCTAATTTCCCCACCAAGTGCCGCAGCCTTGCCGCAGTGATAGGCTCCCTCTGGTCCTTGGAGCGTGGGGCCACTCAGCCCCACCCCTTTAAGACTTGCCTCACCAGAAAGGCATTGGTGAAGTCTGCCAGACCCAATGCCTTATTAAAAAATGACAGAGCCACTAACCTACTAAGAGCCGACAATCTGGACACAAACAAAATCTGGACACACCCTCTTGCTTCAAGCATGCCAACCATTCAAGAACATGTACCTGAGAAGCCTGGCGAATTAAGAAACCCTTCTGCTCACTGAAGCGCTCCCACGTCTTCCAGTGTGACATGTAAGTTGCCCACGTCTTAGGTGCCAACGAAGCCCGGATCAGGGGGAGAATGGACTCCCAAACCCCGCCAGCTGCCAAAGAAAGGGTGAGCACGTTAGACCCTCCGCTGCTGCCCTAGGATCCACCCTCCTGAACTGATCCCATTGAAACCTAGATAGGGCGTCCGCAATGACGTTCCGCACCCCCGGGACATGTCGCCATAGTAAAGCGATCGTTGAGATGCAAGCAACGCAACACCAGGTGTCTAAGGTAAGTCACCACCACTAGGGAAGCCGCTGACAGTCTGTTTATGGCGTACACCACGCTCATATTATCAGACCAAAAAAATCACAGACTGATTAGCAAGACGGTCTCCCCAGAGCTCCACCACCACCACTATAGGGAAGAGCTTAAGCAACGCCATAATACGGGTAAGGCCAGCCGATACCCAATCCGCCGACCACGCCTCCATGCTCCAATCCCCGTCAAGATAGGCACCGTACCCCAGACCCCCAGCCACATCAGTGAACAGATGCAAGGCCTGGTTTGAGATAGGACCAGCCCTCCAAAGGCAAACCCCGTTAAAATGAACTAGGAACTGCTCCCACACTTTCAAATCCTCCTTCATCTGTGTCGTGACCGGACACCGCTGCCGCTGACCCCTCGGACCTTTCAATTGACCCTCCAGTCTGCGATTGAAGACCCTCCCCATGGGGATGGCCCTCCCTGCAAAGTTAAGGAGGCCCAACAATTGCAGTTCCTTAATGGAGACTCAATCCGCCCCGGCCACCGATTGAACCACCTCTAAGAGGCGGTCGACTTTATCCTTTGGAAGCCTGCAAAGAGATGCCACGTGTCAATCTCTATGCCCAAAAATGTGAGGCCCTGAGTATTGTCATCCACGAGTGGGACATCAAACTCAGCCATCACACCCTGCATCACCTCCATCACCCTTTTACATTCGTCCATCCCTGAACCCCCTACCAGCAGAAAGTCATCCAGGTAGTGGGCCACGGCCCCACACCCAGTGCAGAAATGAACTGAAAAATTCAAACAGGGCGCACGAAAGCGAGCACCCCATCGGCAGACATAAAACTCGCCTTCAAACTTCATTCCCATCATCCGAAAGGAAGAAGGATGAAGTGGAAAGGACTGGTAGGGCACCGAGCTAAGGTCTGGATCAATCGTATCCTTCACCGAAGCTCCCTTAGGATAAGACAAGTGGTGTATCAACCTGAACTTGCCTTGCTCCCTTTTTGGGACCACTCCAAGCGGGAAGACGACCAGATCCGGGAATGGGAGCTCCCGAAACGGGCCGACCACCCTTCCCAATGCTAATTCTTTGGCCAACTTGTCCCTTGTAAAATCAAAATCAAGTGGAGTGTAAGTCCCTTACTGTGTACCAGTCACAGATTATATCATATAAACCAGTCCACTGCAACCCGCAACCAAGCGTTAATACTTTACCCAAATGTCCCAAAAACAGATTGGATGAATGGCAGTCAAAGTAGGCAGTGTCAAAAGGGAACGGCACTCAAATCTTGCCCTCTTACCCTTTCATCTGGGATTAACAAGCTCGTCGGGAAACGGGGACCATCACCTTTAGTGAGAGTCAGCGACTCCGTAGTCTCCTCCGCCCCTGTATAGCAGGACTCGGCGTTAGATCACTGGATGTGAAGCATGATGCACAAAGGAAGAAGATTCGATCCACGCCAGGAACAATATAAAATCAATTCTTTATTAGATCCATTTAAAAGCATGATGGGGATTAGAGCAGCATAAAGAGTGAGCGCAGCACCTGGCTTAAGCGTTTCGGCATACAAGCCATAGTCATATCCTATGGTGCTGTGTTCAACTCTACTATTTAAAAAGCACAGAAGAAGCTGATTGGCTAAATTCATAATACCAAATTAAAAACACTTGTTTGCGCTCACTTAAGGATGTATTTAACTATTAGATGCCCATAACTAAAGAGCAGAACAATTAAGAGAAAGGGGCAAAGCAAATAACAATAACAAAAGGATGAAATGATAAATACATAAACCCAGGTACTGATATGAACCAATAAAATAGTAAATTTACATCCTGAGTACAAGAGTATTATAAAATGTCTGATAAATGGAAGGCAAACAATTCACAATTTTGTGCAGTGGTATGAAAGGAAGGACTTTGGTTGAAAAATTCAAACACAAACACCAAATTGCAGACAACAAATGTATGTATGAATATGAGGTTCACACCATCCTTCCTTAAAAAACACACCTGCAAATAGCAGACCAATGAATGCATAAATAAATGCATAACTATGGCCTGTGAATTAGTAACACATCATTATAAGGCCTATGTTATGTTAAAAGATGTAAATAATAGATGTGTGAAATACACTGACACTGGTGATACATCATTATAAAGCCTTTATATGAACAATGAATAAGAAAGATACACTAACTGGATGAAAAAAGTGTGTGACAGAGTTGCTTGCTGGAACACGGAGTTAAAATGGGGGGGGGACTGGATAATTACTCCCAGAAATTTATCATATCGAATTTGGAATTAAAACCCTTAGGAACTCTCGTTTCAAGCTTAAATATCCAGAATATTTCTCTTTTAGCTAGGATTCTATCCAGATCCCCTCCACGTTTGTGCAAAACCACCTTTTCAATGGCACACCACTTAAATGTGTTAAGACTACCGTCATGTTTACTCACAAAATGTTGCACTAGTGGGGTGGTTGCCTTCCCCACATTGATGGTGGATAGATGTTCCCTTATCCTCGAGTTTACGTCTCGGTACGTAAGTCCTACATACTGTTTCCTGCACTGAATGCATGTGATCAAGTATATCACATAGCAAAATTTACAGTTTAAACAGGAACGTATGTCATATGTGGTACCATTCACCATAGACTGAAATTCCTTTGTAACTTAAACAAATTCACAGGGGCGGCAGTGATGACTCCTATACATACCTACATGGATGAGCCATGAACTTTGTGTCTTTGGACCTATTGTTCTCAATTGTGTCGGTGCCAGAATGGAACCAAGTGTCTTACTTTTCTTGTAAGAACACCTGATACCCATATCCACAACCTTCTTAAGTTGGTCATCAGCTGCTAACAGTGAGAAATTCTTTCTCACTATTCTGCAGATCTCCTGATACTGTATACTATACTCGGTGACAAAATTTACCTTATCAGTCCCTTGTTTTCTCTTGTGGATTTTGTAATTGTCTCTGAGTAAATGTGACCTGGGAATAGTTCTGACAACTGCTTCGGCTCTGTCTACCTCTCTGATGGGATATTTCCTTTCTTTAAACCTTTGTTTCAGTTCTATAGATTCTTTGTGAAAACCTGTGGAGTTTGTACAATTGCGTTTGAGCCTAATGAACTGGCCTTTTGCTATTGCGAACCTGATCTGTTTCGGGTGGCAACTTTCACCATGCAAGATTCTATTACCCGAGATGGGTTTGCGATATTCACAAGTGGTAACCTCTTTTCTGGGGATTCCTTTCAATGACAGATCTAAAAAATGTATTTCTGTCGAATCACTTTCACTGGTAAACCGCAAGCCCATGTCATTGTTATTGACAAATTCCATAAATTGTTCAATGCTCGCACTGTCTCCTTTCCAGACCAGAAGCAGGTCATCTATATACCTGTAATACAATTTGATGTGATCTCTGATAGGGTTACCATCTCCATAGATGCGGCACAGCTCCCACCAGACGAGATATAAATTGGCATAGGAGGGAGCAAACTTGGCTCCCATAGCCGTGCCGCATCTCTGGAGATAGTAACCGCCCTCAAACTGGAAAAAATTGTGTGTCAAAAGGAATTTTACTACCCTTAAAATGAATATCTGAAAGTCCTCACTGTAGTCTGAATGCTTCTGTAAGAAAAACTGTATTGCCTCTATCCCCTTGTTGTGTGGGATAGAGGAGTACAACGCTACAGCGTCAACAGTAAGCCAGACATAATCCATCCCATTTAAACTGCTGCACAAGGTTAATGACATGCTTTGTGTCTTTAATGTAAGACGCCAACTGTACTACCAAGGGTTGTAAGATTGAATCAATCCACTCAGACAATTCCAAAATCCACAAGAGAAAACAAGGGACTGATAAGGTAAATTTTGTCACCGAGTATAGTATACAGTATCAGGAGATCTGCAGAATAGTGAGAAAGAATTTCTCACTGTTAGCAGATGATGACCAACTTAAGGAGTTTGTGGATATGGGTATCAGGTGTTCTTACAAGAAAAATAAGACACTTGGTTCCATTCTGGCACCGACACAATTGAGAACAATAGGTCCAAAGACACAAAGTTCATGGCTCACGCATGTGGGTATGTATAGGTGTGGGAGTCATCACTGCCGCCCCTGTGAATTTGTTCAAGTTACAAAGGAATTTCAGTCTGTGGTGAATGGTACCACATATGACATACGTTCCTGTTTAAACTGTAAATTTTGCTATGTGATATACTTGATCACATGCATTCAGTGCAGGAAACAGTATGTAGCACTTACGTCCCGAGACGTAAACTCGAGGATAAGGGAACATCTATCCACCATCAATGTGGGGAAGGCAACCACCCCACTAGTGCAACATTTTGTGAGTAAACATGACGGTAGTCTTAACACATTTAAGTGGTGTTCCATTGAAAAGGTGGTTTTGCCCAAACGTGGAGGGGATCTGGATAAAATCCTAGCTAAAAGAGAAATATTCTGGATATTTAAGCTTGAAACGAGAGTTCCTAAGGGTTTGAATTCCAGATTCAATATGATAAATTTCTGGGAGTAATTATCCAGTGTCCCCCCCCCCATTTTAACTCCATGTTCCAGCAAGCAACTCTGTCACACACTTTTTTCATCCAGTTAGTGTATCTTTCTTATTCATTGTTCATGTAAAGGCTTTATAATGATGTATCACCAGTGTCAATGTATTTCACACATCTATTATTTACATCTTTTAACATAACATAGGCCTTATAATGATGTGTTACTAATTCACAGGCCATAGTTATGCATTTATTTATGCATTCATTGGTCTGCTATTTGCAGGTGTGTTTTTTAAGGAAGGATGGTGTGGACCTCATATTCATACATACATTTGTTGTCTGCAATTTGGTGTTTGTGTTTGAATTTTTCAACCAAAGTCCTTCCTTTCATACCACTGCACAAAATTGTGAATTGTTTGCCTTCTATTTATCAGACATTATATAAACCTCTTGTACTCATTAATTTCTAGATTAATTATTGCAATTTGTAAGGATGTAAATTTACTCTTTTATTGGTTCATATCAGTACCTGGGTTTATGTATTTATCATTTCAT
Source organism: Bombina bombina (assembly GCF_027579735.1). Lineage (NCBI taxonomy): Eukaryota > Metazoa > Chordata > Amphibia > Anura > Bombinatoridae > Bombina > Bombina bombina. The sequence goes on along the minus strand of NC_069500.1, from coordinate 1,221,142,279 downwards.
CCTTTTGTTATTGTTATTTGCTTTGCCCCTTTCTCTTAATTGTTCTGCTCTTTAGTTATAGGCATCTAATAGTTAAATACATCCTTAAGTGAGCGCAAACAAGTGTTTTTAATTTGGTATTATGAATTTAGCCAATCAGCTTCTTCTGTGCTTTTTAAATAGTAGAGTTGAACACAGCACCATAGGCTATGACTACGGCTTGTATGCCGAAACGCGTAAGCCAGGTGCTGCGCTCACTCTTTATGCTGCTCTAATCCCCATCATGCTTTTAAATGGATCTAATAAGAATTGATTTTATATTGTTCCTGGCGTGGATCGAATCTTCTTCCTTTGTGCAACTTTTCCCTTACCACATGAGGGAATTCGTACACAGATTTCAGGTTACGATGAACCGTAGAACCCACTATGGTCGAAGTTACTGGAATCCTGAAACCGTCCCTCAACCCTGACGTTAAGAGCCTCACAGCCTCCCGGTCAAGGTAATGCGCCAACCACGGCGCCATCGCCTCCACTCTAAGTGGAGTTGGGGCCCTCGCCCCAGCACCCCCTCTGGGATCCTGCGGGGCATTCCCGGGATCCCTTCTTTTCGCTCACTCTGAACTCGGGTGCGGTCTGCTACAAAACTTACAGATGTGGCGAAAGGAACAATTTGTTCCTCTGTCACACTGTTTGTCCTGGAACTTCCAGCATTCCCTCCCGCGCCTCCCCTGGCGTGGGAGGGAACGCGCTGCAACAGGCCTGGCCCCCGTTGGTGGTGAGGTTGACCTCTTCCGCCCCAGTTTGGACCACAAATGCATGTCTTGCGTCCCAAAGTGCAATATGGGGTTTCCCACCATCTTCTTGCGGAATTCCATATCATAATCTCGCAATGGTGTCCTGATATTTAAAGAGGTTATGCCCCTGAGTGGGCCATCTGTCGACATAACAAGAGGCCAGCACCCTGAAGCCTGTCTGCCATTCCTCGTATGTCTCTGGATGCCGCTCTCTTTTGGGGCCCGACCCTTCGGCCGCCCTCTCCTTAGCCCTGCAAGCCTCCGGGGACATCTCATAGATATTTACATATCTACCTTCTTGTATTTTCTTAATGACCTTCGCCTTAAGATGCCCATATAAAGAGTGGACCAAGCACGGGTACGTATCCCCGTGCACCGCCACCTTCCTTGGTGCTACCTGGCCAGGCGTCAGTACACCTGCGATAAAGGAGCTCCCTCAACTACTCCTTGCGCGACCACCTTCGCCTGCACCTGCGCTGCCACCACTTTCTTTATCATTCTAAACATTTGGTGCTGCCCCTTGCCAACTAACCCTAGCCCTGCCTCTCTATCAGAACCTGAGTCACTAGAGGAAGAACCCATGTTTGTATGTGTGATGTCAGTGATGGTGCACTCACCAGATGGCGCCGTCTGTTGCGTTGTCCCGGAAGAAGAGGGCTGCTGCTCTGCCGATGCTGGTGTAGGGGCCTCCAAGCCTCCTCTGGCCAGTGTGCTCTGGCTGCTTGGTCCAGACTGCATTCTCAGCTCACCTGCAACAGATCCCTGCGAAAAGAAAGCAGACTGGGGAGTACTCTGATTGGCAGCAAGGGCCCCAGGAGGGCCACACACACCCCCTTTAGCCCTCCTCACCCCTTCCTGCACCCCTAAAGCGGATGCCACCACTCTCCTGATCATGTCCTCTTGCATGCCCACAACCTGGCTCACACACTCCCTCACTTCACGCTGCACACTAGCAGCAGAGAAACCCTCACCGAAACTCTCACTCACACTGTTTTGCTGCCTGCCCTGCGCCTCCACAGAAAGGCCCGAGCCCCCAGACACACTGACACTATGACCCTCATGCGCCCTGGGTCCCCCACCAGACACATCTCCAGAACCACTAATGCGACTCTCATTAGGCCTGGGTCCCCCTGCAGAGCAATCTCCCCTTGCAGCGTCACTCCTTTCATACGCCCTGAGTTCCTCTGCGTCCCTATCTGTCCTGCTCACATTGCCTGTGTGACTACTGTGGCTCACCACCGCAACCTGCTCCTGCTGCCCGGACTCCACCGAGTCTATCCGCACTCTCTCCCGTGCCTTCCGGACCGCACCCCTACCCTCCGAGGCCGTCAACGCCACCCGGAGCCTCCCCAACTTACTAGGGGCGCTTCCGGATGGTGTCCTAGGCCTTGATGCTGCACGATGCCTCCTGCGTGTGCGCCCACGCTCCTCCCCCAGCGAAGATCTGTCAGAGGGGGAGGAGTCACGTCGTGCGTCATATGCGAGGGCGTGGCCATGCCTCGACAATGAACTGGGCCCATGGACAGCCTGCGCAGCGTACTGCTACCCACACCCGACCCCCCAGCACCATCCTGGCCTTGAAGCACCCTGGCCGGTACGATCATCGCAGCCAGAGACTGTGCCAGGGCCAGGACAGCAGCCAGAGCGGCCGGCGGAAGGGCTGGCAGTTGCTGCAGCAGGGAAACTTTAATAGAGCATTTTTTTGTGCACTATTACTTGCCTAGGACTATGTGTTCAACTATATTAAAGGGGTTTAATACATAATTACATTTATCTCTAGAGTAGTAATGCACTTCTGCTACAGAACTGAAGATGGCTGCTGAAACAGATCATGGGTGATGTATATGCATCCAGTCTTCTGCTGCTGACTTCCATTACATTCTAGAGCTTATGTGCAAAGGGTTAAACACATAGTTAAATTAATCTCCAGGGCATCAATGCACTGATGGGAGCCAGATGGAAACAACTGGCGAGCCAATGGTAAAAGTTATATGTGTATAGTCACCAATTACCAGCGAGGTCCCAGTAGTGCATTGCTGCTCTAAGCATATCTAGATATTCTTTTTTTAAGAAAGCAAAGTAACAGAAATTATATTAAAACGTTCACTTTATTTTGACCTATATATATTGCCCTTTTGTTCCTCCTACATATTTGTAGCATTTTCCATTTTCTGTGTCACTGAAAACAACTGTGACTGTTCATATAGCTTGCAAGGATTTGGTATATACAATATTTGTTAATGAACAGTAGACATGTGTACGCCTAAAAATTTTGTTTAGTTTCGTATCAATTCTGTATTTTTTAATTTCATTTTGGATGCATTCGGATCTATTTGTTATATCATTCATTTGTTTCGGATGCATTTGGATCTATTCGTTATATCATTCATTCGTTTCGGATGCATTCGGAAGTTCGGTGTGTTCGGATTCATTCATTATGTTATGTTACGTTGATTTGGATGGTTCCAACCAACACAAAAGGAATAATTTCACTGTTCTATCCCACTATATTTAATTGTAATATATCTCTAGTATTATTTTTTTGTAATAAATATGGAACGGCAAAGGAATTGGAATTAGTCCAGACTATCGCGTCATAGCCATTCAAATAAAACAATCTAATTTGGATTTTTTGTCACAATTTGATTTGGATTAGTTTAGTTTTATTACTATGGTGATTCGGAGATTTGGATACATCCGAATCTCCGAATCACACGATTTTCGTCCGAATTTTGATTCGTAACAAAATGAATTGCACATGTCTTACCAAAACCAAAAACATTGGATATGTTTTACCAAAACCAGGATATAAATATTTACATTTTATATTTTCTATGGTATGGAAGAATGATAGACTAACATTGCCTTTGTTCTTACTTTAGATTGATTAAAATGAGCAATTGTTATGTGCACATAGTTTTAGCATCTGACTTATATTTTTGTCCCAAGTTACGGATATTTGGCCCATGGTATTGTCTATACAAGAAGTAATTTGGAGTTGAGTTTCCCTTAACCTAAATTACTCATATGGGAATGAAACATAATTAGTCAAAGTGACTTTAATTATATTAACCATTAGAGCAAAATTTTATAGAAAACAAAATTAGCATAAACAGAGAGCATTGAAATTGTAGAAGTTGGTCATTAGCAAAATAGGGTACAAATGTAGTTTGTCAAAATTAATTATGGGTTAACATTTTATAAATTAATAATTTAAGCAGTTAAGACTCACTAATTACCGGCAACTTGCACGTTCTAATCAGGATGGCTTTTATATTTACAAAACAAAAATATTTGTTGAGTTTGCAGCTTACTGCATAGTGTTATAGCGCTGCGGAATCTGTTGGCGCTCTACAAATAACTGATAATAATAATAATAATAATAATAGTGTTGCCAAGACTTCATTATATTCCAACTGCCTCTCTGCAATTTCTTCTTGGATGTCTTCACACTACCTCCAACTCAATCTGTCCAAAACTGAGCTACTTCTAATTCCCCCCTCTTCGAGACATCCAACACCTTACATTTCTCTGACGGTTGGAGACTCTATTCTCAACCCCTCACCCCAGATCCACTGTCTTGGGGTCACACTTGACTCAAAACTCACATTCAACCCACATATAGAAGTGCTTACCAAATCCTGCCGTTCACACCTACGCAACATTTCCAGAATTTGTCCCTTCCATACTCAAAAAAACTACAAAAATACTAATTAATTCCCTCATTTTGTCACGCATTGATTATTGCAATCTACTTCTAAATGGCCTTCCAAAACACTACCTCTCTTCCCTCCAATCTATGCTTCTGCTAGACTCATCCACCTAAGTTGCTGATCTACATCAACTGCTCTGCTCTGCCAGTCTCTACACTGGCTCCCCATACACTCCAGAATACAATTTAAAGTATTAACCTTAACTTACAAAGCACTCAACTCCCAACTATATTTCCTCTCTCATCGTGAAATATTTCACATCCGTCTTCTTCTATCAACCTTTGACTTATGATTCTCCACTCCTGTTGTTTCTACATCCCACTCCGTCTCGAAGACTTCTTACGTGCTGCTCTTGTCCTCTGGAACTCTCTACCCCGCTACATAAGACTGTCTCCTACCTTGTATAACTTCAGACGCTCCTTGAAAACTCACCTATTCAGAGAGGCTTACCATCTCTCCTCATATTATAAAAAAAAGACAAATGGTATTATCATCCATGTTTCTAATTACAGAATTATGGAGCATTGAATTTTAGAAAAAAAATAACCCACAGCAGCTCAGTTTGTCCATTTAACAAGTAATAGTTTTAAAAAATGAAAAAATAGAGTAAATTATGGATGTATACTTATTCATACAATGCATAAATAAAGCTGTCTTTGTCTCATTAAAGTTCCACTTAAAATTATTTGTTAATGGGGGAACTTCCGGGTGGCGGCCATGACTAGTCTCAAGACTGTTTGCTCCACCAGCTAGCAGAATAAATATGCCTTAAATTTGCTCCTAACTATCCCAACGTGGAAAGATCTATGCTGCATGTTACACAGATGAATATGCTCTTCTGATACATACCACTATTTCCAGGTCTGGTGGTAGCTTCAGTCTCCCGGAGATCTTAACAGGTTATGGCCTTCTCTCTACCCCCCAGCAGAGTTCCCAATGGTCTCTGTCGTTACTGTGGGGTACTATCTGGTACACCACTGCAGGGACTTCTACTTAACATTACTCGCACTTCAGCTGTATTTATATTGGAGGCTTTAAAATATCTTTTACCAACTTACCTGGACAGCTATGGCTATCCTGCTACACTCTCAGACAACTCACCTCTTGTTGTCCATAAGGAGGCACCTTCTACCTGTACTCAGGATGTACAGTCTGGCTTTACGATTCCTCCTGACCGCGCTGTACAAAAGTTGGAGACCGAGATTTGCACAGAAGCTAAGGTACAGCTTTTTGTTTTCAGCGTGCATGCTGTGGCCCACAATGCCTACTACACAGTTATTTCTGCAGATGCCACTGAGCCGACTGTGCAAGGAGTGAATGGTGACGACCACGGAGGTCCTTTGTTACTCTCCAACCCATTCGCTTGAGACTCCCTGGATTTGTGGCCTCAAGAGGATTTGGACACCAAGTGCTTAATCTTTAATGACTTTGCAGCAACTATGGTGCCTCATTATCCACCACAGTCCGCCTTATCAGAGAGGTTTGGCTCCAGAGATTCGGTAATGTACACTGGCTTGAGATTACAGTATTTGGGCTCCTTCCTAACACAAACAAAATTTAAATCTATGATAAGTGACTCGCCAAATATCTTTACGGTGACTTTGGGCTCCCACTGTTTTTTTTGCTAACTTGAACTCAGATGCACTGATTACCACAAAAGAAGGCATAGGCTAAATATTTATTTTTCCTGCAGTATCCCCGGACTGTTTGTGATGCTGGTAGATGCTCATAAAAGTTTTATTATATCATTTCTACACACCTACCATGTGTTTATTTGTGCCGCATGCATTTCATTTTATTGTTGTAATTGAATGTACTCATGAGGGGGGATTAGCTTAGAAGAACTATTGTGTCATATGGGGTGATATGTGAATATTTTATATTTGGGTTCTATACATTAGTACTCTCTTCACAGCATAATATACTACAAAAGCTACATAAATTGTTCCCAGGTACTTGTGAAGTAGTGCCTGACCTGCTGTCGGTGGCCGAGATGGCAGGTCCGGTTGGAGCTACAATAGAAAACCAATGCGAATAATAGTCACTCTTAACTTTTACACCTATAGTCTTAGACAACAATGGGATTTAATATACACCAGACTGTTCCCCGTATTGCGAGGTAGTTTGCCCTACCACTTTAAATTATACCAGTAACCTACTAACCCGTTACTACCTGTTTTGAGTACTGTGCTAGATTTTTATACTTTGACCTACATCCTTCCCAACCTCACCAAAACTATGGTTTACCATCTATTTAGACAGAGTGAAATAGACAATTTGGGAAATATATATAGTGCACACCGATGAGCTCTAAGTGGAATATCTATCTGGAAGGAATACAGCTTGCCATTCAATTAACATAACCCCTTGCAGAGTAGGCGACAGTCATTTTATATTTGGTGCTGTCTTTGATGTTTACTGTTCATTAACCAGCCACATAGTTACAGTCCACTTCAGAGCATGCTCTCTACCTCTCCTAACGGAAACAAACACCAGTCTGCTGAGGTGTGAAGTATCTTTTCTTTTGTGTAGATCTGACCCTACTTTTCAGACAGATTATCTTTTGCCTTACAGAAGCTCCTTCAAAAGAGCAGGGGATTTGTCGGATCCAAGGGAAGTCGCTTAATCCCTAGATTTAGCATATCTTTACAAGCCCCCTAGCAAACACTATAGATATTGCAGCCCACCAAATAACTCCCTGCTACAATCATAGCTTGACTTATGCACTTAAAGGGTGACCCAAACAACACTAATCTTTCTTTTCTGGTATGATCATTTTACAATTACTAGAGTTGTTTATATATGTTAAAAATGAGGTTTACTCAAATTGAGACCCAAAAGTGATCCCTGACTCTCAATTGCCTTCTTTGAATTTCATTGTTTGTACTATAGGTAAAGTGGGCTATAAGAGCGACCTCCTTATATTATCTGGAAGGCCTCAAAACAGGTTTCACAAGGCATAAAACATTTATATTTTATTTTTGTTGCAATTTTACCTATACAACGCCTAGATTTAGAGTTCTGCGGCCAAAGGGGTGCGTTAGCTACGCGTGTATTTTCTCCCCCGCACCTTTTAAATACCGCTGGTATTTAGAGTTCTCGGAAGGGCTGCGTTAGGCTCCAAAAAGGGAGCGTATAGCATAATTTACAGCCACTTCAACTCTAAATACCAGCGGTGCTTACGGACGCGGCCAGCTTAAAAAATGTGCTCGTGCACAATTTCCCCATAGGAAACAATGGGGCAGTTTGAGCTGTAAAAAAACCTAACACCTGCAAAAAAGCAGCGTTCAACTCCTAACGCAGCCCCATTGTTTCCTATGGGGAAACACTTCCTAAGTCTGCACCTAACACCCTAACATGAACCCTGAGTCTAAACACCCCTAACCTTACACTTATTAACCCCTAATCTGCTGCCCCCGCTATCGCTGACCCCTGCATATTATTATTAACCCCTAATCTGCCCCTCCGTATACCGCCGCAACCTACATTATCCCTATGTACCCCTAATCTGCTGTCCCTAACATCGCCGACCCCTTTATTATATTTATTAACCCCTAATCTGCCCCCCCCATGTCGCCGCCACCTAACTACACTTATTAACCCCTAATCTGCCGACCGGACCTCACCGCTACTCTAATAAATGTATTAACCCCTAAAGCTAAGTCTAACACTAACACCCCCCTAAGTTAAATATAATTTAAATCTAACAAAATAAAATAAATCTTATTAAATAAATTATTCCTATTTAAAGCTAAATACTTACCTGTAAAATAAACCCTAATATAGCTACAATATAAATAATAATTATATTGTAGCTATTGTAGGATTAATATTTATTTTACAGGCAACTTTGTATTTATTTTAACCAGGTACAATAGCTATTAAATAGTTAATAACTATTTAATAGTTACCTAGTTTAAATAATTACAAAATTACCTGTAAAATAAATCCTAACCTAAGTTACAATTAAACCTAACACTACACTATCAATAAATAAATTTAATAAACTATCTACAATTATCTACAATTATATCAACTAAACTAAATTACAAAAACAAACAAACAAACAAACACTAAATTACAAAAAATAAAAAAAGATTACAAGAATTTTAAACTAATTACACCTACTCTAAGCCCCCTAAAAAATAGCAAAGCCCCCAAAATAAAAAATTGCCCTACCCTATTCTAAAATAAAAATTGTAAAGCTCTTTTACCTTACCAGCCCTTAAAAGGGTCTTTTGCGGGGCATGCCCCAAAGAATTCTGCTCTTTTGCCTGTAAAAAAAAACATACAATACCCCCCCCAACATTTACAACCCACCACCCACATACCCCTAATCTAACCCAAACCCCCTTAAATAAACCTAACACTAAGCCCCTGAAGATCTCCCTACCTTGTCTTCACCACGCCGGGTATCACTGATCTGTCCAGTAGAGGGTCCGAAGTCTTCATCCTATCCAGGCAGAAGAGCTCCTCCAGAGGGTCCAAAGTCTTCATCCTATCCGGGCAGAAGAGGACATCCGGACCGGCAGACATCTTCATCCAGGCGGCATCTTCTATCTTCTTCCATCCGGCGCGGAGCGGGACCATCTTCAAGCAGCCAACGCGGAGCAATCCTTCTTCACCGACGGATTAACGACGAAAAAGGTTCCTTCAGCCAATCGGAATTAAGGTAGGAAAAATCTGATTGGCTGATTGAATCAGCCAATCAGATTCAAGTTCAATCCGATTGGCTGATTGGATCAGCCAATCAGATTGCGCTCGCATTCTATTGGCTGATCGGAACAGCCAATAGAATGCGAGCTCAATCTGATTGGCTGATTGGATCAGCCAATCGGATTGAACTTCAATCTGATTGGCTGATTCAATCAGCCAATCAGATTTTTCCTACCTTAATTCCGATTGGCTGATAGAATCCTATCAGCCAATCAGAATTCGAGGGACGCCATCTTGGATGACGTCCCTTAAAGGAACCTTCATTCATCATTAGTCAGTCGGTGAAGAAGGATTGCTCCGCGTCGGCTGCTTGAAGATGGTCCCGCTCTGCGCCGGATGGAAGAAGATAGAAGATGCCGCCTGGATGAAGATGTCTGCCGGTCCGGATGTCCTCTTCTGCCTGGATAGGATGAATACTTTGGACCCTCTGGAGGAGCTTTTCTGCCCGGATAGGATGAAGACTTCGGACCCTCTTCTGGACGGATCGGTGATACCCGGCGTGGTGAAGACAAGGTAGGGAGATCTTCAGGGGCTTAGTGTTAGGTTTATTTAAGGGGGGTTTGGGTTAGATTAGGGGTATGTGGGTGGTGGGTTGTAATGTTGGGGGGGGTATTGTATGTTTTTTTTTACAGGCAAAAGAGCAGAATTCTTTGGGGCATGCCCCGCAAAAGGCCCTTTTAAGGGCTGGTAAGGTAAAAGAGCTTTACAATTTTTATTTTAGAATAGGGTAGGGCATTTTTTTATTTTGGGGGGCTTTGTTATTTTTTTAGGGGGCTTAGAGTAGGTGTAATTACAGGGAGTGCAGAATTATTAGGCAAGTTGTATTTTTGAGGATTAATTTTATTATTGAACAACAACCATGTTCTCAATGAACCCAAAAAAATTCATTAATATCAAAGCTGAATATTTTTGGAAGTAGTTTTTAGTTTGTTTTTAGTTTTAGCTATTTTAGGGGGATATCTGTATGTGCAGGTGACTATTACTGTGCATAATTATTAGGCAACTTAACAAAAAACAAATATATACCCATTTCAATTATTTATTTTTTACCAGTGAAACCAATATAACATCTCAACATTCACAAATATACATTTCTGACATTCAAAAACAAAACAAAAACAAATCAGTGACCAATATAGCCACCTTTCTTTGCAAGGACACTCAAAAGCCTGCCATCCATGGATTCTGTCAGTGTTTTGATCTGTTCACCATCAACATTGCGTGCAGCAGCAACCACAGCCTCCCAGACACTGTTCAGAGAGGTGTACTGTTTTCCCTCCTTGTAAATCTCACATTTGATGATGGACCACAGGTTCTCAATGGGGTTCAGATCAGGTGAACAAGGAGGCCATGTCATTAGATTTTCTTCTTTTATACCCTTTCTTGCCAGCCACGCTGTGGAGTACTTGAACGCGTGTGATGGAGCATTGTCCTGCATGAAAATCATGTTTTTCTTGAAGGATGCAGACTTCTTCCTGTACCACTGCTTGAAGAAGGTGTCTTCCAGAAACTGGCAGTAGGACTGGGAGTTGAGCTTGACTCCATCCTCAACCCGAAAAGGCCCCACAAGCTCATCTTTGATGATACCAGCCCAAACTAGTACTCCACCTCCACCTTGCTGGCGTCTGAGTCAGACTGGAGCTCTCTGCCCTTTACCAATCCAGCCACGGGCCCATCCATCTGGCCCATCAAGACTCACTCTCATTTCATCAGTCCATAAAACCTTAGAAAAATCAGTCTTGAGATATTTCTTGGCCCAGTCTTGACGTTTCAGCTTGTGTGTCTTGTTCAGTGGTGGTCGTCTTTCAGCCTTTCTTACCTTGGCCATGTCTCGGAGTATTGCACACCTTGTGCTTTTGGGCACTCCAGTGATGTTGCAGCTCTGAAATATGGCCAAACTGGTGGCAAGTGGCATCTTGGCAGCTGCACGCTTGACTTTTCTCAGTTCATGGGCAGTTATTTTGCGCCTTGGTTTTTCCACACGCTTCTTGCGACCCTGTTGAGTATTTTGAATGAAACGCTTGATTGTTCGATGATCACGCTTCAGAAGCTTTGCAATTTTAAGAGTGCTGCATCCCTCTGCAAGATATCTCACTATTTTTGACTTTTCTGAGCCTGTCAAGTCCTTCTTTTGACCCATTTTGCCAAAGGAAAGGAAGTTGCCTAATAATTATGCACACCTGATATAGGGTGTTGATGTCATTAGACCACACCCCTTCTCATTACAGAGATGCACATCACCTAATATGCTTAATTGGTAGTAGGCTTTCGAGCCTATACAGCTTGGAGTAAGATAACATGCATAAAGAGGATGATGTGGTCAAAATACTCATTTGCCCAATAATTCTGCACTCCCTGTAGTTTAAAATTCTTGTAATCTTTTTTTATTTTTTGTAATTTAGTGTTTGTTTTTTTTTGTAATTTGGTGGGGTTTTTTTTTGTAATTTAGTTTAGTTGATATAATTGTAGATAATTGTAGATAGTTTATTAAATTTATTTATTGATAGTGTAGTGTTAGGTTAGGTATTGTAACTTAGGTTAGGATTTATTTTACAGGTAATTTTGTAATTATTTTAACTAGGTAACTATTAAATAGTTATTAACTATTTAATAGCTATTGTACCTGGTTAAAATAAATACAAAGTTGCCTGTAAAATAAATATTAATCCTAAAATAGCTACAATATAATTATTATTTATATTGTAGCTATATTAGGGTTTATTTTACAGGTAAGTATTTAGCTTTAAATAGGAATAATTTATTTAATAAGATTTATTTTATTTCGTTAGAATTAAATTATATTTAATTCAGGGGGGTGTTAGTGTTAGGTTTAGACTTAGCTTTAGGGGTTAATACATTTATTAGAGTAGCTGCGAGGTCCGGTCGGCAGATTAGGGGTTAATACTTGAAGTTAGGTGTGGGCGATGTTAGGGAGGGCAGATTAGGGGTTAATACTATTTATTATAGGGTTTTTGAGGCGAGAGTGAGGCGGATTAGGGGTTAATACATTTATTAGAGTAGCAGCGAGGTCCGGTCGGCAGATTAGTGGTTAATAATTGTAGGTAAGTAGCGGCGACGTTGGGGGGGCAGATTAGGGGGTAATAAATATTATGTAGGGGTCGGCGATGTTAGGGGCAGCAGATTATGGGTACATAGGGATAATGTAGGTGGCGGCGGTGTGCGGTCGGCAGATTAGGGGTTAAAAATTTTTAATAGAGTGGCGGCGATGTGGGGGGGCCTCAGTTTAGGGGTACATAGGTAGTTTATGGGTGTTAGTGTACTTTAGAGCACAGTAGTTAAGAGCTTTATGAACCGACGTTAGTCCAGAAAGCTCTTAACTCCTGGCTTTTCTCTGCGGCTGGAGTCTTGTCGTTAGATTTCTAACGCTCACTTCAGCCAAGACTCTAAATACCGGCGTTAGAAAGATCCCATTGAAAAGATAGGATGCGCAATTGGCGTAGGGGGATCTGCGGTATGGAAAAGTTGCGGCTGGAAAATGAGCGTTAGACCCTTTCCTGACTGAATCTAAATACCAGCGGGCGGTAAAAAACAGCGTTAGGACCCCCTAACGCTGGTTTTGACGGCTAACGCAGAACTCTAGGCGCAAGTTTGTAAGCGACCAACATATGTGAATATACCTAACAATACTTTCCTGTACCACTATGTATCTTGCCTTTTATATCTTTGACTGTAAACCTCAATAAAAAAAAAAATAAAAAAAAAAATATTTGTTAACAAATACTCCTCCACAAATATATGCAGGCACATGATTTTGTACAGTATAAACTAACATTTATAAATACATTTTATATACATTTTCAGAATGTTAAAACAGTTTGGTTAACATGGTGTAAAAAATACAAATTATAATATTCACTTCATTTGAGTTGTAATGTAATGGGTTAATCTGGTGCATATATTTTGTAATATCTATATTTATGTTTGATGATTACTTAATGGAAGTAGCTATTTAAAAAAAGACTAAAAAAAAAAACATTTTTAATCAAAATGTTCTGGCTACAGAAGTTATGCAGGAAATGGCATCCAATTTCCAGAGGTGAAAACTATGATAAATTAATGTTGTAGAAAATTAAATGTTATCATATACACATACATAACAGCTGTGTTTTATAAATCTGTCAAGTAACCACTCATTCTAGATATGGCTATAGAAAGTTCCTGGCCACAAAGTCATTGAACTAATATAATGTTAGCACAAAAATAACTGTAGATGATATAGTGTCAGCTCTGTCTTACCTTTATACAAAGGAAAATATTGCTGAGCTTGTTTCACCCATAATCTCATGACGGAAATGTCTATAATTTCTATAAAATAAAAATAAATAAACCAACATCTTCACATGTAGTATAAACCCTGTACCAGCCGGATATAAATATGAAACTATTTTCTCAGATGTATTGCACATTACATCTTAGAGACGTCTTACTACCGTTCCCAATGGTCAGGGTACTGAGTAATCACCAATCTGTATATGGGATATACACAAAAAGTTTAACTTATGGTCTCATTTTACTCATCTCCCTGCATGGATTAATTTCAGCTCACAGAAATGCAGAAAATTCATTAGTTGATGGAAAACGACAACATGTTGCAAAATAAATCCATCAACAATTATTTTCTCACTGTTCTTCGTATCTCACTATTGTGGATATTGTGATTAAATCCAGTAAATTGTCCTGCAAGCAACAGAGATTTTTATTTTGTTTTGTAACATGCCATTCGACAAAGTGGCGGCAATTATAGGGAGGGCATATTGCCAAATCAGTAATGGCATAAAGAATTCACATTGTAGGGATAATAGCATATGTTTTCAGAAATACTTGATTAAGAAATAAATACACAGTGGCAGCAGTGGTGTGTTTGTATTTGTGCTGCCCTAGGCACTGGAATACCTGTTGTCCTAGGAACACCTGAACCCCAAATATTTAAGTTAATTTCCTTATATATAAATAACAACAGAACGCCAGGGATGCATGGATGGGTCACAAAACTTCACTAGACCAGCGCTTCTTAAACTGGGGTCCCCATAAGATTTGATAATGTGCTGTGTACAGGGAGACAGTAACGCAGGGGGGTCCCTGGTACAATGGTGCAATTACTATAACTAAATAACAGCAGTGAAGGAACAGGATGTTGCTTGTTCTTCAAATGTACAATTTATAGTCGATTACAATCAATTGCCGATTTTATCCCAAAATGGGTTTTTGCTTTCCACCCGAATTAAAGGGATATGAAACCCATTTTTTTCTTTCATGATTCAGATAGAACATGTAATTTTTAAGCAACTTTCTAATTAACTCCTATTATCACATTTTCTTTGTTATCTAGGTATCTTTATTTGAAAAGGCAGGAATGTAAGCTTAGGAGCCAGCCCATTTTTGGTTCTTAACACTGGGTAGCGCTTGCTGATTGGTGGCTACATTTTAATTTGGGTTTCATATCCCTTTAAGGGAAGCGCAGATTACTAATGATATGCAGGCCGTGATATCAATATCACTGGACCATACTAACATTAGCGTGCAAATTGATATTACAAGTCCATAGTAAAGCAGATTTACCAGAGAAGGTTTAGCACATCTGACATCGCTGTAACACGTCCTATACTTTTAATGGATATTGCAAGGGAGTTAGGGTGTGTGGAACTCAGAATGCAGCAACAGTTACACAGAACAAATGAAAGTCTTTTTGAAAGCTTTACTGATTGATAATAAAAGGAACAGTTTGTAGCTCAGGTTGAAGATCACAGAAAAGGCCTTATGCAAATCACTAAAGTCTTTTTTTGCAGTAACAAAGTCCAATAGACACTGGTGTTTAAATTGAGCAGTAAAAAGGTGAGATTGACACAGAATACCTGATAGGTACAGCCAGGGCCGGACTGGGAGCAAAAATAGGCCCGGGCATTTTAAGGCAAAGCAGCCCACTCCAACCCCCCCCCCCCCATTTTGTATTTATAATAATCTATGGGGCCCAGTTATCAAAGTGTCAACTGAAAACATGCTGGAATTCCGTGTCATAATTGTTACGAGATTGATCTGCCATAGTTATCAAAGCATCAAGATCGGCAAATGTTGAAATTTGTGACGTAATCCGACACAGATCGATGCAAGTTGAAAACCGTGGTATTCGAGCGGAATTGTGTTCATTCACCCTCCTAATCGACACTATTTGAAGCTTTCACAAAGTTATCAAAAATTCTACAGTTACGCTTGCGTCTTTTCCGACTCAGCGTACCTAGTTCTCAATCCGCCACCCTTGAGATCGCGGATGCCATAGAAATCAATGGGAGTCGAAAAACACAGAAAGCTTATGTTCGATGCTGCAAGAGAATGAAGAATATTACATTATAAAAGTAAATTAGTAACTTTATTACAATTGTATACCCTTTATAAATCAAACAATATTATTGATCCACATTTGGTGCAATAGTAGATATATGGATAAAAATGAAAAATACATTACTACTTATGGATTATGCTACAACTTTGTCTCTCATTACAAAGCAAGGGGACAATATTATTTCTACATATTTTATGCAAAGTTTTGCCCCAAACTTTTTGCACTAAGAGATATAGAGATAAAAATTAAATAAATACACAACATAATATAGCTAACTTCCTTTTTATTCGTTGGAAAATTCTATGTGTACCATGTTTAAGCTATGTAATACAAGGCCCACTCTCCACTTCAGGCCATATTTGACTCAACACTTTTCGCACCAATTATGACGCAAACTCCTAAATAACCCACACACTAGTGAATTTTTCCACCACTTTTGATTGAAACATGCATAATCACATGATTAATGACATCATCCAATCTGATTCAAATACACATTATATCACTAATGAATCAATTTGCTTGATAATTGTGTCATTGATCACTAATCAGAACTTGTAAGTGCCATTTGTTACATTGTGCATTATACTTTGAAAGTATTTATATGTGAAATTAGTATTAAAGATGCTGACGTTAGGACACACAGTGTAATAATTTAGACAAGGATTTTAAAATTCGAATTGATGTTTGATTCAATAGAATCTTAAGCTGATAGCGCAAAAGGATAGCCCACCTAACTTTAAACTGTCATGATTCAGATACAGCAGAAATTAAAATCACCTCTTTACTGGCATGCTATTTTCAGTGTATTTCTTCCTTCTTTTGAATTTCTGTTTTAGTAAGAAATGTCATCTTATATGCCAGCCCATCTTATAACACCTGTGTAGGGGTGGTTTTTAAAAATAGATTGCAATCAGGAGGGGTTAGACAGGTGCAGAGAGAAACCTGGCCCAGCTCTTAAAGGGACAGGAAACACCAAAATATTCTTTCATGATTCGGATAGAACATACAATTTTAAACATCTTTTCAATTTCCTTCTATTATCAAATTTGCTTCATTCTCTTGTTATCTTTTGCTGAAGGAACATCATTGCACTACTGTCAGCTAGCTGAACACATCTATTTAGCCAATCACAAGAGACAAATGTGTGCAGGCACCAATTAGCAGCTAGCTCACACTAGTGCAACTTAATTTTTTACTTCCCTATCCCTTTAAACTATCCATTGAGTGCAAATAAATATATATGATACTCTGATTACATGTTATATTCACAATTATTCCTGCTCAGACTAATAATACATTTACAATATATACATATAGTGGTATAAATAAAGACAGAGATATGACAGACAACATTGTTTAGAACAAAAAAGGAACTTAGAGACATGTAAATATGGTTGCAAAAGATTTCTGACATAACACACACACACACACACACACATATATATATATATATATGTGTGTGTGTATATACATACTAAAATATGTATGTACAATATTAAAAAGAATTAGAATAATTCACTATCCACTTTGCACCAAATATGTCGCAAATACATGTGCTAAAGAGAAATGTGCTTGTTCGTGGACAGTAATAAAATAATGTAAATAAAGTTGGGAAAAAACTGAATAGCCACGACATTGATGAATGTTAGTTAAACACCAGTCCAATGTTCTTCGCACCGTACTTGACGCGCGTGTTTTTGACGGCTTTTTAATGAATAAAGAAGATCGTATTCAGATCCGTGGCCACGATGTTTGGTGATGTTTGGTGATGTTTGGCGAGCGTATTGATGCCCGCAAATGCAACATAGTTGACACTTTGATAAATAGGCCCCTATGTGTAAGGCACAGGTAACCATTTTGAAAAGAGGCACAGGCAGCTATCTAGATATAAGCTACAGTTTGCCATCTTGGAAAAGGAACAAACAACTATATAGATTTAAAGGGATAGAAAGTTCAAAATTGAAATATGCATGAGGGCATATTAATATTAAATAGAAGCATTTTTGCAATATACTTCCATTATCAAAAATACTTAGAGTAAAAGTTATTACTGTTTTTCGATGGCATACGCACATATGCTTAAGGACCTGTACATCAGTATTCAAGCTCAGAAACCTGGCGATGGTGTGTGCTGTGTCACCGCCGACTCTCTGAGAAGGTGAGGGTTTGAATATTGGTGCACAGGCCCTCAAACCATATGTGGTAAAGACCATTAATAACTTTTACTACAAGCATTTTTGCTACAAACAGCTATCTTGAAAAGCACAAATAGCCATCTTGGAATAAGGTGCACATATCTCTCATTTTACAATATCTGAGGGCAAGACAGACTGACAGTTATCAATCAGAAAATGAAGTCACTATTCAATAAGGCATCTTGTAATGAGTCCCATATCTTTAGGCTGGGAGGTATGTAATAGATTCATAAATGCACTCAGTAGTAACACAGTATTGGTCTCTATATAGATGCATGCCAACATCAGAAGCAGGTCTAAAACTGCAATACAAGATAACATCCCATTACACTATGCCACAACACATTATTAAAAGAGAAGATGATTTCATTAAAGTGTAGATAAATAAACATAAAAGCCAAAACAACCTACTGACTAAATAAGTATAACTGTACTTTACAGGGACAAAAAACAAGAGATTGTGGGGAATGGTTGTGATTGAAAAAAAAAATATCTGGAGCTAAAGATCCTTTCATGAGGTCAGAATAAAGCAAAACATTAAGTAATAATGCAGTTGCATCCACATGAAAAGATATGATTTTACTCTCTGGGGTCTATTTATCAAAGTGTCAAACGAAAATATGCCGGAATTCCACATCGTAATTGTTGCGAGATTGATCAGACCTAGTTTTCAAAGCCTCAAGATCGGCAAATGTTAAAATTTGTGATGTAACATACGATCCTGTGATCTCAATCTGACGCAGATCGATGCTTACGTCATTACAGATGTTCCGAATACACATTCGGCTCTATTTGACACTTTTTCCAAATTATCAAACTTCTAACAGGTACGCTCGCTGCTATTCCGATGCATCGTACCTGGTTTTCAATCCGCAACCCTTGAGGCCGCGGATGCCATAGAAATCAATGGGAGTCTGAAATCACCGAAAGCTTATGTTCGATGCTGCAAGAGAAAAAAAGTTACATTTACACCTAACACCCTAACATAAACCCCAAGTCTAAACACCCCTAATCTGCCGTCCCTGACATCGCAGCACATACATAACGTTATTAACCCCTATTCCGCCGCTCCCCGCCACTGCCGCCACTAAATAAACTTATTAACCCCTAAACCTCTGGCCTTCCACATCACCACCACTAACTAAACCTATTAACCCCTAAACCGTCAGCCCCCCACATCGCAAAAAAACTAAATTAAGCTATTAACCCCTAAACCTAACAACCCCTTAACTTTAAATTAAAATTACAACATCCCTATCTTCAAATAAATTAAAACTTACCTGTAGAATTAAAATAAACTAATTTTAAACTATTAATTAACCTACCCTAACTATTATACTACAATTAAATTAAACTACCAATTAAATAAACTAAATTACATATTAAAAAACCTAACCCTACTAAAATTATTTAAATATACAATTAAACATTATTACAAAGTCCTAAATTACAAAAACAAACACTGTTACAAAAACAAACGAACACTAAATTCCGAAAAATAACAAACCAAATTATCAACAAATTTTTTTTTTACACCTAATCTAATAGCCCTATCAAAATAAAAAAAAAACCTAGTCTACAATAAAATACCAATGGCCCTTAAAATGGCCTTTTGTGGGGCATTGCCCCAAAGATAACAGCTCTTTTATCTGGCAAAAAAAAATACAAACCCTCCCCAACAGTAAAACCCACCACCCAACCAACCCCCCCAAATAAAAAAACTATCTAAAATAACCTAAACTACCCATTGCCCTGAAAAGGGCATTGCCCTTAAAAGGGCATTTAGCTCTTTTACTGCCCAGACCATAATCTAAAAATAAAATCCACCCAACAAACCCTTAAAAAAATCTAACACCGACGATCCACTTACAGTTCTTGAAGTATCCATCCAGCCGGCGAAGTCCTCCAGGTGGCAAGAAGTCTTCATCCATGCAGCAAGAAGTCTTCATCCAGGCGGCAAGAAGTCTTCATCCAGACGGCAAGAAGTCTTTATCCAGGCCGCCTCTTCTATCTTCATCCAGCCGGCGCAAAGCGGGTCCATCCTGAAGACATCCGGCGTGGAGCATCCTCTTCATACGGTCTCCGCCGTACACTGATTCTTCAATGGTTAGGTTTTTTAATATGTAATTTAGTTTATTTAATTGGTAGTTTAATTTAATTGTAGTATAATTGTTAGGGTAGGTTAATTAATAGTTTAAAATGAGTTTTAATTCTACAGGTAAGTTTTAATTTATTTGAAGATAGGGATGTTGTAATTATAATTTAAAGTTAAGGGGTTGTTAGGTTTAGGGATTAATAGCTTAATTTAGTTTTTTGCGATGTGGGGGGCTGGCGGTTTAGGGGTTAATAGGTTTAGTTAGTGGTGGTGATGTGGGAGGCCAGAGGTTTAAAAGGTTAATAAGTTTATTTAGTGGCGGCTGTGTCGGGGAGCAGTGGGATAGGGGTTAAGTACTTTATTTAGGTTGCGGCAGTGTCGGGGAGCGGCAGGATAGGGGTTAATAACATTATTTAGGTTGCAGCGGTGTCGGGGAGTGGCGGTATGGAGGTTAAACATTTTAGTATAGTTGGAGCGTTTAGTGAAATGGTATAAATAAAGTTGGGAAAAAGCCGAAGAGACGCGAGATCGATGACTGCTAGTTAACAACAGTCCGATGCTCATCGCCCCGTACTTGGTGTGCGTGTCACTGACGGCTTTTTTATAAATAAGGAGAGCGTATTGAGATCCGCAGCAGCAATTTTTGGTGATGTTAGGCGAGCGTATTGATGCTGGCAAATGCAACATAGTTGACGCTTTTATAAATATCCCCCTCTGGCTTTTTTTATCTTGCACTAACTTCATGTTAGCCAGGATAATGGTTGGCTTTCACTGGGTGCAATAATAATCATTCCTGTCACTTAACATTTTGCTTTATTCTGCCCTCATGAAAGGATCTTAGCTCCAGATATATATATATTTTTTAAATCACAACCATTCCCCACAATCTCTTTTGCTTTGGGCAGACCTGAGCAGGCACCAAACCAAAGATATATATCCATGACAGTCACACTAAACAGCCAAGAGTAACAGCCAAACTTTACTGCAGTCGCCAGCCTCAAATAACACTTACCTTACCTTCTTTCTTAACAGTCCAGGAGGTCTGGTTGGCGATCGATAGCTTTCACATGAGGTGACCAACACAGGCACAGCACATGGCATGCAATGTCCCACCAGGCCTGGCCTATGGCTGCCTGAAGCTCACTAACGGCATCATGTGATGACATGTGTGTATACAAATCTGCAGGGCCACTGTTACCTGCAGTCCTGCACCTTGCCTGGCTCTGGCTCACTAACTAAAATTTGTGGCCAAGCCGAGGCCGTACTCCAGTCCCACTGGCCCTGAGCCTCCTCCCCATGTCATGATGACATGTATTGTACAAACAGCCGCACCACGCACTGCTGTGTGCTTCAGCTGCCTTTATACCAGGGCCGTCTTTAATATTGACTGGACCCTGGGCAAATATTTTCTTGGACCCTCCCTATTCTGTCACATTTTTTTGAAACATTAAACCATAGATCAATAAGCATCATCATTAAAGTGATAGAAAACACCTTGTAGATACAAAAAAATATTCTGTAGTCTAAAGTCTTCAATTTATTAACATATCTGAAGTTACATACACATAGATTACGAGTTTTGCGTTATGATTGAAAAAGCAGCGTTATGGACCATAACGCTTCATTTTCCCTAACGCTGCTATTACGAATCTTGTCGGTATAGGTGTACCGCACACCTGTTAGCCTGTCATGCAACGTCAGTACCGCACTTTTAAAAAAATCCTTTTTCAATGGTGCCAGTATTACGAGTTTGCCTGGGAGGCAAAAAAGTGAACGGTACACTCTATAACCACAAGATCCATACTGCCATCTAAAGTCAGTAGTTATGAGTTTTACTCTACAAAGTTGTAACATAAAACTCATAACTAAAGTGTTACAAAGAACACTAACACCCATAAACTACCTATTAACCCCTAAACCAAGGCCCTCCCGCATGGCAAACACTACAATAAATTTATTAACCCCTAATCTGCCGCTCCGGACAACGCCGCCACTATTAAAATGTATTAACCCCTATTCCGCCGCTCCCCGACATCGTCGCCACTATAATAAAGTTATTAACCCCTAAACCGCTGCCCTCCCGCATCGCAAACTCTATTTAAATATTATTATCTAATCTGCCATCCCCCTAACTAACTAACTAACTAACAATTAAACTATTATAATTATTAAACTAAAATTAAACCATCTACCAATTAAATTAAACTAAACTGCACATTAAAAAATCCTAACACTACAAAAAGTATCTAATTACAAAAATAAAAAAATAACTAAATTACACCCCCCCCCCACTAAATTACGAAAAATAACAAAAATAAAAATGAATTAAACCTAATCTAATAGCCCTATCTAAATAAAAAAGCCCCCCCAAAATAAAAAAAAACCCTAGCCTACAATAAACTACCAATGGCCCTTAAAATTGCCTTTTTGTGGGGCATTTCCCCAAAGATATCCGCTCTTTTACCTGTAAAATAAAATACAAACACCTCCAACAGTAAATCCCACCACCCCCAACAACCAACACCCCCAAATAAAATAACTATCTAAGAAAACCTAAGCTAACCATTGCCCTGAAAAGGGCAGTTGCATGGGCATTGCCCTTAAAAGGGCATTTAGCTCTTTTACATGCCCAGACCCTAAACTAAAAATAAAACCCGCCCAAAAAAACCTTAAAAAAATCTAACACTAACCCCCGATGATCCTCTTAAAGTTCTAGAAGTCCCGCTTGAAGGATCCATCCAGCCGGCGAAGTCATCATCCATGTGGCAAGAAGTCTTCATCCAGGCAGCCTCTTCGATCTTCATCCAGCTAGCGAAGTCCTTATCCAGGCGGCAAGAAGTCTTCATCCAAACGGTATCTTCTATCTTCATCCATCCAGCACGGAGCGGGTCCATCCTGAAGACATCCGGCGCGGAGCATCCTCTTCATATGGTCACCGCCGTAAACTGGTACTTCAATGCAAGTGACCCAATCCAAGATGGCGTTCCTTGCATTCCTATTGGCTGAAAGATTTCAATCAGCCAATAGGAATTAGAGCTGCTAAAATCCTATTGGCTGATCCAATCAGGCAATAGGATTGAGCTCTCATCCTATTGGCTGTTCCAATCAAATTAGAACCTTATTTTGCAGCAAGTGTTTTTTAATTGGACAAACTCTGACTACTGTTTTTAGCGTAAAACAGTGATGATCCAATCAGCAGTGATGATCCAAACAGCAGTGCAAGTCGTGCAACTCATATGGGAATTGGATAAGCAGCATTTCCCGCTCTGGACCAGCAGTGCTCTCCGAGTCCCAAATAGTATTTCTGCTGTGTGCTTAATCCTTTTGCGGGGGTTAAACGCACACTAGAGTAATGTTTTGCATGCAAAAGAGAGATTCAACAAAGCCCACTGTATCAGTCAAAAAGTTAACGACCCCCTAACTTTATATTAAAAATTATAATTTCCCTATCTTAAATTAAATTAAAACTTACCTGTCAAATTAAATAAATTAATTTTAAACTAACAATTAAACTATTATAATTATTAAACTAAAATTAAACCATCTACCAATTAAATTAAACTAAACTACACATTAAAAAATCCTAACACTACAAAAAGTATCTAATTACAAAATAAATAAATAACTAAATTACAAAAAAAACCCAACTAAATTACGAAAAATAACAAACAAATTATAAAAAATAAAAAATAATTAAACCTGCCCTGAAAAGGGCAGTTGTATGGGCATTGCCCTTAAAAGGGCATTTAGCTCTTTTACATGCCCAGACCCTAAACTAAAAATAAAACCCGCCCAAAAAAAACTTAAAAAAATCTAACACTAACCCCCGATGATCCTCTTAAAGTTCTAGAAGTCCCGCTTGAAGGATCCATCCAGCCGGTGAAGTCATCATCCATGTGACAAGAAGTCTTCATCCAGACGGCATCTTCTATCTTCATCCATCCGGCACGGAGCGGGTCCATCCTGAAGACATCCGGCGCGGAGCATCCTCTTCATATGGTCACCGCCGTAAACTCGTACTTCAATGCAAGTGACCCAATCCAAGATGGCGTCCCTTGCATTCCGATTGGCTGAAAGATTTCAATCAGCCAATAGGAATTAGAGCTGCTAAAATCCTATTGGCTGATCCAATCAGCCAATAGGATTGAGCTCTCATCCTATTGGCTGTTCCAATCAAATTAGAACCTTATTTTGCAGCAAGTGTTTTTTAATTGGACAAACTCTGACTACTGTTTTTATCGTAAAACAGTGATGATCCAATCAGCAGTGATGATCCAAACAGCAGTGCAAGTGGTGCAACTCAGATGAGGATTGGATAAGCAGCATTTCCCGCTCTGGACCAGCAGTGCTCTGCGAGTCCCAAATAGTATTTCTGCTGTGTGCTTAATCCCTTTGCGGGGGTTACACGCACACTAGAGTAATGTTTTGCATGCAAAAGAGAGATTCAACAAAGCCCACTGTAGCAGTCAAAAAGTTAACATTGTATAAGAATTTTTTTTAAAACTGTATGAAGTAAGTTCTTGGTTGACATTGATTAGTCTGTGAATTTATCATAACAATGTTATTTTGTCCTTTGCTTGTACAACTCTGTTTATAATAAATGGGTCTATTTGTGCTTTAACTTTAACATTTTTGTATCCACCTGTATAGCATTGGTGCATAACAGCTGAATGATAAGTGCAATAAAAGGACTGCAGCAAGAAAATTCCAAGTGAAGCTATTCAACAGAAATAATATAGCCATATCTTACTTCTGCCACCTGCGGTTACCCTCTGCTGGGAACTGGGGTCTGGGAAGGAGAAGGACGGAACGTTCAACTTCAGCATCCTGACCAGCAAGTTCAGTTATAGATTTGTGTTACTATAAAAGAATTACCCCAGTGTTTATATAGTAAATAATAAACTTCTAAATACACTGCCTCTTGGTATAAACAACTAACAGCTTCGAGAGGCAGTGTAGAAGTTTATTATTTACTATATAAAGTGTAGTGTTTACATTATTTAGCTGTTAGCTGTTTATACAGAGAGTCAGTATATTTAGAAGTTTATTATTTACTATATAAAGTGCAGTGTTTACAATAGCGGAGTTACGGAAATTGACGACCACCAGTTTTGACAATCACCAGTTTTGACACAGCACCGGCAACTACTAGTGACACTGGACTGAACTGATTAATTCGGACGTAGCGCGACCTGAAATTAGACCACGCTCACTTACAGCATCACAACGCTAGAGAATGTCTCGTGACATCATTGTGGGCATGAGGCAGTCATTTGTAATTCAGCCGCCCGCACTTGTTGAAAATGTGTGTGACACCTCACCTGCTTGACCTGTCCCGGTGATACTGGGGGCTGGGGTGGGTGGCAATCCTACTGTGATGCAGATTGCACGGCCAGGAAAACTATTTGCAAGCTCAATTGGCAGCTGCTTTGGGCCCCACAACAAAGACTGGGGCCAGGGCAGCTGCCCCCGTTAAGACGGCCTGCCCCTGTTGACCCACACATGTTAGGACTGAGTGTGTCACAGTGTCTAAAGTCATATTTTGTGGAGTATGTTCGGGGCTAAGGTAACTGATGGCCCAACAGCTGCTGCACCACCATATTAAAACACAACATCTTGTCACATTGTCAGTCACAATAAATAAAATTTTGCTGCAAACTAAGACCCACAGTGTGGGCGGGGCTAAGGTAACCGGCGGCCCACTGGGATTTGCCCTTGTATACCCTATTGCCAGTCCCGGCCTGGGTACAGCAGACACAGCTGGTTTGAAGATGGCTGTCACTGGTATAGTAGACACAGGTTTCTCATCAGGCACCGGGTACCCAGTGGGTACTGTTGGTGAAACTGTCATGGGATACCAGATAGGTACAGCAGGCACAGCTGGTTTAAAGAAGGCTATCACTGGTATGGTGGTCACAGGTTTCTCAACAGGTACAGGATACCCAGCGGGTACTGTTGGTGAGACTGTCACAGGATACCAGATAAGTATAGCAGGCACAGCTTTGGGAACAAGGTGAACATACACCGGTATCAGGTTATTCTGCTTAACTTTCAGGAACCAGGTGAGCATACGCAGGTGCAAGGTAAGTAAACTTAGTCGCTAGAGCAAGGTGAGCATAGGTAGGTGCAAGGTAAGTATGCTTGGTCTCAGGAGCAAGGTGAGTATACACAGGTATCAGGTAAGTATGCTTCGTCTCAGGAGTAAGGTGAGCATACACAGGTATCAGGTAAATATGCTTTGTCTCAGGAGTAAGGTGAACATACACAGGTATCAGGTAATTACTCTTTAATCTCAGGTGCAAGGAGAGCATATACAGGTATCAGGTAAGTTTGCTTGGTCTCAGAAGTAAGGTGAGCATGCACAGGTATCAGGTAAGTATGGTTTGGTCTCAGAAGCATGGTGAGCATACACAGGAACCAGGTAAGTATGCTTTGGTCTCAGGAGCAAGTTAGGTAAGCAATAACTCAGCCCAGAGTGATGGGCTGGGCTAGTTCGTATAGGAACTCCCACACCTGAGTCCTCCAGGTGGGAGTTCCTTTAATTGAGAAATGGCCCCTTTAAAATATAGGCAGTGCAAGGCCATGCACGCCTAGAGAGCTGCAGTTGAAGACAAGTTGGAGTTTCGGTGTCCATCCGCGTGGGACGCTGAGAAGGAGAGCGGTAATCGCAGCGTTCACTGAGACTGGGTCCCTCCATCCCGGTAATGGTAAGAACCCTTACATCGCAACTATTCTAAATATCACTAATATTACAAGGTAAAAGTTATGGTTTCCCATGTAAAACATATTAAAGTAAATCATTACACTCATAAAAAACATTTTTAATAAAAATTATTATTTCATTCCTAAGATATGCTGAGTCCGCAACGTCATCAATTACTAATGGGAATATCACTCCTGGCCAGCAGGAGGAGGCAAAGAGCACCACAGCAGAGCTGTTAAGTATTACTCCCCTTCCCATAAACCCCAGTCGTTCTCTTTGCCTCTGTCAATGGAGGAGGTGAAGTTTTGGTGTCTGAAGAAAATTGGATTTCTTTCTCTACAAGCAAGATTTTTGGGTCTAGCCGTAGTCCACTTTAGTCTCTTCAGTAAGGCAGTGGTGGCTTTAAAGCAGTTAGGAACTTCTGAGGTGGCCCTTGCTGCATTTTCCTAACATTTTGGCTTCCCATGGAACAGAAAGCCAGAATAGGTTTACTCTGTTCATTCTTTTTTCTACAGGTCTCTGTGAGGAGTGGCATCCTCTTACACTGTGTAGGCTGTCGTCCTGCCTGACAGCTAGATTGCAGGTAAGTGCCTTTTTTATCTTCTTGGTAGGAGATAGGCACTTGAAAAGATTATGCTGCAATGCTAAGGGACTTAAATATCCTTTATACAGGATACATACAGACAGGGAGCAGGCAGCTGATTGTGACTTAGAGACTAAGGGCTATTTCTTTGAGTTGGCTTAAAGTATATCCCTTTTTTATTTTTTGTGGGCATTAGTTAAGCTAAACAAGTTTCATTATGCAAACTAATGTTAACTGCTCTGCTGTGGTGCACAGTTTTGGCAGCAGATTAGTCTCACAGACACAGTTTATTTATAAATTTTATTTTTATTGAGGCAATGAAACAAGTCAGAGTACAAACACAGTATAAAGGACAATATCTCAAACAGTATTACATGACAGTAATTCCTTCTTTCGAACATAGATACACTGAGCATTAATGGGAGCGTGGTATTGACCTTAATAATGCCTCTTTTCTTATAATAAGTTAACATAACATGCAAGCGTCAACAGTGTAAATTAGGTCCACTTATGGGACCTGTAAACTGGTACTTATCGGGAGACAGAACTCTCAGGATTAAGGGTTCACAATATAGAACATATAGAGAAGAAACTAAGTTTTAAGTAATTGTCATCATCTTAAGACAAACATTGTGATAATTGTTAAATTCTGATGCGGGAAACAACTGGAGGATAACTTATGGTTATGGGGAAGGGGTATATCCCAGAGAACCATGGTCAGGAGGTGGGGGGAAGGGAAAGGTGGGAGAAGGAGAGAGGTAATGGGGCAAAAAAAAAAAGAAAAAGGAGAGAGAAGGGCCACTGAAGGCTGGAGGAGTGATCGGGCCACCAGGGTCACAGCCCAGTCTCTAGGGCTGCACAACTATCTGTTCGCCCACCAAAACGCCGGCATCGTCAGGTCTCCTAAACTCCTCCCATGTCAACCATATAGAGCAATAGAAGTTATAACGACCTTCGACCCTTAACGCGTATTCTTCCATGTTTTGAATGTAATCCAAGGACTCAAGGACTGGGGTAAGCGTAACAGGGGTTTGTTTCATCCACTGCCTAGCTATAACGAGTTTTGCCGCTAAGAGGATGACAACACCTAGTAGGCGGGATGACTTTGGGAGGCCCTGCAGTCCAAGATGAAAGAGCGCCGTATCTCCTGTGAGGTCATCGACAAGACCCAATCTCCGGAGTAGCCTCGCTACCTGAGTCCAAAATTGGTTCAATTTGGGGCATTCCCACCAGATATGGAGGTGGGTACCTCGCTGGGCGCATCCTCTCCAACAGTCCGCTGACCTGGAGGGATATATTCTGTGCAACCTGGTCGGAACCCAATGCCACCGAAGTAGGATTTTAAGATATAATTCAAAGAGGTTGGAGCAGTGCACCGCTGCGCTGACATCCTGGAGAGCACGCTGCCATTTACCATCTGATGTCACTACCCCCAAGTCTCTCTCCCAGTCCTCTGTGGACCGGGTTTTTAAGAAGTGAGGGGAGATAAGGAGAATTCTGTAATGGAACGATAGGGAGCCCCGTAGAGGTCTACCAACCAACCACCTCCTCTCCCAGTTGGTGAGAACTCTCATGTTAGCTTTCTGAAATCCCCAGGATAAAAGGAGCGAAACTAGGCGGAGGTATTCGAATTGCAACTCTCTAGGGAAGTTGTCCGTCGGATAAGCTTGGGGTGGAATAGCCAGGACGTCTCCCCTATATAGGTCTGAGAGTAGTCTGATCTCTAAGGCTTCCCATTTCCTGGGGTGCGATTCAGGAAGGCACTGTAGTAAAGCCTTGATAGAGTGTATAGGGGAGGGGTGCGGGGCCACCGAGTCAAGAGGCCGTAGCTCTCTCCAAAGCTTCAGGCAGGTCTTGATTGTGCGGCAATGTATTCCGCTCAGCACCTCTGCATGATCTGGGATCCATATAAGAGTGGCCAAGTCCACTCCAGCGGGCAGCGAGCCCTGCTCTATTTGGTACCACCCTGCAGAGCAATCCTTCACCCCCCAGGCGGTAATATGTGAGAGCATAGCAGCCTTGTAGTATAATGTAATGTTTGGCATCGACAAGCCTCCGCATCGTTTTGGCTTTTGTAGTTGGGTCAGGGGTAGCCGTACGTGGCGCCCTTTCCACACGTATTTCGTAAAGATAGATTGAAAGTGGTTGAGAAGATATGCCGGAACAGGAACCGGGAGGCACCGAAAGAAATAGATCAACTTTGGGAGTAAGAGCATCTTTACAGCTGCAACTCTACCCGTCCAAGAGACCTCCGGCACCTTCCAACTAGAGACAGTCTGTTGGAACTCCTTGAGCAGTGACCCGTAGTTTGCGGTCACTATTTGTTTAGGGTCATGAGAGAGCATTACCCCCAGGTGTTTCAGTCCTTCGGTTGACCATTTAAATGGATATGTTCTCCTCAGGGTCTCCAGAGTGGTCTTGTCTAGACCAATAGCGTAGGCTTCAGTCTTGGTATAATTGAGCTTGTAATATGTTAGGTTAGCAAACTCGGTCAAGATCCTGAACAATTCAGGAAGCGACTCTTCTGGGTCTGCTAAAAAGATTGTCAAGTCATCCGCGAATAGCGCTAGGACTTGCGGGATATCATGCAACACCAGGGGTTGGATAGAGGGGGATGCCCGGAGTTTCGTTGCCAGCGGTTCCATCATGAGAGCATAAAGAAGTGGCAACAGGGGACACCCCTGTCTCGTGCCATTCTTGATCTCAAAAGGTCTAGATACAAACCCCAGTCCTCTGACTCTAGCGGATGGGCCTGAGTATAGGGCCATTACCGCCGTGATAAAAGCAGGAGGGAATCCAAAAGAGCGCAGAACCTCGATCATGTATTCCCACCGGACCCTGTCAAATGCTTTCTCAGCATCCAACGACAGGGTAACCAGTGGGATCTTAAGTGCGGCTGTCTCAGAAAAGATATTCAACAGACGCCTGGTATTGTCTGAGCCTTGGCGTCCCGGGGTAAATCCCACCTGATCCTGGTGGATCAGACCCGGAAGGATTTTATTTAGCCTTGAGGCTAAATTTTTTGCGTATAGCTTTACATCTCCATTGATGAGAGATATTGGGCGGTAGCTCTCACAGAGCTCAGGGCTCTTCCCAGGTTTGGGTATAGTTATGATTGATGCCTCTAAGAATTCCCGGGGGAAGCTACCAGCATCCATGGCCTCACCAAACACAAGAGCAAGAAGAGGACATAGTGGGGTAACAAATTTTTTATAAAACATGGCATCGAAGCCGTCCGGTCCTGGGGATTTATGTGCCTTAAGACTCTTAATCGTCTTCTCAATCTCCTCCACTGTGATAGGGGCAGTGAGAAGATCCCTCATATCATCTGGAACCTGCGGCAGTTGAAGTTTGTGTAGGAACTTGGGGATAGCGTGTGCCGGCCCATAGTGGGAACAGGGGTCAGCAGATATCTGGTATAAACCACTGTAGTAGTCTGCAAAGACATCTCCTATATCACTAGGAGAATAAAATTTTCTGCTATCTCTTTTGATTTAAGCTATCTTGTTCAGTAAGGTTTTCTGTTGGAGTTTGTGGGCCAGGAGTCGGTCCGCCCTATCCCCTATGTGGTAGTATCTCTGTTTCAGAAGATAAAGTCCCCTCTGAACTCTCTCTAGTTCACAAGTTTCGATCTGCTTTTTGAGAGTCTGGACCCTCCTGACCAGGGAGTCTGTTCTAGCTCTTCTGAGCTGAGTCCTAGAGATAGAGTAGTCATGATATAGTTGGGCTAAGCTGGCTCCTTTGTGTCGCCTAATCTCTGAGGACTTCTGCATGAAGAGCCCGCGGAGGTAGGCCTTAAGTGTCGCCCACAGGGTCAGCGCAGATGTAGTTCCCGTGTCATTTATGTTCAGAAACCCCTCTATTTCCCGTATCCAAAGTGGGATTTGAGGGTCAGCGAGGAGGTGTTCTGGTAGACGCCAAGAGTGTCCACCCTCCCCAGAGGGAGAGAAAGTGATATCTACAACTACTGCATCATGATCTGACCAAACACAAGGTACGATCCTGGCCGCCGCAACCGTCTGCAGTGTCCATGAGTGACAAAAAAAATAATTGAGCCGAGAAAAAGACAGAGAGGGGGACGAATAACAGGTGTAGTCGTCGACATCAGGGTGTAGGGCCCTCCAGACATCGTGATATGAGTGTTGTGAGACAACATTCTTAAAGAGGTGAGAGTAATGTTCCTCTCCTCGGTGTGGAGGTCCCTTTCTTTGTGACTTTCTATCCCTGCGCGGGTCCCACACAAGATTACAGTCACCACCTATAATAACATGGCCCTGTTTAAGTCGGCCTACTTTACCTAGCAGATTGCCGAGGAAGCGAGTCTGGTTGACGTTGGGGGAATACAGAGCGACTAGCGTGACCAGATTGTTATCCAATCGGCAGACACATATTATATAACGGCCAGAAGGGTCCGTTTCAAGGTAGATGGGCTTGTAGGAGACATGTCTACCAATTAGGACAGTAACTCCCCTGGCTTTTTTGTGGAACGCTGAGGACAAGCGAACCGGGAAATCTCTGGGGTGGAACATGGCGGCCCGAGACTCCGTCCAGTGGGTCTCCTGTATGTACACAACGTCGAGACGTTGGGTTTTCAAAAATTTGAGGAGTAAACTTCTCTTTGTGGGGGAATTCAGGCCTCTAACGTTCAGCGTGCCCACTTTCATTGTGAAGGGAGAAAAAAAAAAAAAAAAGGGGGGAGAGAAGGGGGTGTGAGGCAAAGACTATGGGAGCTAAGGGAGGGTACACACTAGATTCCACCAGGTTCTCCGGGCTGGGCAGAGGCTACTACACTCTGCCAAATAGGGAGTGCGGAGGATAGAATAAATAATCCCTAACCGCACCGAGAATACAACCCCCGTGGGGGGGGGGGAAGAGGTAGTGAAGGAGGAGAGAACTTGGAGGCTCCCCTCCACCACCGGTGTGTGTTATATTGTCATTAATCATCCTACATAGGAACCTGTGGCCAGGTAATCTTAAGGGCGAAGTGGAGAAGGGACAATGGGAAAATGCAAGGGAGAAGGAGGGGGGAGGGAAGGTGGCAGAGAGTCTAGGCAGATTAGGAGAGAGCAATGTACCTATGTTATATTTCAGACCATAGGTAGTTGGAAGGGGTGGAGAGTCTAAAGGTTGCTGAAGGCCTGTGTCAGGGGTCAGGTAGCTCATGTAGGTCTTAAAGAATGGGTAGGTACAAGCATGTATATAGACAGCTGCCATTGTAACACATGATTTGTAATATCACAGAGAGGTAAAAGGTAATGAATAGGCCCGAGGTGGGCACAGAGTAAAAGTACCTAGAAGGGAGAAGTGAGGTGGAGCGGATTCTGATGATAAGGTTGGGGGGAGATCAGGGAGCAAAAAGGTGGGTGAGAAGAGGTAGGGTGCAATGAAGCAATACCTAGAGGGTAACGGATGATGTAATAAATCAGAATACACCTGAAAAACAATATGTTCCCAACACTTGACAGTACCCATATGGCAGATCTCCTCCCCAGCACCTCCCCCTAGGGAAATCCTCCCTTAAGTCCATGGGGAATGATGATGGACTGAGCAAACAACACTGGTAAAGAAACAGGGAGGTTGGGCAGAGAGAGGTTAAAAAAGAGAGCCAAAGGGGCAGAGCAGTGGGAGGGGAGAGGGAGTAGGGTTAGGGAGATAAGAGAGAGCAGAATGAGAGGGGAGGGATAGGCGGATGGCAGGGGGCTATCAACAATCCAGGGGAGAAGGGAGAAATGGGGGGGAGGAGGTAATATGATTGTGGGAAAGATATTGGAGCAGGGAAAGGTAGTGTGAAGAGCGGGGTACAGGGAGAAGGGGAGAGCGGAGGGGAGGATGATAGAGATGGGGAGAGATGGAAGGAGAAAACATAATCATCAAAAGCACCATTCTGTAAAACATTAACCTGAAATCATCGGTGGAGCATTATACAAGACTAACAGTGCAAGTTAAACTCATAGAGACTTTAAATACAATCTGTTCTCGGCTTTTAACATTGCCCATAAAACAAATCTCTTCCTCGGCACCCCCCACTAGGGCAGTCCTCTCTCAAGTCCGGAGGAAGCGATAATGGGTTGAACAACAACACTGGCAAGAATGGGAGAATTGAGCGAAGAAAGGCTGAGGGGAAGGGAGGAGGGGAAGGGGAGAGAGAAAAGGAGGAGCGAGCAGAGGGAAAGGGAAGGGATAGGCGGATGGCGGGGCCATCAACAATCCAGGGGAGGAGGGAGAGATGGGGGAGAGGAGGCAATATGATAGTGAGGAAGATATTGGAGCTGGGGAGGGTAGGGAGAGGAGCAGGGTACAGGGAGAAGGGGAGAGATGGGGAAAGATGATAGAGATGGAGAGAGATGGAAGGAGAAAACATAACCATCAAAAGCACCTTTATGTAAAACATTAACCTGAAATCGCCGGTGGAGCATTATACAAGACTAACAGTGTAAGTTAAACTCATATAGACCTTAAATGCAAACTGTTCTCGGCATTTAACATTGCCCATATAACATATCTCTTCCCCAGCACCCCCCACTAGGGCAGTCCTCTCTCAAGTCTAGAGGAAGCGATAGTGGGTTGGACAAACAACATTGGCAAAAATGGGAGAGCTGAGCGGAGAAAGGCTCAGGCGAAGGGAGGAGGGGAAAGGGGAGAAAGGAAAGAAGGAGTGAGGCAGCAGGATTAGGGAGATGGGAAGAGTAGAGGGGAAGGAAGTGGGTGTATGCGGTTGGTAGGGGGTATCAACATTCCAGGTCGAAAGGGAGGACTGTTAGGGGAAAGAGGGAATAGGGTAGTAGGAAAGGTGATAGAGTCGGGAGGGTAGTGGGAGGAGCAGGGTATGGGGAGAGGGGAGGGTAGAGGGAAAGATGATAGAGATGAGGAGAGTCAGGAGGAGACAACATAGTCATCAGAGGCACCACTATGTAAAACATTAATTTGGCATCATAGGTGAGACATCGTATAAAACAAACATTGCAATTTTAACTCATATTAACAGCAAACATTTTAACTTGAACTAGATGATCTTTCACATGTACGTTACCAGTTCCCTGGCTACCTCCAGGTCTCGGTAGCAATAACAGTCCTCATGGAGAAATGGTCTATTAAAGGCGTTCCATATCTCAGTCTTCTGGAGGTGTGGCAACAAAATAAGCAGGACTCTAGCAACTTGTGGTTGGGGAAAGGAAAGAAGGAAACATGGAGCAAGGAGTAATATACAAGAGTGTCAGTCAGTTGTACATTACCAGTTCTTCAGCACCACTATGGTGCCAGGAGATGTCACAAGCCTTTTGGAGGTTGGGCAATAATAGGGAATCTACTCAACACCCCCAGAGGGGCAGGTAGGTAATCATGAGGCCACTGCAGGTGGTGTAGGGAGTTATGGGTCATCGACCAGGATCTTGTCGAGGTGCCTCTTGTCTGTCCGGGTTCCAGGCTTGGGCCCCCACTCTCAGCAGGGGCCCTGCTCTCTGTGGTTGGGGAGGATCTTCATTTCCATTTACAGATGGTAAGTTCCAGACTCTCAGCAGGTCTTGCGCCTGACGTGGAGTAAGAGCAGTGTGCTGGGCACCATCTTTGGTGATGATTAATTTAGTAGGAAATCCCCATCTGTATCGAATTTGGTGGGCCCTCAGAGCTCTAGTGGTTTCGTTGAAACTTCTTCTTTGTTGAAGCGTGAATGAGGACAGATCAGGATATAGTGAGATGCCTTTAAATTGGTCCGGGAGTTGGGGTTGTCTTAAGGTGACTTTCAAGAGTCTGTCTTTGAAGGAGAAATAATGTAACCTGGCTATGGTATCTCTGGGTTTATCCATAGGGAGGTTTTGCGGCCTAGCAGCCCTGTGGATTCTATCGATTCTTGCATCTTGTTCCCCTGATGGTCCTATGATAGATCTAAATAGTGCTTGGGCAAATTTTTCTAGTTCCTGAGGACCCACAGACTCTGGGATTCCCTGGATTCTAATGTTGTTCCGTCTGGAACGGTCTTCTAGGTCTGCTAATTTCGCCTCCAAGGAGGACACCTGATCCGCCAAATTTTGTGTATAGCTGACCCAGTTTGTATGATCCACTAACAGGTCTTCCTGTTTGCGTTCTATTATGTCCGTTCGTTCATTAACTGTGACAATGTCCTTTCTGAGGTCATCGAAGGACCTCTCCAGTTTGTCAAATCTTTTCGTGAATGACTGAGTCTGCTGATCCAGTAATAGTTTCATGGAATCCATGGTGATCGTTTCAGCATGCCTGTGGGAGGGTGGTGAGCTCCTCACACTAGCCCTCCCCTCTGATAGAGGAGGCGAGACAGATCTATCATCATCCGAGATGTCCGGCAGTGGGTCCCTGATAGGCTGAAAATGGTCCCGGACTGTATGCTTTGAAGGGTGCAGTCCTTTTGACTTCTTCTTGGCTTGCTGTGACATTGTATACCAGAGACTGTAGCAGATAGTGGGTGGTGTGTCAAGAGGTGTTTGCAGGGAAAGGGTCTCGGGAGGGAAACCTGGTAGGTTCAGCTGGCTTACACCGGCAGGGAGGGGCGCCACAGGGTTTAGCACATCATGGCTATGTTGCGTATGTCAGGTAGTTAGGAGAAGTACCTTTTACAAAGCTGCTTCAGCGGTTGACTGCAGGGCAAGCAGGCAGCAGTGCAGAGGTCAGGTGGCTCCTGGGAGCAGGGAGCCTTGGCAGAGCGTGTCTCTCCTCAGGGGAAAAAATGCCTCCACTGGGCACAGCCGGGAAAGGGATGTAGGTTATGACCCGCTCTGGGAAGCAGAGCGGGAAAGGAGGAGGAGAGACACTATAGAGCTGTGTCAATCTGGGATGTAGATAAGGATCTTGGCTTTTAAATTGTGGCAAGTCAGGAAGTTCAGAGTGATGTGGGATGTAGCAGTGATTCCCTGAGCCCACGAGCTGTTGTGGGTATAGACAGAAAACTCCTATTTCTGGGTGGAGGGGGTGGCCACTGGGAGTGGTGCAGGTGTGATAGATAGAGCTTCAGTATCTGCAGTTATTTTAATGGGGAAACATACTGTAAATTGCAGGTAGTTGCACAAAGCACACAGAAATATTCCTGACTTAAGGTAAGAGATGGATGGCTTTCAAAGCTGTCAGTGTGCTGCTGCCACTCAGGTTTATATCAAAAGTTGAGGTGGAGGAGCCTGAGAGAGAAAAGGCCCGCCCTGCTACTCTTTGTAGATCCCTCAGTGTTAGTGAATAGATGACTCCAGATATAGTGATTAGGTATGGTATCTGGGGCAGCAGGAGTTAAGTTTGGGTTCAGGGCGTCCACTGGTAATGAATGCAGCCAGGGTTCTAGTGGGGTTCAACACTGAGGCTGTACTTCAGTCGCTGCAAAAGCTAGGGTGGCAGCAGAGCCGAGTCCTGTGAGCCCATCCCCCAATGCCTGCAAGTAAGGATCTGCGTAGGTCTCTGAATCTGTGACCGGTGTTATGGCTGCGGTAAACTTAAGCAGATTAGGCTGGTGAGTAATGCTGATTTATAAGCAGGTTATTATGGGCTCAGAGTTCAGGAGTCACGTGGGTGAGCGTTCCGGAGCGGAACCACGACCCTCCGGAACACAGTGTGCTAGAGTCAATTACCCCTCCTGGCCTCCTCTACTCCCCCACAGTGTCCACCAACCTGCCCAGCAGTGTCCCAGCAGAAGAGCCTCCGCAAGTGTCTCAAATCGCGGCACCGCTACCACTCCACAGGTTGAGCTGCCACTGTCTTCCCCGCCCCCGCCCCCTGATGACGTCACTCCGGAATGGCGGTCTTCGCGCCTTTTAATTTCTGAGTCCCCACGGATGTACAGGTAATGTGGGTACTATGTCCATTCACCACCAATTATGCTTGGGATCCGGGTGCTGTCCTCAGCGATCGGAGCACCTCTGAAGAGATGAGTTAGTCCGTGTGATGAGGCAGCTTTTCAGGGCGGTAAATTACTCCTCCAGGAGCCTCCAACAGGGGTTACTAGCAAGCGCCCCTCGTTACAGTCAGCAAAGGTCCCACAAACAGCTATTGGCAAGCTAGTCTTATCAGCTCATCAAGACTTAGGGTAAATGAAAAAAAAAATAAGAAAAAAAAAGGCTTTTAAATCTAAAGTTTACTATAGCAATGCAGGAGCTCAATGGATTCACATCTGCTCTGGTCTCAGGCTAGCTCCGCCCCCACACACAGACACAGTTTGACCGGTTGAACTGTAAGTTGTGGGATTTGTAAGGTAACACTTGTTGTTAGTGGCTTGGATTTTTTAGTTGGCGGAAGCTCACAATTGCTGTCTCTATGCCATCCTCATTCCAGGAATGGTCAACTGGAAAGTGGATTTCCTGAGCAGACAGACATTTCATCCTGGGGAGTGGGATCTGCATCCAAAGGTGTTCTCCAGGTTTACCATAATGGGGGCCTACCTGATACCTGTGTATGCTCACCTTGCTCCTGAGGCCAAAGCATACTTACCTGATACCTCTGCAAGCTTCCAAGGTTAGGCCACCCTGATAGATGATCTGGTGGTTCCTTGGGATTTCAGTCTAGCATACCTGTTTCCTCCGTTTGCTCTTCTTCCACGAGTCATTGCTCGTATCAAACAGGAGAGATCATTGGTTATTCTAATAGCTCCTGCATGGCCTCGCAGGATCTGGTATGCAGACATAATGAAAATGTCATCTTTTCCACCTTGGATGTTGCCTCTAAGGAAGGACCTTCTAACTCAGGGTCCATTCCTTCATCCAAATTTTGTTTCTCTAAAGCCTTCTGCTTGGAGATTGAAAGCTTAGTTTGGTCTAAGCGTGGTTTTTCTGTATCGGTCATTGATACCATGATTCAGGCTCTCAAGCCTGTTACTGGTAACTTTTACAATAAGGCATGGTGTAAATACCTTTTTTTGGTGTGACTCCAAGAGCTACTCTCGGAAGTAGATTCAGGATTCCGTCCTTTCTCCGGGTATGTCTGGAAAACGGTTTTTCAGTCAGTTCTCTGAAGGGTCAGATTTCTGCATTATCCTTTTTGTTACACAAGTGTCTGGCGGATGTGCCAGATGTGTAATATTTTTGTTAGGACCTGGTTAGTATGAGTCCTGTGTTTAAGTCTGTTGCTCCTCTTGGAGCCTTAACTTTGTTCTTAAGGTTTTGCACATTCCATGGATATTAAGTTATCTTGGAAGGTTTTTTTTTTTTTTTTGCTATCTCTTCTGCTCAGAGTTTCGGAACTCTCGGTTTTGCAGTGTGATTCACCTTATCTTATTTTTGATAAGGCGGTTCTTCATCCTAAGTGGTTTCGAATAAAAATATTAATCGGGAACTTGTTGTTCCTTCTCTATGTCCTAATCCTTATTCTCATAAGGAACGTTTGATGTGCATGCTTTTAAATATTTTTTTTTTTCTACTGGTGACTAGGGATTTTCGCAAGTTCTCTGCCCTGTTTGTTTGTTTCTCTAGAAAGCGTAAAGGTCAGAAAGCTTCTGTTACTTCTCTTTTTCTCTGGTTAAGAAGTATCATTCATTTTGCTTTTCAGACTGCTGGCCGAGGCTTCTTTTGGGGGAAAGTTCTTCAAGCGGTGTTGCCTTCTGTTTAGGTCTGCCTGTCTCCTTTTCTGTCCCTAGTCATCTGTGTCCTCTAGCTTGGGTATTGGTTCCCACTAGTAATTGATGATGTACTGAGAAAAGAGAATTGGAACCTAATTATAATGATAGAATGTATAAAGTTACTACTTGGGTGTTTATCAATATAATAAATATAATATGTCAACTATTATTATTCAACACTCAAGGAGCAGTGCGTAAGCATATAGAATACAATATAGTTCAGTTTGTGACTACACTTGCTGAGTACGCAGGCTAGTCACCAAAAAAAGAAATGCTTATATACACTGGGATAATATCATTTTAA
Source organism: Bombina bombina (assembly GCF_027579735.1). Lineage (NCBI taxonomy): Eukaryota > Metazoa > Chordata > Amphibia > Anura > Bombinatoridae > Bombina > Bombina bombina. The sequence goes on along the minus strand of NC_069500.1, from coordinate 1,221,103,276 downwards.
ATTATCATTTGTAGGTCACTGTGACTTGAGAGACAATAGTATTTTTGTATATTTAAAAATTAACCTTTATTAGTATCTTTTAAAAAGACAGCTTATGTGGATGATAGTGCTGCCCTTGAAAATTAAAAACACTCTCACTGTGTTAGGTGAATCAACAGCATATGCTCTTTATGTTAGAAAATTGCAACTGAACTTAGTATGACTTTAGCAATAGATTTCAAATGAGCAGTGTACCAAAGAGTTATACTATATCACAGAATCCTTGTTGGCATGTATTAGCTCTTTAATAGTATCCAAATTATTGTGCTCATATATGTAGAAATCTATATGATATTGATAGATATATGCTTGAGCTCAAAAATTTTTTTTTTTACCTGCTTGTGATATAACAATCTAAAACTTCTGATATATCTAGGTACAAGCTATCTGTTATGTACCTCTGGAGGTGACGGCCTATAAATAACCAATAAGACTTAAATTACTATTTCAGTAAATCATAAAATAGTGTGATAACAAGATATACTATGTTTTATTTATAGCTGATCTCTCCGTTAAATAACAATGGTTATGGTGATCAATAGCACAGTTTACTCATAATGCTTGGTGAGTGATACCTAGAGTGATATTCTTATTACTGCAGGGTGTGCAAAGAATAGCCTTCCCAAGTATATATGGGTTAATCAGTTTTTGTTACAAATCGTAAGCTATAGTATTACAAACACATACAATTGTTACTATTCACTAGATTATATTATTCCACAAAATAGAGTATTAGTGAATTATTGCTGATAATATATTGTTTGTAAAATATATAGAACGTTGTATAACTAGATTAAGTCTAAGCTACAGTTACAGGCTAGTTCTTTGAAACGATTGTGTTAGCTAGTGCTAACTGCCGATAGTATTATAATAACTCCTAAGGTTGTAGCATAAATCAGCGTGAGAGAAAGAAACCTATCTCTCTATTTCTCAGTGATCAAACACCAAACCGAAGCTAGATTGTTCTATGATTAGCTAGATTCAGTTAGATTATTGAGCGTGAAATTCGGATCTCTGGCATTAGCGCCTATTCAGAGCTAAAGCGGCTAAGTCCCATGCTAATATTTAAAATATTTTCAGTAAAGCATGCTGATATTTCTATGTTTTAACAACAAGTGAGGCTTATTAAAAGTAAGGAGACCCCTGACGCGGCGTTTCACTAACGCTTCCTCAGAGGGGTTACACGGGCCGACTAACATCCGGTGTTATATACCCGTATGTTGTACATGGCTCTGAGTCCTAATTGGGCTATGGGTTGAATTTTCTATTGGTTAGAGTGCGTGTCAATCATCCTTAGTGCGGTGGAATATCATTGTCAGATGAATTATGGTATAGAAACAGTGTTACAATTGCTGGGTAAACAATGTAACTTTCTGTATTCAGCAAATACAGCGTTTATACTTTAAAGAAGTAAAACTGATGTGAAATACCTCTCATACTTAGATAATAAATGTTTATCATATTGGATAAAAATTACTATTGACTAAAATGCTGGCTTGACTTGAAATAATAAGAGGAGAAGGAAAAAAAGAGATAGAAAAGGAGAATTGTGTATATTAACGGATGAGTACTAAACTAAACATAAAAACCAAAGGTGAAAAATATAAATTTTGTAAGGAATATAAATAATCCAAGAGGTTTAATAAAAAAATGCTCTGCTCCTTGAGTGTTGAATAATAATAGTTGACATATTATATTTATTATATTGATAAACACCCAAGTAGTAACTTTATACATTCTATCATTATAATACATGTTATTGTATACCTAGTTTTATTACTAGGATTTCCAGACGAACCTATTACTGTGACCCAACAAAATGAGTTTACAAAATGATTTATTAGCAAGACAACAAAAAAGACTACAAGATTTGAACTCTATCTTTAACATTTCCACTGAGTCACCTCAAAATGTGGCAGAGGATCAGATCAATGAGTTGTTATGCCAATCACATAAAACCCTATACAAGCACACAAAGAGATGGTGGAACTTACACTTTTTTCAGAAATACCAACAGGATAAAATAATCCCTAGAGGATTGCGTATTAAAATGTTCCCAGGGTATGAGCTTAAAAAACCTGATCATACAGAAAGATGGGAAAAGGCCTTAACAACATGCTCACTAACTTTAATGCAAATTTTAATAGAAGCAGATCAAGATGAAGTTGCTTCTTTGGAAGCAGAAATACAAAGTCACAATGAAAGTCTGAAAAGCTTTGAGAACTTGGAGAAATTTACCAACCTGTATAAACAATACCAATCAGAGCTAGATAAATTAGAAACAGAGCTTATACAGACAAAGAAACAAAAGTACCAGAGAGACCAACATGACTACTTAAATAAATGAGTTTATAAGTGGCAAAAAAGATATAACACTCGCTCTCGTAATATTAGACAACATCAGTATACATCACAACAAAATGAAAGTGACATTGAAATCTCAGAGTCTGACACTTCCATAGAAAGCATTAGTGGTGACATTACCATCCAACCAAGAACCTATACAAGATCACTAACACAAGCTTTAACACATAGTGAGCAAGCATCCCCTTCAACATCTGAGGGCGCTTCCTCTTCTTTTTTAGGCATAACTACAGGCAGGCAACATACAATACCTGGCAGCAAAGTACCACAAGAATCGAGGCCAAACAAGCGCAAACCACAGACCACTCTCCAAAGGGAGACAAGAAGGAGACAGCCAAGTCCCTTCTCAAAGATCAGAATGGGAACTTAAAAGTTGTAAATCTAACAAGTCATGTTTTAGACAAACACCACATCTCAGTGTTATCCAAGGGTCTGAGTTTCTGCCCCACTAACAAATTAAATAAATTTGAAGTAGTAAAAGATGTCAATTTGTATACAAGAAAATTGTTGCTAAAGAAACTATATGCCAAAAAAGAACTGGGAGATGAATGGACTATTATAGACAAATCAGCACTACAGGATCTACAAGACCTATTGGAGGAAAATATAGGTAATACACCTCCAGATACAAACTGGAGGCAGCATATCAAAAATAAATCCAAATATATTCCTCCAAATAATCTATCACCCCAAATTCAAGTATTTCAGGAAATAGTATGTGCAGAAATTGAAAAATTACCAGTGTACAAAACTAATTTCAATCTGTCAAAACAAGAACAATCAGCACTGAAAGACATAAATACATGGCATGACACCATCATAAAATCATCGGATAAAGGTGGTAATATAGTCCTATGGAAGAGAAACATGTATCTTGAAGAAGCGACCAAACAACTGGAGAATGATCAATGTTACAAAAAACTACTAGGTAATCCAACCTATATGTACAGTGATAAATATAATAAAATCATAGAAAAGGCCTATAAGGACCAAATTATCAATGCTACAGAAAAACAGTTTTTATCTCAATCACATCCAACTACTGCAACATTCTATTTAATTCCTAAAATACATAAAGACATTCATAAACCTCCAGGCCGTCCAATTGTGTCAGGCAATGGAAGTCTCACTGAAAAACCCAGTCAATACATTGATCAGAGACTCAGGGAATATCTGTATACCTTACCTTCATATGTAAAGGATACAATGGAAGTGCTTCAAAAATTGAACAACATGATATTAACACCAAATTCTTTTATTGTTACAGCAGACGTTGAGTCACTGTATACGAATATAAAACATCACTTAGGAGAACAAGCTATCTCCCATTTTCTAGGGACAAACGTCACAGACAATCATGACCATAATCAATTCATAAAAGATCTATTACATTTCGTGCTACATCACAACTATTTCACATTCAAAGATCGATTTTACTTGCAAACACAGGGTACTGCCATGGGCACAGCATGTGCACCCACATATGCTAATTTGTTTTTGGGGTGGTGGGAGAACTTAACAGTTTTTACGTGTGACAATGACAAATATATGCAGCACATTCCTTGTTGGATGCGCTACATAGATGACATCCTGTTCATCTGGGAAGGCCCAGAATGTGAATTGAGTGAATTCATGAATATCTTGAATAACAATAAGCTGAATATAAAACTCACTTATGAGTACAGTCAACATATGGTAAACTTCCTAGATTTACAAATACTAGTAGATCCACAAGGAATAGTAAGCACGACCATATATAGGAAAAAAACTGCCACCAATACCTTACTACATCACACAAGTGCCCATTCACCCTGTACCCTGAAAGCCATTCCTAAAGGGGAATTTATTAGGTTGCGTAGAAACTGTTCTGACCTCAGTACATTCAAGCATGAAGCAACTAAATTATCAAATAGACTCCATGATCGTGGCTATAGTAAACGTTCCATTAAAAAAGCAAAAACGTTAGCTATGTGTACAGACCGCCAAGTACTATTACAACCAAGGCAAAAAAAGATTGACAACAAACCCAGATTGATAACATCATATAACCCACAGATCAAACAAATAACTAAAATTATGAATGAACATTGGCATATACTACAAAATGATCCTCTATTGTCAAGTCAGATTGGGGACAGAGTATCCATAGGTTATAAAAGACCTAGAAATCTGAAAGATACTCTAGTTTCAAGCCATTATACTCACATGCCAAAGAGAGCATGTCAATCTAAAGGCATGTTCCCATGCGGAACATGCAGTACATGTCCTAAAGTGTGGAAAATGAAGGAAATAACTGATAAATATGCAAACAAACACGTATTATCAGCCCATTTCTCCTGCACCACAGCAGGTGTTGTGTATGTCCTCCAGTGTCCATGTAAACTATTCTATGTTGGGATGACGACACGTCAGGTCAGAACTAGAATAATGGAACATAGCAGAAATATCAAAAATGCTCACAAAGACCTGGAAAAAAACAAACAGATAACCAGTGTGGCCAAACATTTTTATCACAAACACAACAGTAATGATTCCCTACTTAAATTTTCAGTGTTACAAAAGGCCACCCTAGGAATTAGAGGAGGCAACCTAGAGCAAACACTGTTGAAAATGGAGTGTAGATGGATACACTTATTAAATAGTGTAAAACCATATGGACTGAATGATCATAACAATTATCATGTATATCTGTAAATCAGCCCTAGTATCCTACACAACAAAATTATACCAACATAGTAGGTTAAAATATATAACAGGTAAACAACAACAATACAGACAAATTATTTTTAGTAGGGGATATACAATCTATTTCCCATAGTAAACATATCGCTTCTAATTATATATGTACAAATTACTGTAAGCAACCTTGACTTTTACTAAGTCACCACAACATTAGATTGCAAATTATTTTTAAAACATTGTAAATTTTGATTTTTATTTTTTAGTTGAATAGACATCAACACAAGTTCTTTCACCATATTTTCACTTTAGATAATTTATGTTTAATTTTCACCTTATTGTATAAATTGCACTTTAGGTCACTGAACCCGGCACTAGAAATATATACTCAGGTAGCATCACATCTGGATTCATACAAGTCCAGAATTTTTAGTGTTAAGAATTCACTACCCTCACTAGGACACATAAGTATTTACTTATATTTATTAAAAGATATTTTTATAGAGTGATGACACCGGATTTAGATTTTTAATTTATTTTTATTTTAGTTTATTCACATTGAACTAATCAGGCTATATTCATAGCAAGCACATATAGTAGTTTTGCACTTTACAATACAACAATAATAACACAACATTAATGATTTTTTAAAATAATATATTCACATATCACTATACACATCACAGTTATTCAATTCTTTTAATCCAATTCATCCAATATATTTTTTTCCAATTTTTATTATTATTTTTTTATTTTTTTATTAAACCTCTTGGATTATTTATATTCCTTACAAAATTTATATTTTTCACCTTTGGTTTTTATGTTTAGTTTAGTACTCATCCGTTAATATACACAAGTCTCCTTTTCTATCTCTTTTTTTCCTTCTCCTCTTATTATTTCAAGTCAAGCCAGCATTTTAGTCAATAGTAATTTTTATCCAATCTGATAAACATTTATTATCTAAGTATGAGAGGTATTTCACATAAGTTTTACTTCTTTAAAGTATAAACGCTGTATTTGCTGAATACAGAAAGTTACATTGTTTACCCAGCAATTGTAACACTGTTTCTATACCATAATTCATCTGACAATGATATTCCACCGCACTAAGGATGATTGACACGCACTCTAACCAATAGAAAATTCAACCCATAGCCCAATTAGGACTCAGAGCCAAGTACAACATACGGGTATATAACACCGGATGTTAGTCGGCCCGCGTAACCCCTCTGAGGAAGCGTTAGTGAAACGCCGCGTCAGGGGTCTCCTTACTTTTAATAAGCCTCACTTGTTGTTAAAACATAGAAATATCAGCATGCTTTACTGAAAATATTTTAAATATTAGCATGGGACTTAGCCGCTTTAGCTCTGAATAGGCGCTAATGCCAGAGATCCGAATTTCACGCTCAATAATCTAACTGAATCTAGCTAATCATAGAACAATCTAGCTTCGGTTTGGTGTTTGATCACTGAGAAATAGAGAGATAGGTTTCTTTCTCTCACGCTGATTTATGCTACAACCTTAGGAGTTATTATAATACTATCGGCAGTTAGCACTAGCTAACACAATCGTTTCAAAGAACTAGCCTGTAACTGTAGCTTAGACTTAATCTAGTTATACAACGTTCTATATATTTTACAAACAATATATTATCAGCAATAATTCACTAATACTCTATTTTGTGGAATAATATAATCTAGTGAATAGTAACAATTGTATGTGTTTGTAATACTATAGCTTACGATTTGTAACAAAAACTGATTAACCCATATATACTTGGGAAGGCTATTCTTTGCACACCCTGCAGTAATAAGAATATCACTCTAGGTATCACTCACCAAGCATTATGAGTAAACTGTGCTATTGATCACCATAACCATTGTTATTTAACGGAGAGATCAGCTATAAATAAAACATAGTATATCTTGTTATCACACTATTTTATGATTTATCCACCACATTGTGGTGTTAAAACCAATTATCTGAAATAGTAATTTAAGTCTCATTGGTTATTTATAGGCCGTCACCTCCAGAGGTACATAACAGATAGCTTGTACCTAGATATATCAGAAGTTTTAGATTGTTATATCACAAGCAGGTAAAAAAAATTTTTTTTGAGCTCAAGCATACATCTATCAATATCATATAGATTTCTACATATATGAGCACAATAATTTGGATACTATTAAAGAGCTAATACATGCCAACAAGGATTCTGTGATATAGTATAACTCTTTGGTACACTGCTCATTTGAAATCTATTGCTAAAGTCATACTAAGTTCAGTTGCAATTTTCTAACATAAAGAGCATATGCTGTTGATTCACCTAACACAGTGAGAGTGTTTTTAATTTTCAAGGGCAGCACTATCATCCACATAAGCTGTCTTTTTAAAAGATACTAATAAAGGTTAATTTTTAAATATACAAAAATACTATTGTCTCTCAAGTCACAGTGACCTACAAATGATAATTTAAAATGATATTATCCCAGTGTATATAAGCATTTCTTTTTTTGGTGACTAGCCTGCGTACTCAGCAAGTGTAGTCACAAACTGAACTATATTGTATTCTATATGCTTACGCACTGCTCCTTGAGTGTTGAATAATAATAGTTGACATATTATATTTATTATATTGATAAACACCCAAGTAGTAACTTTATACATTCTATCATTATAATTAGGTTCCAATTCTCTTTTCTCAGTACATGTTATTGTATACCTAGTTTTATTACTAGGATTTCCAGACGAGCCTATTACTGTGACCCAACAAAATGAGTTTACAAAATGATTTATTAGCAAGACAACAAAAAAGACTACAAGATTTGAACTCTATCTTTAACATTTCCACTGAGTCACCTCAAAATGTGGCAGAGGATCAGATCAATGAGTTGTTATGCCAATCACATAAAACCCTATACAAGCACACAAAGAGATGGTGGAACTTACACTTTTTTCAGAAATACCAACAGGATAAAATAATCCCTAGAGGATTGCGTATTAAAATGTTCCCAGGGTATGAGCTTAAAAAACCTGATCATACAGAAAGATGGGAAAAGGCCTTAACAACATGCTCACTAACTTTAATGCAATTTTTAATAGAAGCAGATCAAGATGAAGTTGCTTCTTTGGAAGCAGAAATACAAAGTCACAATGAAAGTCTGAAAAGCTTTGAGAACTTGGAGAAATTTACCAACCTGTATAAACAATACCAATCAGAGCTAGATAAATTAGAAACAGAGCTTATACAGACAAAGAAACAAAAGTACCAGAGAGACCAACATGACTACTTAAATAAAAGAGTTTATAAGTGGCAAAAAAGATATAACACTCGCTCTCGTAATATTAGACAACATCAGTATACATCACAACAAAATGAAAGTGACATTGAAATCTCAGAGTCTGACACTTCCATAGAAAGCATTAGTGGTGACATTACCATCCAACCAAGAACCTATACAAGATCACTAACACAAGCTTTAACACATAGTGAGCAAGCATCCCCTTCAACATCTGAGGGCGCTTCCTCTTCTTTTTTAGGCATAACTACAGGCAGGCAACATACAATACCTGGCAGCAAAGTACCACAAGAATCGAGGCCAAACAAGCGCAAACCACAGACCACTCCCCAAAGGGAGACAAGAAGGAGACAGCCAAGTCCCTTCTCAAAGATCAGAATGGGAACTTAAAAGTTGTAAATCTAACAAGTCATGTTTTAGACAAACACCACATCTCAGTGTTATCCAAGGGTCTGAGTTTCTGCCCCACTAACAAATTAAATAAATTTGAAGTAGTAAAAGATGTCAATTTGTATACAAGAAAATTGTTGCTAAAGAAACTATATGCCAAAAAAGAACTGGGAGATGAATGGACTATTATAGACCAATCAGCACTACAGGATCTACAAGACCTATTGGAGGAAAATATAGGTAATACACCTCCAGATACAAACTGGAGGCAGCATATCAAAAATAAATCCAAATATATTCCTCCAAATAATCTATCACCCCAAATTCAAGTATTTCAGGAAATAGTATGTGCAGAAATTGAAAAATTACCAGTGTACAAAACTAATTTCAATCTGTCAAAACAAGAACAATCAGCACTGAAAGACATAAATACATGGCATGACACCATCATAAAATCATCGGATAAAGGTGGTAATATAGTCCTATGGGAGAGAAACATGTACCTTGAAGAAGCGACCAAACAACTGGAGAATGATCAATGTTACAAAAAACTACTAGGTAATCCAACCTATATGTACAGTGATAAATATAATAAAATCATAGAAAAGGCCTATAAGGACCAAATTATCAATGCTACAGAAAAACAGTTTTTATCTCAATCACATCCAACTACTGCAACATTCTATTTAATTCCTAAAATACATAAAGACATTCATAAACCTCCAGGCCGTCCCATTGTGTCAGGCAATGGAAGTCTCACTGAAAAACCCAGTCAATACATTGATCAGAGACTCAGGGAATATCTGTATACCTTACCTTCATATGTAAAGGATACAATGGAAGTGCTTCAAAAATTGAACAACATGATATTAACACCAAATTCTTTTATTGTTACAGCAGACGTTGAGTCACTGCATACGAATATAAAACATCACTTAGGAGAACAAGCTATCTCCCATTTTCTAGGGACAAACGTCACAGACAATCATGACCATAATCAATTCATAAAAGATCTATTACATTTCGTGCTACATCACAACTATTTCACATTCAAAGATCGATTTTACTTGCAAACACAGGGTACTGCCATGGGCACAGCATGTGCACCCACATATGCTAATTTGTTTTTGGGGTGGTGGGAGAACTTAACAGTTTTTACGTGTGACAATGACAAATATATGCAGCACATTCCTTGTTGGATGCGCTACATAGATGACATCCTGTTCATCTGGGAAGGCCCAGAATGTGAATTGAGTGAATTCATGAATATCTTGAATAACAATAAGCTGAATATAAAACTCACTTATGAGTACAGTCAACATATGGTAAACTTCCTAGATTTACAAATACTAGTAGATCCACAAGGAATAGTAAGCACGACCATATATAGGAAAAAACTGCCACCAATACCTTACTACATCACACAAGTGCCCATGCACCCTGTACCCTGAAAGCCATTCCTAAAGGGGAATTTATTAGGTTGCGTAGAAACTGTTCTGACCTCAGTACATTCAAGCATGAAGCAACTAAATTATCAAATAGACTCCATGATCGTGGCTATAGTAAACGTTCCATTAAAAAAGCAAAAACGTTAGCTATGTGTACAGACCGCCAAGTACTATTACAACCAAGGCAAAAAAAGATTGACAACAAACCCAGATTGATAACATCATATAACCCACAGATCAAACAAATAACTAAAATTATGAATGAACATTGGCATATACTACAAAATGATCCTCTATTGTCAAGTCAGATTGGGGACAGAGTATCCATAGGTTATAAAAGACCTAGAAATCTGAAAGATACTCTAGTTTCAAGCCATTATACTCACATGCCAAAGAGAGCATGTCAATCTAAAGGCATGTTCCCATGCGGAACATGCAGTACATGTCCTAAAGTGTGGAAAATGAAGGAAATAACTGATAAATATGCAAACAAACACGTATTATCAGCCCATTTCTCCTGCACCACAGCAGGTGTTGTGTATGTCCTCCAGTGTCCATGTAAACTATTCTATGTTGGGATGACGACACGTCAGGTCAGAACTAGAATAATGGAACATAGCAGAAATATCAAAAATGCTCACAAAGACCTGGAAAAAAACAAACAGATAACCAGTGTGGCCAAACATTTTTATCACAAACACAACAGTAATGATTCCCTACTTAAATTTTCAGTGTTACAAAAGGCCACACTAGGAATTAGAGGAGGCAACCTAGAGCAAACACTGTTGAAAATGGAGTGTAGATGGATACACTTATTAAATAGTGTAAAACCATATGGACTGAATGATCATAACAATTATCATGTATATCTGTAAATCAGCCCTAGTATCCTACACAACAAAATTATACCAACATAGTAGGTTAAAATATATAACAGGTAAACAACAACAATACAGACAAATTATTTTTAGTAGGGGATATACAATCTATTTCCCATAGTAAACATATCGCTTCTTATTATATATGTACAAATTACTGTAAGCAACCTTGACTTTTACTAAGTCACTACAACATTAGATTGCAAATTATTTTTAAAACATTGTAAATTTTGATTTTTATTATTTAGTTGAATAGACATCAACACAAGTTCTTTCACCATATTTTCACTTTAGATAATTTATGTTTAATTTTCACCTTATAGTATAAATTGCACTTTAGGTCACTGAACCCGGCACTAGAAATATATACTCAGGTAGCATCACATCTGGATTCATACAAGTCCAGAATTTTTAGTGTTAAGAATTCACTACCCTCACTAGGACACATAAGTATTTACTTATATTTATTAAAAGATATTTTTATAGAGTGATGACACCGGATTTAGATTTTTAATTTATTTTTATTTTAGTTTATTCACATTGAACTAATCAGGCTATATTCATAGCAAGCACATATAGTAGTTTTGCACTTTACAATACAACAATAATAACACATCATTAATGATTTTTTAAAATAATATATTCACATATCACTATACACATCACAGTTATTCAATTATTTTAATCCAATTCATCCAATATATTTTTTTCCAATTTTTATTATTATTTTTTTATTTTTTTATTTTTTTATTAAACCTCTTGGATTATTTATATTCCTTACAAAATTTATATTTTTCACCTTTGGTTTTTATGTTTAGTTTAGTACTCATCCGTTAATATACACAATTCTCCTTTTCTATCTCTTTTTTTCCTTCTCCTCTTATTATTTCAAGTCAAGCCAGCATTTTAGTCAATAGTAATTTTTATCCAATCTGATAAACATTTATTATCTAAGTATGAGAGGTATTTCACATAAGTTTTACTTCTTTAAAGTATAAACGCTGTATTTGCTGAATACAGAAAGTTACATTGTTTACCCAGCAATTGTAACACTGTTTCTATACCATAATTCATCTGACAATGATATTCCACCGCACTAAGGATGATTGACACGCACTCTAACTAATAGAAAATTCAACCCATAGCCCAATTAGGACTCAGAGCCAAGTACAACATACGGGTATATAACACCGGATGTTAGTCGGCCCGCGTAACCCCTCTGAGGAAGCGTTAGTGAAACGCCGCGTCAGGGGTCTCCTTACTTTTAATAAGCCTCACTTGTTGTTAAAACATAGAAATATCAGCATGCTTTACTGAAAATATTTTAAATATTAGCATGGGACTTAGCCGCTTTAGCTCTGAATAGGCGCTAATGCCAGAGATCCGAATTTCACGCTCAATAATCTAACTGAATCTAGCTAATCATAGAACAATCTAGCTTCGGTTTGGTGTTTGATCACTGAGAAATAGAGAGATAGGTTTCTTTCTCTCACGCTGATTTATGCTACAACCTTAGGAGTTATTATAATACTATCGGCAGTTAGCACTAGCTAACACAATCGTTTCAAAGAACTAGCCTGTAACTGTAGCTTAGACTTAATCTAGTTATACAACGTTCTATATATTTTACAAACAATATATTATCAGCAATAATTCACTACAATTGTATGTGTTTGTAATACTATAGCTTACGATTTGTAACAAAAACTGATAAACCCATATATACTTGGGAAGGCTATTCTTTGCACACCCTGCAGTAATAAGAATATCACTGTAGGTATCACTCACCAAGCATTATGAGTAAACTGTGCTATTGATCACCATAACCATTGTTATTTAACGGAGAGATCAGCTATAAATAAAACATAGTATATCTTGTTATCACACTATTTTATGATTTATCCACCACATTGTGGTGTTAAAACCAATTATCTGAAATAGTAATTTAAGTCTCATTGGTTATTTATAGGCCGTCACCTCCAGAGGTACATAACAGATAGCTTGTACCTAGGTATATCAGAAGTTTTAGATTGTTATATCACAAGCAGGTAAAAAAATTTTTTTTGAGCTCAAGCATACATCTATCAATATCATATAGATTTCTACATATATGAGCACAATAATTTGGATACTATTAAAGAGCTAATACATGCCAACAAGGATTCTGTGATATAGTATAACTCTTTGGTACACTGCTCATTTGAAATCTATTGCTAAAGTCATACTAAGTTCAGTTGCAATTTTCTAACATTCACCTAACACAGTGAGAGTGTTTTTAATTTTCAAGGGCAGCACTATCATCCACATAAGCTGTCTTTTTAAAAGATACTAATAACGGTTAATTTTTAAATATACAAAAATACTATTGTCTCTCAAGTCACAGTGACCTACAAATGATAATTTAAAATGATATTATCCCAGTGTATATAAGCATTTATTTTTTTGGTGACTAGCCTGCATACTCAGCAAGTGTAGTCACAAACTGAACTAGTAATTGATGATGTTGTGGACTCACCATATCTTAGGAAAGAAAACAAAATTTATGCTTACTGGTAAATTTCTTTCTTTCTTGATATGGTGAGTCCACGACCCCACCCTTTTATTTAAGACCGTTATTTTTTACTAAACCTCAGGCACCTCTACACCTCTGTGTTATTCCTTTTTTCCATTTCCTTTCGGTCGAATGACTGGGGGTAATGGGAAGGGGAGTGATACTTAACAGCTTTGTTGTGGTACTCTTTGTCTCATCCTGCTGGCCAGGAGTGATATTCCCCCTTGTTGTGGACTCACCATATCCGGAAATAAATAAATTTATCAGGTAAGCATAAATGTTGTTTTTTAGGAAGATTTAAAAGGGTTATAAAGGGATATGGTATATGACAAGGTGTCTGACTGGGTAGGGCTCCAAAGTGTTTATATGTGCATTTATGTGTTTATATGTGTATATTTTTATGCGCGCACACATACATTCATATGTACACATATATATTTTTAAGGCCATCACAGTCCAATACCTTGAAACATGCAATATCATTATAAAACAATTTTAATGGTTTTATGGATTTTTTTTAATTAAAAACTGTGTTTTCGTTATTTTCATTAGCATCCAAATAACTTATACGGCTGTCAACGAAAAAACGAAAATGTGTATCCGAATTAGTTCAACATTTTCATTTCCATAACAGACTGCTGTTATGATGCAAGCTGCTCTGTTATCCAATAAAACAAACCAGGAAGGGCGGACAAATAGATTGACAGTTTAACTCAGCAATTCAGTAGAAGCCTGTAATGTTTTCTAACCAACCAGGATTCTCAGGGGGAGGGAGAGAAGTGGAAGGGCGATTTTAAACGTTTTCAGCCTCAGATTTGTGTGCAATCCATGTGTTAACAGTTGGTATTCCATTGTGCCTCCCCACTGAGAGTTACAGAGATTCCTGGAGAGAGATATTGCTGGCTTTGCCTTGGATTTGTTGATTTTAGAGGATAATATACCAGCACCCTGTGTGCCTGTGAGTATATTCTGACCCTTTGTTTTTATTTAAAAAGTGTTAGTTTTGTTCTGGAATTAGTTGACTTTTTTATAGATAAACTAATAACTGTGTATTGGCAGCCAACGCCATGTGTTCAGCTTCACATGAAGATAAAGCCACTGTGGGCTGTTTCTTTGACTTCCATGCAATCAGCAGACCATTCTTAGTTAGACTAAAGCTATATCCAGCCATACTCCTTCTATCATTCACATCAGAGGCCCAGTTGTCATCACTATATGCCTCAAGTTTCAGGTTTTCACTAGATTTCCTGTAGCACAACTCATAGTCAATAGTAGTGATGTCGCGAACAGTTCGCCGGAGAACAGTTCCCGGCGATCTTAGCTTGTTTGCGTTCGCCGCGGCGAGCGAACATATGCGATGTTCGATCCGCCCCCTATTCATCATCATTGAGTAAACTTTGACCCTGTATTTCACAGTCTGCAGACACATTACAGCCAATCAGCAGCAGCCACTCCCTCCTAGACCCTCCCAGCTCCTGGGCAGCAGCCATTTTAGATTCATTCTGATCCTGCATTCTTAGTGAGAGGAGAGATAGTAATGCTGCTGCTGCTGATTTTTTAGGGAGATTGATAGCTAGGCTAGTGTATTCAGTGTCCACTACAGTCCTGAAGGACTCATCTGATCTCTGCTGTAAGGACAGCACCCCAAAAAGCCCTTTTTTAGGGCTAGAACTTCAGTCGTTTTTTTGGGGGGGTTTTTTGTAATCTAATTGCATTTGCCTGCCTCTCAGCCTGTGTGTGAGGCTCACAGCATATACTGTGCCTACTTGCTCACTGCCACCACTCATATCTGGTGTAACATTAGTGTAAATTAAAAAAAAATTTTTTTACATCAGTTTGCTAGTGTAATCTAATTTCAGTTGCCAGCAGGCCTGTGTATCAGGCTCACAGCATATACTGTGCCTAATTGCTCTGTGCCACCACTCATATAGTGTAATTTTTTTTTTTTTTTTAAACTTTTACATCAGTCTGCTAGTGTTATTTAATTTTAGTTGCCAGGCCAGCCTGCCACTAGTGCCAGTCTGTGTATCAGGCTCACAGCATATACTGTGCCTAATTGCTCTGTGCCACCACTCATATCTGGTGTAACATTAGTGTAATTTTTTTTTAAAAAAAACTTTTACATCAGTCTGCTAGTGTAATCTAATTTCAGTTGCTAGGCCAGCCTGCCACTGCCAGCCTCAGTGCCACCACTCATATCTGGTGTAACCTTAGTGTAAATTTTTTTTAAAAAAACTTTTACATCAGTCTGCTAGTGTTATTTAATTTTAGTTGCCAGGCCAGCAAGCCACTAGTGCCAGCCTGTGTATAAGACTCACAGCATATACTGTGCCTAATTGCTCTGTGCCACCACTCATATCTGTTGTAACATTAGTGTAAATTTTTTTTAATTTTTTTTTTTTTACATCAGTCTGCTAGTGTAATCTAATTTCAGTTGCCAGGCCAGCCTGCCACTGCCAGCCTCAGTGCCACCACTTATATCTGGTGTAACCTTAGTGTAAATTTTTTTAAAAAAAACTTTTACATCAGTCTGCTAGTGTTATTTAATTTTAGTTGCCAGGCCAGCCTGCCACTAGTGCCAGCCTGTGTATCAGAGTCACAGCATATACTGTGCCTACTTTCTCAGTGCCACCACTCATATCTGTTTTAACATTAGTGTAACTTTTTTTTAAAAAAAAACTTTTAAAAATCCATGCCATATACAGCAGGTATTAAACTGCTAAGAATAGTACAACTTAACACAACACTCATATCTGGTGGCACAATAGATTGCACGCGCAGTGCCCCAAATTTGAAGCAGGAGGACTGACCAAGCATCTTTTTCCATCTATAGATTACAAGGTAAGACTTCTCAGCATTGATGCAATGTATACAGCAAATAGTATTATACGTAATGTACATATAGGTGAAACCAACTCTATCAATGAGTCCCACTCATGCGGACGTCACCTGTATAGTAGAATTTCCAAGTATAAATAACAAAAAGGTAAGGACTCACCCAGATGGCACCCTCTCAGTGTAGAATGATCCTGTAATATTCAGTTGCTGGAATTTTAGCAGTCCTGTTTACACATTCAAACACCGAACATCCATATGCACAGAGTGTTACAATCCAGGGCCTTCCTAAGTACCAGCGTGATACCGGTTTAACAGGCATGTACTTCCATTGCTGCTAGGGCTCTCCAAACCCCTAATTTAAAAGTCACAGAAAGAAAACAGATTCCGCAGCAATGGTGTAAAGAAGGACTGTGAGAGATTTGCAAGTAAAATTGTATTTAATACATCTCAAAGCGTGTATAACATAACAGGCACAGCAAAACAAACCCGCTGACGCGTTTCCCGCTTCACAAGCGGTTCATCAGAGCTGGGGGAAAGGTGTTACAGACAGCTGTTAAATCACAGGTAGCAAAGGTGAGTAGCCAATCGGCATACAGAGTTCTCACCTACGTCTCAACAAACCACAAACAAGATAGTTTACATTGTCAATAAAGTTGATACAATTACATTCTAAATAATCATGTACATACAAAGGATCGTTAAAACAAAACACCAATTCTAAAACGAGTAATTCATCAAAGTACTGAATAGTGGTACCCCTATGCAAACAAATAGTGCAACTGTCATTACATTTAAAGTAACAGAATCCCGCATTATAATATTCCCCACAGTATAAAAGTCAAATGCAAGCAAGTATCTTTTAGGGCAAATGCGGGAATGTGTTACAACGTAACGACTATACTTAACAGAATAAAACCGTGATCGTGTGTAGGATATAATTATATAACTACAAATTCAGAAACTTATTAATAGACCTGATAACAACACTTGGACTGAATGTATAATGTGAAATGAGAATGCTCCATTAATTTAATTTAAAACAACCCATTATTCACATTATTACCCAGTCTTTGGGATAACAATGAAAATCGAAATTTAAAGTTGTACTTACACCAATGAATGGAACATGGAATATGTATTTACATTTTTAGGCATCAATGAACAGTTTGATATCACTTATTTTATTGATCCCTGAGGGGGAACCTGTTTTTAAAGTATAGATCCAATAGATCTCTCTCTTACTCAGAGCCTTATATCTGTCACCACCTCTGGAGTTCATTTTCACTTGTTCAATACCTTGGAAACGAAAATACCTAAATTTATCAACATGTTCGAAAAAATGCTTAGCCACTGGTGTTTTTGGTACATCTGCCTCTAGGGACAAAAGATGTTCTCTGATCCTATCCTTTAGGCCCCTAGAGGTGAGACCCACATACTGAAAATTGCAATGTAGACAAGTTATGAGGTACACCACAAATGTAGAGCTACAATTGATACATTCCCTAATATTATAGATTGTATTAGTATTTGTTGAATGAGTGTTTAAATATTTACCTAAAATATACCAGTGTTT
Organism: Bombina bombina; assembly: GCF_027579735.1. Taxonomy (NCBI): domain Eukaryota; kingdom Metazoa; phylum Chordata; class Amphibia; order Anura; family Bombinatoridae; genus Bombina; species Bombina bombina. The sequence continues at coordinate 1,221,085,216 of NC_069500.1, read as the reverse complement.
AAGTATTTACCTAAAATACACAAGTCCTTGGTTAATCCCCCAGGGAGACCAATTATTTCTGCAATTGGCTCTCTGGGAGAAAGACTGGGTCAATGGGTTGATGCACAGCTTCAGCCAATAGTTCAATCATTACCAGGGTTCTTGAGAGATACTAAACACTTATTGAGGTCCATCAAAGATTTTGAATGGAAGGAAGGTTTTGTATTCTCTACCATAGATGCAGTTTCCCTGTATTCATGCATACCGCATGAACAAGGACTAAGTGCAATTAGAAGAATGCTCCTTAGGTACTCAGGATATGATGATAGTTTAATTGAGTTTCTAATAGAAGCTATTTCTTTTTTGCTACATCATAATTATTTCATGTACAATGGTGATTTTTATTTACAACTTAGAGGGACAGCGATGGGGGCAAAATTTGCCCCCTCGTATGCAAATCTATATTTAGCTGATTTTGAAACAAGGAAGATCTTTAACAATGATAACCCTTACAAAGATGACATTTTGCTATATACCAGATATATCGACGATATTCTGATAGTCTGGGGGGGTGAAATAATAAATCTAGAGAGATTTGTTGACAATATGAATAGTAATGATAACAACCTCAGTTTCACCTACAATGTCTCTGGTGATAGTATATCCTATCTAGATGTACTTATAGGACATAATGTGAATTCAATTGTCACAGAAGTCTATAGAAAGGAGACCTCTGGGAATACTATCTTGAGAGCTGATTCTCTACATCCCAAACATTTGAAAAAGGGAATCCCCAAAGGCCAATATATCAGGTTAATGCGTAATTGCAGTACATTAGATGGCTATTGGAAACATGCAAATGAGTTAACTGCACGCCTAGTTGATAGAGGTTATAACCAAGAAGAATTAACTAAAATTGCCAATTTAGTCTCTAGTTTCAATAGAGGCAGTTTACTTAAAGATAAACCTAGAAATAGGAATGTGACCCATGGCAGCATTGGTGTTAATTTTATAACTAAATTTAGTAACCAATATGATGCTATTTGTAATGTCATTAAGAAAAGGTTACCCTTATTAGAAATGGATGATGATCTCAAGGTATTATCGAGAAATTGTAAATTTATCTCCTACAGATCTGATACCATAGGGGACAAAATTAATAAGAATCTTGGTTTTGGAGCCAATAGTAATACCTTGATGATGGTGGGCAAAACAGGTAATTGGTTGTCTAAGAAATGTGGTTTCTACAAATGTGGAGTGAGACCGTGCAAGAGCTGTGATTTTGCTCTTGTAGGGGATACTTTCCATTCAACAAATACTAATACAATCTATAATATTAGGGAACGTATCAATTGTAGCTCTACATTTGTGGTGTACCTCATAACTTGTCTACATTGCAATTTTCAGTATGTGGGTCTCACCTCTAGGGGCCTAAAGGATAGGATCAGAGAACATCTTTTGTCCCTAGAGGCAGATGTACCAAAAACACCAGTGGCTAAGCATTTTTTCGAACATGTTGATAAATTTAGGTATTTTCGTTTCCAAGGTATTGAACAAGTGAAAATGAACTCCAGAGGTGGTGACAGATATAAGGCTCTGAGTAAGAGAGAGATCTATTGGATCTATACTTTAAAAACAGGTTCCCCCTCAGAGATCAATAAAATAAGTGATATCAAACTGTTCATTGATGCCTAAAAATGTAAATACATATTCCATGTTCCATTCATTGTTGTAAGTACAACTTTAAATTTAGATTTTCATTGCTATCCCAAAGACTGGGTAATAATGTGAATAATGGGTTGTTTTAAATTAAATTAATGGAGCATTCTCATTTCACATTATACATTCAGTCCAAGTGTTGTTATCAGGTCTATTAATAAGTTTCTGAATTTGTAGTTATATAATTATATCCTACACACGATCACGGTTTTATTCTGTTAAGTATAATCGTTACGTTGTAACACATTCCCGCATTTGCCCTAAAAGATACTTGCTTGCATTTGACTTTTATACTGTGGGGAATATTATAATGCGGGATTCTGTTACTTTAAATGTAATGACAGTTGCACTATTTGTTTGCATAGGGGTACCGCTATTCAGTACTTTGATGAATTACTCTTTTTAGAATTGGTGTTTTGTTTTAACGATCCTTTGTATGTACATGATTATTTAGAATGTAATTGTATCAACTTTATTGACAATGTAAACTATCTTGTTTGTAGTTTGTTGAGACGTAGGTGAGAACTCTGTATGCCGATTGGCTACTCACCTTTGCTACCTGTGATTTAACAGCTGTCTGTAACACCTTTCCCCCAGCTCTGATGAACCGCTTGTGAAGCGGGAAACGCGTCAGCGGGTTTGTTTTGCTGTGCCTGTTATGTTATACACGCTTTGAGATGTATTAAATACAATTTTACTTGCAAATCTCTCACAGTCCTTCTTTACACCATTGCTGCGGAATCTGTTTTCTTATCTTTTTCCATCTCCCGGTTCCGAAAATCCATGCCATATACACGTCCCCTGGCGGCACAACTGCCTCTGGGAACCTTACCATGGGTCACAGACTGCATGTCTTATTGTAATTCTCTGTCAGGGAAATTATATATCTATCAAATCTATCTATTTATCTATCGAATCTATCTAACTATCAATCGTATCTATCAAATATATATTGCATCTATTGATCTATGTAATTCGTATCTATCAAATGTATATTGCATCTATTGATCTATGTAAATCGTATCTAGCAAATGTATATTGCATCTATTGATCTATGTAATTCATATCTAGCAAATGTATATTGCATCTATCGATCTATGTAATTCATATCTATCAAATGTATATTGCATCTTTTGATCTATGTAATTCGTATCTATCAAATGTATATTGCCTCTATTGATCTATGTAATTCGTATCTATCAAATGTATATTGCATCTTTTGATCTATGTAATTCGTATATATCAAATGTATATTGCATCTATTGATCTATGTAATTCGTATCTATCAAATGTATATTGCATCTATTGATCTATGTAATTTGTATCTATCAAATGTATATTGCATCTATTGATCTATGTAATTCGTATCTATCAAATGTATATTGCATCTATTGATCTATGTAATTTGTATCTATCATATGTATATTGCATCTATTGATCTATGTAATCTATGTATCTATCTATCAAATCTATCTATCTCGTGGTTGTGCAAATGGACTGTTTGCGGTTGTTTGCGGTGCGTTACACAGGGAGTTTGGTCTGTCACTGTGAAGCGGGCATAACCCTTACACTACCTGATCGATACAACATCATACCTGATGTTTCAAAGCACGTTATTCCAAACAATTTAGGAATGTTAGGTGATTTAGGCCCTTTATGGCTTAAAACCAGACTCTGCATCAACTATGTAATTTTCCGTGGGAGTTTTGCCATGGATCCCCCTCTGGCATGCCACAGTCCAGGTGTTAGTCCCCTTGAAACAACTTTTCCATCACTATTGTGGCCAGAAAGAGTCCCTGTGGGTTTTAAAGTTTTCCTGCCTATTGAAGTCAATGGCGGTTTGCCCGGTTCGCCGGTTCGCGAACAGTAGCAGAAGTTCAAGTCCGCCATTCGCGAACCGAAATTTTTAGGTTCGCAACATCACTAGTCAATAGTATGTTTTAAGTACCACATTGCATCACCCAGCTTAAATCTGGTCTTGTACAGGTCATTGCATACAGTAAACTACCTACTATTTCCCAATACTTTTTCACATCTACAGGATCATTGTGGTCATTTTGGTCCAGTTTTTGTTCACAATCTGTCATACCATCCTTCTCTCAATTTGTTTTTATGTTTCTCTTTTGATTCATCTTGACTACACCATCACTTTGTTCAAAATCAATACTTAAGAAATATTTGATCCTTCTAAGATCTTTCATTTTAAATTTTTCTTCAATAAATTGAGTAGTCTTTCTTTACTTGCACTGATAATGAGATCATCAACCCATATTAGCAGGATTTCTTTCATGTCCAGATTGTTTAACATATACACAATGGTCATTTTCTACCTGATTGTTTTAGACCATAAAATGTACATACTTGTTCAATTTTAAAACTAGTTTCTCATTTTGTTTGGACTTGACTTCAAAACCATCTGGTTGTTCTAAATAAACCTCACAATCAATTGTAGCATGTTGCGAAAAAACACAGCGCGCGTTATGGCTTTTTCGCATTTGGAGTTGCGCAGGTATTACAAGTTGCAAAATAACTTATTTATTTTGGAAGTGTTTTTCGTGAAACTTTTATGTTGCGGAAAACTGTTAACTACAGCTCTTCGAGCACAGAAAGGATTGTTGCATAAAAGGCGATTGTGCGCACGCAATCACGATTTTTCAAGACTTGTAATATCTGCGCAATGTAAATTGATTGTGAAAACCCATAACGCGTGACTTTTAATCTTGCCCTTTGTCATTTAACCATACCCCAAAACTAACAAGTATAATGAATGAGTTTGACAACACCCTTCTGTTGCTGTATTTTGTAAATTGGTTGTCATTAAATAGTAAAAAATGAAATGTAATTAAGAAAACAAACAAAAAAGAAGCTATTGAAGATCATATGTATATGTATTGATATTTAAATATTGGCATGTGAAAAATTATAATCCATATTGGCTATTATTTGATTAACCATAGTTTTGCTCTCTTTGCATGTGCTCTCATCGTTTAGTAAAGAAAAATATTGGTCATAAAAAGCTACCTCTGTGTCGGCGCATGTGGTTAAGCAAACAGTCACAGGGGCATAGCTGAAGGAATTTATACACCATTAGAAAAAGCTATCCTCCAACTCTGTCTGAGGTAACAGCATTCCAAACATATTTGTATTACAGATTTGGAATGTGGTGACATGAAAAAGTGCACAAGCAATGTTATGGTAGCTTTTTCTGATGGGTAGCCTATTCTGACAGGACACAGACCATGCTCATTAGCATCATTTTGCAGTTAGATGGTTTACTTATTTTCACAAATAATCCCCTCACTCTTGTGCTTCATTGATGGATTAAAACAATTATATTCCTGTCTGACAAGTGGTTTATTTTGGACTATATTATAATAAAGGTCGTGAAAATTTTTCCAATTTAAAAAAGGTTTCAAGGTAAAAAAAAGTTTGATGCCCAAACCCAAACACTAAATAACAGAAAATAATAAACAAATAACAAGATTTTTAAACTAATTAACCTAATCTAATCCCCCTAACAAAATAAAAAAGCCCCCCAAAATAAAAAAGCCCTACCCTACACTAAATTACAAATAGCCCTTAAAATGGCCTTTTGCGGGGCATTGCCCCAAAGTTATCCGCTCTCTTACCTGTAAAAAAAATTACAAATCCTCCCCCAACATTAAAACCCACCACCCTCACAACCAACCCTACTCTAAAACCCACCCAATACCCCCTTAAAAAACCTAACCCCTTGAAGATCACCTTACCGGGAGTAGTCTTCACTCAACTGGGCCGAAGTCCTCAACAAAGTCGGGAGAAGTCTTCATCCAAGCCGGGCGAAGTGGTCCTCCAGACGAAGACGAAGTGGTCCTCCAATCGACGGCTAACACAGAATAAAGGTACCTTTAAGTGACGTCATCCAAGATGGCGTCCCTTCAATTCCAATTGGCTGATAGAATTCTATCAGCCAATCGGAATTAAGGTAGAAAAATTATATTGGCTGATGCAATCAGCCAATAGGATTGAAGTTCAATCCTATTGGCTGATCCAATCAGCCAATAGGATTGAGCTTGCATAATTTAGGGCCTCAGTTTAGGGGTTAATAGGTAGTTTATGGGTCTTAGTGTACCTTTTAGCACTTTAGTTAAGAGTTTTATGCTACGGCGTTGTAGTGTAAAACTCTTAACTACTGACTTTAAAATGCAGTACCAGTATTGACAGGAGAGGATGTACCACTCACTTTTTGGCAGACTCGTAATACCGGTGCTATGCAAGTCCAATTGAAAAAAGAGGATACGCAATTGACGTAAGTGGATTTGCGGTATTTCCAAGTCTGGCCAAAAAAGTGAGCGGTACACCTGTACCTTCAAGACCGGCCAATGCTGCTTTTTAAGCCTAACGCACAACTCATAATCTAGCCGTATGTAGCCTAAACTGTCTAAGCTTAATCTTAGCAACAATGATAAAGGAACATAACATTCATAGGTAAGTCAGCATGTAACTTTTTGCATAAACATCTGAGGCTAATCAACATCTTAAATATAGGCGGTAACAGGAGATTGGGCTGTGTTAGCATAAAGGTGACCGTTCCGGTAAATGACCATGGATTTTACCGCACACAAGGTCTAACCGGACCGTAGATTAGTCCTTGATGAAATGCAAGTATGTGGAATGCTTACGTGACCTTAGAGATGGAGCTTTACAATCTCCTCCTGGGACTCCCTTTATCGAGAGCTCGTGTACAAACGAGTGGCTTGGCAGCGTTCAGTAAGCCCTCCTCCTTCTATGTCACCGCATGTCCCTCTCCAGCGAAAGATTACAGCAATCCTAGGCAGCTTTTCTCATAGCCCATTCCGGTTACTGCATTCAGTTGTAGAAATGATCAGACACCTTTGGCAGTGTATTCACCTTTCGAGGTTTTAAGGTTTCCATCTTTTAAGCCGTGACCAGCTGTATATCAGTTTCCACAGCCTTCACAAACGTTACCATAAGCAGCAAATAGTTTAACATCGCTTAGCACCTTTTTCTATGAATGTCCAGATTAGAACATGGATAACTTTTAAATTATCGTCCTCTTTAAAAACAACAGATGAGAGCCTTAGCGAACAACATTAGTGTTTCACCCTCCAGACAACCTCTTGTTGGGGCTTCGTCAGGGCTATGATTACCTTGGCTCCAAACAGCCTTTTTAACCTCATGTAGCCCAACCTACTTTTCAAAGATACCTGTGGCTCTTAAAGGGTCATTATCCTTACTGGTTTTATATACATTTATCTTAATGAAGCATAACTTATATATATCTATCTACATAATCATAGCCCTGATGAAGCCCCAACAAGGTTGCCTGGAGGGTGAAACACATATGTTGTTGGCTATGGCTCTCATCTGTTGTTTTAAAGAGGATGGCAATTTAAAAGTTAGCCATTTTATAATCTGGACATTCATAGAAAAAGGTGCTAAGCGATGTGAAACTATTGGCTGCTTATGGTAACATCTGTGAAGGTTGTGGAAGCTGATATACAGCCGGTCACAGCTTAAAATGTGGAAACCTTAAAACCTTTAAAGGTGAATACTTTGCCAAAGGTGTCCGATCATTTCTACAACTGAATGCAGTAACCGGAATGGGCTATGAGAAAAGCTGCCTAGGATTGCTGTAATCTCTCGCTGGAGAGGGACATGCGGTGACGTAGAAGGAGGAGGGCTTACTGAACGCTGCCAAGCCACTCATTTGTACACAAGCTCTCGATAAAGGGAGTCCCAGGAGGGGATTGTATATGCTCCATCTCTAAGGTCACGTAAGCATTCAACATACTTGCATTTCATCATCGGTCGGGTTAGACCTTGTGTGCGGTGAAAGCCGTGGTCATTTACCGGAACGGTCATTCTGGACATTAGTCTTTCTGACTTTTCCTTTGTGCTAACACAGCCCAATCTCCTGTTACCACTTATGTTTAAGAGGTTGATTAGCCTCAGATGTTTATGCAGCAAGTTACATGCTGACTTACCTATAAATGTTAAGTTCCTTTATCATTGTTGCTAAGATTAAGCTTAGACATTTTAGGCTACAATGTGTTTAGGAGCATTATGTATATGGATACTTTTACTTGTCTCTTTTATTGATGTGTCACATGGAAATTCTTCTTTTTTGAAAGATTAAAAAAAAGGAATTTATATATATATATACACACACACACACATATATATATATATATATATATATATATATATATATATATATATATATATATATATATAATTATATAGGAATATCTATTTAAAAATACTTAGAACATATTCCCATATGTGAAGAACATTGGAATGTGAAATATTTACAGTAAGTACACATTTAAACACTATTATTATTATATTGAATGATATCAACATTTTCCAAATAGTTCAATATTTTAAAAATAAAAACTGCTGCTGCGTGTACCATCTTACATTCTTTTTAAAGTTATTATAATTCATGTGCTAAAAAAAGATAATGATTTGAATAAAATAAATGTCTGGAAATAGTTACAATGAAGTTTTAGTTTGTATTTGGCCAACATTTGCTAATATATGAGAATAGCCTGTAGTATTGTTTATTGTATCTGGTACATCTGCACATTTTGCATGTACACTAGACATTCCCATAGTAGCCGCTCTTCCTTCTGAAATGTGTGCACCTCATCCACAAGTCATTGTATTGTTCTCAGTATTTGTAAAGACTCCGTAATTAAGATCAGCCAGTTTTATTTCTTAGTTTGTGAATGCTGCAGAAGCAGGTGTCTTTGTAAGGGGTCATTAATAAAGATACAAAACACTACTGTCACTTTAACACAGGAGGAAAAGGAGAACAAATAGGGGAAAATTTAAAGAAAAAAACACGCACAGCGACATGAAAGAATCCTCTGTTTTTCGTTTTCCAAAGTGTTATGGACACTGAATTACAAAAGATTTCAACAATAATGAAAAGACAAATACTCAGAAACAGAAAAATGCAACTAATTTTCTACAGAAACGTTAATTTGTTTAAGTATATGGTAACGTGTGTAATATTGCTGTGTATCAAGTACAGGCAAAAATAGTTTTTATTAATTGTAATGTAATATATCAGGGTCTCTCTAGTAAACAGAGTATAACATACTCAGCACAAATAACAACTGCTATTAAGTGCTGCCACTACTGTTCTGCATCATCAAGCAATCTTTATAATGGTGTGATATGCATAGGTAAAAGTATAATCACGTATCTGTTTATATTTCTTAAAGGGTGGTGATTTGTACCCTCTCTTCAAATAACACACACAAAAGCAATGCAATAGGACAGAAACACAGAAAGGTTGCACATGAAACCCCCTTAGGTTACAGTAATTTAAAAAGTGTAATTATTTAACCCCTTTTTGTAATACACAACATACACAGATCTCACAGATTGTACCTCCTTGGTGTACACACTGTGAGGTCCATTTATCAAGCTCCGAATGGAGCTTGAGGGCCCGTGTTTCTGGCGAGCAGTTATGATGTAGCGGTCTAAAGATCGGGTTGATTGACAACCGAGTACGATTGGGTTGATTGACAACCCCCTGCTGGCGGCCGATTGGCCGCAAATCTGCAGGGGGTGGCGTTGCACCAGAAGCTCATAAGAGCTGCTTGTGCAATGCTGAATACAGAGAGCGTATTGATCTCCGCATTCAGCGAGGTCTTGCGGACCAGGTTTAAATTAGGACATTTCTGGTCTTAAAGGTATTGATGGTTTTGTGCATATATACAAGTTTTTACATTGTTTTCATATGTAGTGCTGAGATTTCTATTAGAGTACAATACATAACACATGCATTATGGGTTGTGGTTAGTTTTTGCATTTCTTTTTGAATAAGCATAACAACATGCTTATGGCTTGAGCATAACAACATGCTTATAGCTTGAGCATAACAACATGCTTATGGCTTGAGCATAACAACATGCTTATAGCTTGAGCATAACAACATGCTTATGGTTTGAGCATAACAACATGCTTATGGCTTGAGCATAACAACATGCTTATGGCTTGAGCATAACAAAATGCTTATGGCTTGAGCATAACAACATGCTTATGGCTTGAGCATAACAACATGCTTATGGCTTGAGCATAACAACATGCTTATGGCTTGAGCATAACAACATGCTTATGGCTTGAGCATAACAACATGCTTATGACTTGAGCATAACAACATGCTTATGGCTTGAGCATAACAACATGCTTATGGCTTGAGCATAACAACATGCTTATGGCTTGAGCATAACAACATGCTTATGGCTTGAGCAGTGGGGATGGACATGAAAATAGCACAATACTCTTTTTTTTTTTTTTTTTTAAATCTTGCTGTGATTTTGGATAGGGATAGGAGCATACATAGATAGTCAGAACAGGTTGTGCAGTTTTAAAACATAGTTAATATTCACATGGTTAGAAAATCCCTGCATATTTTCTGCATAAAGTGCAAGATTATAGTTTTTTCATTCAGCTAGATTACAAGTTGTGCGACTCAAATTGTAACGTTATGGCCCATAACGCAGCCATTACAAGTTTGAAAAAACCTCCATAGCGCAACAAAAATCCCCATTTACGTACAAATCCATAACGCTATCCAAGATTGGATATATCGCAACCAAAAACCTTCACTAATCACTTCAAAAATATTATACAAAATACACCAATATCCCATACATAATTATCTACATACAAACAATATACAGCAGATTACGATCATGTTATGCAATATGAAATAATCACGATTTTATGTACTATTTCACAGAATGACATGACGTCACTCACTTTGCGCTCAACAAGAGTGTTTGAAGCTTTTTTTTTCTATTTCTCTCCTTTATTGACTTCTATGGGGAATACGTGCTCTTGCACGCGATCAGCCTTTTTTTCGTAATGCACACAATAATATTCTATTTTTAAACTCGTAATACGGGCGGCCTACGGTTTGCGCTAATTTATACATTCTTGAGTAGGTCCCGCAATGACAAATAGATCACAAAATATACTATTTAGCACTGTAGTTATGTGTTTTACATGTGTGAACATCAGTACAAGGTCAAAATCATTTTGGAAATTACATTACATCATGTATAAATCACGATTAATTGTATCATCACAAATAGGGAAATCATTTTCAAGAATTAACACATATTTAAAGGAACATAAAACACTATTTTTATATTTCATGATTCAGAAAGAGGGGCCGATTTATCAACCCTCTGTCCGACATGATCCGATCAGCATATCATGTCCGACAGACATCCGCTGAATGCGGAGAGCAGTACACTCTCCGCATTCAGCATTGCACCAGCAGCTCTTGTGAACTGCTGGTGCAACGCCGCCCCCTGCAGAATTGTGGCCAATCAGACGCTAGCAGGGGGTGTCAATCTCGCCAGAAACACGGGCCTTCAAGCTCCATATGGAGCTTGATAAATAGGCCTCTAGTTATCAAGCCGTCAACCTCAAATACGCTGGAATTCCGCAGTGTATTTGTGGCGAGGCTGATTCGCCTAAGTTATCAAGCCCTACACACCGGTAAAAGTAGAATTTTGTGACGTTAACTACGATTCGCCGGACTCAGTCCGACACAGATCGATTCTTACGTCACTCCAGATGTGCCGAACACAAGTTCGGCACAATCTGACTTCTTTTGAAAGTTATCAAATTCCTAGCAGGTACGCTCGGCACTTTTCCGGCCCAGCGTAACTGGTTTTCAATCCGCCGCCCTGGCGGCAGATCCCAAGTTCATGTTCGCTGCTGCCCGACATCCCATTGATTCCTATGGGAAACGTCTGCACCTAACATCCTAACATGTACCCCGAGTCTAAACACCCCTAATCTGCCCCCCTACACAGCCGCCACCTATATTAAACATGTTAACCCCAAAACCGCCGCTCCCGGTGCCCACCGCCACTCTAATAAACTTATTAACCCCTAAACCGCCGCAACTATAATACATTTCTTAACCCCTATCCTGCCGATCCCGTACCCCGCCGCAACTAAATAAATTGTTTAACCCCTAAACCGCCGCTCCCGGACCCCACCGCCACCTATATTAAACTTATTAACCCCTAATCTGCCCCCCCACACCGTCGCCACCTATAATAAATTTATTAACCCCTATCCTGCCCCCCTATACCGCCGCCATCTATATTAAACTAATTAACCCCTAAACCTAAGTCTAACACTAACCCTAACACCCCCCTAACTTAATTATTATTTTAATAAATCTAAATAAAAATTACTCTTATTAACTAAATTAATCCTATTTAAAACTAAATACTTACCTATAAAATAAATCCTAAAATGGCTACAATATGACTAATTATATTGTAGCTATTTTAGGATTTATTTTTATTTTGCAGGTAACTTTGTATTTATTTTAACTAGGTACAATAGCTATTAAATAGTTATTAACTATTTAATAACTACCTAGCTAAAAGAAATACAAAATTACCTGTAAAATAAATCCTAACCTAAGTTACAATTAAACCTAACACTACACTATCATTAAATTAATTAAATAAATTAGCTACCAATACCTACAATTAAATACAATTAAATAAACTATACTAAATTACAAAGAAAACAAACACTAAATTACAGAAAATAAAAAAATATTACAAGAATGTTAAACTAATTACACCTAATCTAAGCCCCCTAATAAAATAAAAAAAATAAAAATAATAAAAGTCCCTACCCTACTCTACATTACAAAGTAATCAGCTCTTTTACCAGCCTTTAAAAGGGCTTTTTGCGGGGCATGCCCCAAAGTAATCAGCTCTTTTGCCTGTAAAAAAAAAAATACAACCCCCCAACATTAAAACCCACCACCCACATACCTCTACTCTAACCCACCCAAACCCCCCTTAAATAAACCTAACTCTACCCCCCTGAAGATCTCCCTACCTTGAGTCATGTTCACCCAGCCGGGCCGAAGTCATCATCCAAGGGGCGCTGAAGAGGTCTTCCATCCGATAGAAGTCTTCATCCAGGCGGCGTCTTCAATCTTCATCCATCCGGAGCGGAGTGGAGCCATCTTCTTCCCAGCCGATGCAGATCCATCCTCTTCAACCGACGCCTACTCGCCGAATGAAGGTTCCTTTAAATGACATCATCCAAGATGGCGTCCCTCAAATTCCGATTGGCTGATAGGATTCTATCAGCCAATCGGAATTAAGGTAGGAAAAATCTGATTGGCTGATTCAATCAGCCAATCAGATTCAAGTTCAATCGGATTGGCTGATCCAATCAGCCAATCAGATTGAGCTTGCTTTCTATTGGCTGATCAGAACAGAATAGGGTAGAGACTTTTTTTTTTTTTTTTAAATTTTATTAGGGGGCTTAGATTAGGTGTAATTAGTTTAACATTCTTGTAATATTTCTTTATTTTCTGTAATTTTTTTTTTTTTTTTTTTTGTAATTTAGTTTAGTTTATTTAAATGTATTTAATTGTAGGTATTGGTAGCTAATTTATTTAATTAATTTAATCATAGTGTAGTGTAAGTTTAATTGTAACTTAGGTTAGGATTTATTTTACAGGTAATTTTGTATTTCTTTTAGCTAGGTAGTTATTAAATAGTTAATAACTATTTAATAACTATTGTACCTAGTTAAAATAAATACAAAGTTACCTGTAAAATAAATATAAATCCTAAAATAGCTACAATGTAATTATTAATTACATTGTAGCTATATTAGGGTATATTTTATAGGTAAGTATTTAGTTTTAAATAGGAATAATTAATTTAATAAGAGTAATATTATTTAGATTTATTTAATTAATATTTAAGTTAAGGGGGTGTTAGGGTTAGTGTTAGACTTAGGTTTAGGGGTTAATAATTTTATTATAGGTTGCGGCGGTATAGGGGGGGCAGGATAGGGGTTAATTAGTTTAATATAGGTGGCGGCGGGGTCCGGGAGCGGCGGTTTAGGGGTTAAACAATTTATTTAGTTGCGGTGGGGTCCGGGATCTGCAGGATAGGGGTTAATAACTTTATTATAGGTGGCGGTGGTATAGGGGGGGCAGGATAGGGGTTAATAGGTATTATGTAGATGGCGGAGGGGTCCGGGAGCGGCGGTTTAGGGGTTAATACATTTATTATAGTTGCGGGGGGGTCTAGGAGCGGCAGTTTAGGGGTTAATAACTTTATTTAGTTGCGGGGGCTCCAGGGGTGGCGGTATAGGGGGTAGATCAGTATAGTATAGTGTGGGTGCTTAGTGACAGCTTATCAATAAAGCTGTAAAAAAGCCGAAGAGCAGCGAGATCGGATGAGTGATAACTATCACAGTCCGCTGCTCATCGCCCCGTACTTGGTGCGCGGCTTTTTGACAGCTTTTTTGATAACTTTGGCAAACGTATTCAGGTCCGCGGCGGCGATGTGAGGCGAGCTTAGGCGAGCGTATTGGGCCGGCGAATGCAAGAAAATTACGGAGCTTAATAACTAGAGGCCATAGGCTCCAGAGTATGCAATTTTAAACAATTTTCTCATTTACTTTTATTATATCATTTGATTTATTCTCTTCATATCCTTTGATGAAAAGCATATCTAGATAGGATCAGTAGATGATGATTGGTGGCTGCACATATATGCCTTGTGTGATTGGCTCACCCATGTGCATTGCTATTTCTTCAAGAAAGGATATATAAACAATTAAGCTATTTAGATCATAGAAGTACATTGGAATATTGTTTAGAATTGTATTCTCTGGCCTCTATTTATTAAGGTCTGTCGGACCTGATCCGACAGTGCGGATCAGGTCCGACAGACCTTGCTGAATACGGCGAGCAATACGCTCGCTGTATTCATTATTGCATCATAGCTTATTCTATTATTCCACCTGTCTGTAAGTGGATAAAGCAATCTACAACATGGAACTAGTAAGTGGGAGTAAGAGTCTAAAATAAATTGAACTAGTATGTCCATAGGAATCTCATATAAGGTATAATGGAACCTCGGTTTTGTATTATATGAAGAATAAAAATGGTCCCCGCATTGCTGTAAAAAAAAACATGCATTATTTATCCATGCGAAAAAGATTGGGGCAAGGGGGGGGTTGGCTTTTTGGTTTTTGGGGAAGGGAAAATCAGCGGGCGAGAGCCACTCTAATTGAGGTGAGGGGGAGAATGGGGGTGCGGAGCTGCTTAGGATGCTAAACTGTTAAAGACTTTTAAGCCTCTAAACTTTGTAGTGCAAAACGGTAAGGATAACTCCTACCAACGTTGTGTATGTAGAGGGAAAACTGATATATGTCTTGATCTCTTTCACAATATACAATATATAATAACAATATGCAGCGAACTGAACCATTGCCTGAAGACTAGATAATATGTTAATACTGTCCTGCAAGTCTATTTCAGCTATATTTAGGATAGGATCATTAAAAGGCTTCAGATTGTGCATCAGCATAAATATTAAACCCAGAAATTAAGATCTACATGAAAAATTTACTTATAAACAGTGACTTAAAATAAATTAGTTATGTCTTTGTGTCAGAGGGCGCCAGACAAGAGCAGAACATAAACCACTGTAGTATGTCAGTACGACTGCCTGTATATTCCAAAACAGATTATTATGTCCTCATAGTATATGGATATCTGTGAGATCCTTTTGGGCAACTTAGCATCTAGTGTCGGAAGGATTACTAATCTATGGGTGTAGAGTCCCATGTAAGAGAGTGTATTAGCGAATAACTCATTGCTGTAGCCAGTTGATAGCATTAAAAATAAGCACGGTAGCAAAGTAACCCACTATTGTACTCCAGTAGTATACAGGTCAGAACCAACAGTATAGGATGGCATTAGGTATGTCATAAAATATTAACGTATTGTGTGCTTATGTGTGTACTGAGGTATGTGATTTAGAAGCTATTAACTATGTAGCGTTTTAACATGATGGGGTATGTCATAAAACAAATTAACCCAACAAAGATGTAATTTT
Source organism: Bombina bombina (assembly GCF_027579735.1). NCBI lineage: Eukaryota > Metazoa > Chordata > Amphibia > Anura > Bombinatoridae > Bombina > Bombina bombina. The sequence goes on along the minus strand of NC_069500.1, from coordinate 1,221,069,584 downwards.
GACTGATAGTAACCAAATTCGAATGCTACAAACCAACCCATTTTAAGTCAGAATGAAGGGTGCACAAAAGATATACACTAATTCAAACTTGTAGCCCCGTCTCGGCCGCTGACAGAGCTCAGGTATTATGTTCATGGGGTAAGAACTTCTTACCTGGAATAGGTAGTTAAAATTAGAGAGTACCCATTATAGCCAGAACCGCTGAGGTAGGTAATCTAAATAAACTTTACTTGGTGTACCGTTGGCTGCACATATAGTAGGTTAGATGTGATGATTAGGTGGATACACAGTGAGACCAAGTGATCAGCATATTCAAATCCAGAGAAGCATGTTATTTCAATTTGGGTTCGGTCTACTGTTACAGCTTTATATAAAAATGGTACTAGGCAGTAGTAAGCCATGATCATGAAATAGACTCCAGTCAGTATACATAAGGGGCAGATTAGTGAAATCTGCAAATAGGTTTAGTGAAGTCTTTTAGTGAGATCTAGAAGAGCATTAAAGTTTATGTAGGAGAGGTTCCCCCATATCTACATAAAAGGAAAGAAAATATCTCTACAAATGCCCAAAACAAAGATAACAGACATGCTATTTACGTCGAGTAAATTCTGCAGGAGGAAAACTTATTTCAAATAATATAGGATTTCCTGTAGTACAGTACTGAGCAGTCTTTTTTCATTTAGAATAATAAAGCTAATAACAACAAAAATACAACTTTCAATTGACACTATAGGAGGGTTTTAGCCTCTTTTAGCGTCTTATAACAAGACTATGAAAACCGGGAACTCATTAACATTTTCTTTAACTCAAATCCAGCTCATAGTCCCAGAAGGGTAGATCTATCTATCGAGGGGTTAGACCAAGATGGCACTAGCTGACACCTAGTTTCTGGCCTGCGTAGGTATAGGGAGACCTTATCTTAGTCCATTGCCTTGGGCCCAAGAAGAAATCTGAAAGCAATACCTTCTGGCTAAGAAGCTCAAATCTAGGCCTCAGACTACCGTATGTCAAATTTAGGGTGCGTGATGGCTGAAACCGCTGGTACTGTGTGGCCGGACTTTGGGCAATTAAGCAGTCTTTTTGGATCTCGCAAGAGCCCCCATCTAGGGTATTAAGAGATTGCGGATGCAAGTCACGTAATTCGGATACCTGTGTCGTCGGGTGTCTGCCACTGACCTCAATTGAGGGGAGCTGCCCTGGAATAGATGTCAGGTATGGGCCCAGATGATCATCTGTTAGCGCTAGATTTTCCTCCTCAGCGTAGGGTATCTTTTCCGTTGCGTTCGTGGGGGAATCCATGGCTGAAGCGAGCATATTTTCAGGCACATCAGGTTCCTCCATTTCAGGGGCAGCTCGGATAGTTGGCGATCTGTGAGGCATCCTCTCCATGAGAGTGCTGACAAGCTCCGACTTCATCTGTTGAAAGGAAGTCTCAATTATCCGTAGGACTTTTCTCTCCCATTCGTCTATATCAGCCATACTCCTCTTTGAGTCCCACGGAGTCAAACACATGTAATCCAGATTAGTTCAATAAATGTGTTTTAGATAGCAGGTTCAAAATATATTCATCCACTTTGGTATTGGGTGGTATAACGTTGACTATAGCAGCCGTGAAATGTGTCTAAAAATTAGTTTTCACAATGTCCTATTTTATTAATATTTATTTCATATACATTCCCCCTACTTTGGGCTATAGAGGACTCAGATTGTGACCGTTCATACAGATAAAGGGATACATTTCATCTGAAATAATTTCATAGGTGACATTTACGTATTTTAGTTTTTGAAGGGACATTAAATATTACATTCAATTGTGTCCCTCATACAATTGAATAATTAATGAATATTTGCCCAAAATAGGATATTAGACATTCATTTGTCTAATTTTAAATGTTAATATGTAAGTTAACGGTTTATTAGCCAATTTAATGTGATTTCTTTCAAAATATGTTTATATAGATATCCATTCTGAACCTGGCTTTAATATCAGAACAAACACCAAAGTTTATAGCATAGACAGAAGATGACTTTAGAATTTTTTAAACCCTTAAGGACCACAGCATTTTTCCATTTTCTGACCGTTTGGGACCAAGGCTATTTTTACATTTCTGCTGTGTTTGTGTTTAGCTGTAATTTTCCTCTTGCTCATTTACTGTACCCACACATATTATATACCATTTTCTCGCCATTAAATGGACTTTCTAAAGATACCATTATTTTCATCATATCTTATAATTTACTATAAAAAATTATAAAATATGATGAAAACAATTGAAAAAAACACACTTTTTCTAATTTTGACCCCCAAAATCTGTTACACATCTACAACCACCTAAAAACAACCATGCTAAATAGTTTCTAAATTTTGTCCTGAGTTTAGAAATATCCAATGTTTACATGTGCTTTGCTTTTTTTGCAAGTTATAGGGCAATAAATACAAGTAGCCCTTTGCTATTTCCAAACCATTTTTTCAAAATTAGTGATAGTTACATTGTAAAACTGATCTCCGTCAGGAATCCCTGATTATCCATTGACATGTATATATATATATAGTATTGTTTTAGTAGACAACCTAAAGTATTGATCTAGGCCCATTTTGATATATTTCATGCCACCATTTCAAATGCGATCAAATAAAAACATTTTTTTACTAACTTTTCACAAACTTTAGGTTTCCCACTAAAATTATTTACAAACAGCGTGTGCAATTATGGCACAAATTGTTGTAAGTGCTTCTCTGGGATCCCCTTTGTTCAGAAATAGCAGACATATATGGCTTTGGCATTCCTTTCTGGTAATTAAAAGGTTGCTAAATGCCACTGCCCACCACACTTTTATTATGCCCAGCAGTGAAGGGGTTAATTAGGTAGCTTGTAGTGAGCTTGTAGGGTTAATTTTAGCTTTACTGTAGAGATCAGCCACCCACCTGATACATCCCACCCCCTGATCCCTCCCAAACAGCTCTCTTCCCTCCCCCACCCCACAATTGTCCCCGCCATCTTAAGTACTGGCAGAAAGATATATTTAAAGATATATTCTCCTGTGTAGGATCCCCTTAGCCTCCAACCTCCCTGATCCCCCCAAACAGCTCTCTTACCCTCCGCCTCTAACTTATTGTCCGCTTTCTTGGGTACTGGCTGCTATATTTCAATTTTTTATGCTTTTTTAATGAAAAAACTAAACTCTTCTGCAGTGTAGCTGCCCACCTCAATGACCTACCCCGAACCCCCTCCCAGATCGCTTAGATCCACCATCTTTTCTCCCTCCTTAGTTCCATAGTGTAGGGTTCCCACCTGCTCCTGCCCCTGTGCATGTTCCTGCTTGCGAGCCTGTGCCCGCACCCGAGCGTGCGCCCAGTGCCCCCGCACATGATCCCGCCCCCCTCTGCCAGATAACTACCAGCGATGGCTGCCCACCCACCTTCCTGCGGCTGCTCCCACCCACCAACAATCGGCACCATCACTGGCCGATGCAAAGAGGGCCACAGCGTGGCTCTCTCTGCATCTGATGCCTACATTTTTTTATTGTAGGATGCCTCAATATCGAGGCATCACTGCAATAACATGAAAGCGGCTGGAAGTAATCAGGATCGCTTCCACTGATTGAATCCCCTGACAACGTACAGGGTACGTTGTTGGTCGTTAACGACCATTTTTTGTTTGACGTACCCTGTACGTCGTTGGTCCTTAAGGGGTTAATATGATAGGAAATAACATACTTGCTTTCATATTCTAATTATTTGCATTTTTTTTCTAGTTTGCTGAATTCACAAAATAATTTGTAGCTATTGTTAGTGTAATTTATTTTTAAAATGAATATCTTTTTATATATATATATATATATATATATATATATATATATATATATATATATATATATATATGTGTGTGTGTGTGTGTGTGTTTTTATTTAAATACATCTTTTAAAATCAGATAATATATATATATATCCAAGTAAGACACTAACAAACACATCCTTCTAATATTACCTATAACATGACCTATAATATTTCCACTTCCCTCTGATTTGAATTGATGCTGCTGTTTTTATGTGCTGAAACGGAATAAAGACTGTATCTTTTTACTAACCGGAGTCTGCTGTGTCCTTTTCCTGGAGTGCTGGAGGAACATTGTTGATCGATTTAATATTTGAAAGACATGGAAAGAAAAGAATAGTCCCATAACTGGTTGTTAAATTATCTATTTTACAAGCACATGCCTGCTATTATATATAATACAGTTAACTTGTTTTAAATTTACTTTAAAATATCAACACAGCTCCAGCAGATAATGAGTGTTAAAGTCTTATATTTTAGCAAAGCGAAGGTGGAACTAGATACAGCCATATAATGAATTTTGGTTGTGGGATTTAGAGATGTACAATTCAGAAAATATTAATTAGGTGTTAATGGCAATGCTATGCACTATAATTTATAAGTTAAAATAATATCTGTACATATTATTATATGTTGTCAACATAACGTTTGTTATGTCACTTTAAAGAAATGTGTAGGGTGAACTTGCTAGATTAAAGTGACAGTCTAGCTTAATTTGCTATTTTCATTCTAATATCTATCATTTACGTTTGTAGAAAATTGAAATATATTTTTAAAATAAATATAGCTTAGTTATTATTTTATTGTTAGTTGCAAGTTAACATAGGTAGATTAAATGATCTTAAATAAAACATTATAGCTAAGTTTATTTTCACATTTAGACAGAGCTAGTTTTTATGTGCCATATTGATTAGAGTGTTCACTCTAGTGGAGTCATTTAAAGGGACAGTTAACTCATATTTTTCTCAACTTAAATTTTTTCACAATTATCCATTACCTGCTGGAGTGTATTAAATTCTTTACAAATATTTCCATTGCCCTTATTTTTGCATTTAAAATAGTTTATTTAGCCTGTGGTATCACCACCTATTCAGAAATTTTGTAAAAACAGCCATCATAAGAAATTACACTCCCAGTTGGGTATAGAAGAGATAAGGTAATAAACTGTTATTTTTCAAGTATTGGGGTTTTGTTTACAATATTAACATTCTGGATTCTAAGAAATTATCAACAGAGTTAAAAATACATTGAACAATGTTACACATCTATTGATCAATATTAAACTTTGAAATGTTTCAGTAAACATTAACTAATGTGACTGGATAATATTTACTTTCTGAATATTAAATAAAATATATTTCAACTGTCAAATGTAAACAAAATAACTTCATATTTACCGGATGCCGTATATTATATATGCATCACATTCGCATTCCATTCTCATAAATTCTAAAGAAGAGTCTACATGTCAAATATAGTGATAGCACCCCTAGGAGATATCTGTATTTAAGTTACAAAGATATGAATCCATGAAACATTAAGTAACAGCCAATAAGTTAAACATGACTTGAGTCAGTATGGCCTCACAGACATGCTAACAAAATTACATTATTTTATCCAATCAGATGTACAGATACCATGTCCCATGGTGTATCTCATTTTAACTTCCCCATATAAAAGTCCATTACACATAGCCATTTTTGTCGGTTCTCTAAAGCCTGTTTGGCAAGATGTCTACTCCAAGGTTCATCAGAGAGGAAAGTGCTGCACTGGTGTACGCAGTCGAGGAGTTTTATCCGCAGCTTTATGGGGCTCAGAGGAGGTTGACGACTGTGGCAGTAAAAAATGCCATCTGGGCTTCTGTCGCCATCTCAGCTAATGCAGTGGCAGACGTCCAAAGGACACCCTTGCAAATGTGTAGTAGATTCTGAGATATGAGGTTGCTTATGCAGAATAAAATTCACCTCATGAAGGAGTGCCCGTCTGAGAGGTGAGGATCCGGGGCCATCCCCACTGAAACTTGTCCTCAAGACTCATGAGAAGATTTTATGCGTGCTCCTTAGACTTAGAATCTCCTCTGCATTTGCAAGGGTGCAGTCCTTGACCCCCTCCAAGCCCCCAGCTGATGCCGCAGAGACTCCCAACCCGGAGGCCAGTGCTCTTGAAATAGGTGAGCAAGCGGGACAGAGGCTGAACAAGCTAAAGATCAGACTTCATATAATATTTTAATAGTTGATTATATATTTAAGCAATGTGTATACAGTCATATTTTCAACATATCTCAAATTCACAACAGACATTTACTAGGATGGTATAGATATAAATTTAGATTAGTCAAACATAATAAAGGAATAATGATATTTATTGCGCAATCACGAATATGCTTCACAGAGATAAAACGGAAGTGCGCATCCGTGAACTCCCTATACTCCGTCATTTTATCCATTGAATATCGATAACTACATAACTTGCAAATATTATTTAGAATCATTAAATATTTACAAACATTATGTTCGAATATCGTAATACACACAATTTTTAATATATCAAAAAAAGTTCGAAAATATACTCATTACACTACTAGATCCGAATAAATTCATGATCACGGATGCATGCATGCATATTTAAGAATATGTTTTACCTTGTCAAAAAAAGAAAATATGTTTGATTGTTTGTGTCAAAGTTATGATTTTTACTAATGATATCCAATCTTGATTTAATATTTAACAGATATGGATGTTGGTGCTGGACCCTCAAACTTGGGTTTGTCCCAGTCTGGTATATCGCATTATACTTCACTCTTGGCTTACAAATTTGTACATAACATTGCCTAATATCTTCACATTGATCTATATGAACATGGATCCTCTAATTAAATGTAAAGTGTATTTAAAATGAAAAATATTGATTCTGATATAGAATTCCATTCTAAGCAGAATCAGAATTTATTAGTATTCTAAGATATTCTTCATAATCTTGATCTTTAGTTGAATGTAATCTTAGGGACTGGGCCATTTTGGATTCAGCAACTGGGTAGTGCTTGACAGTTGGTGGCTACATTTAGACAAAAATCTGAAATTGGTTCATAGGTGCTGAATCTAAAAATACTTAGATTATTTATTCTTATAATTAAGATAGCAAGAAAATTAAATATTCATGATGATATGAGTAAATTATCTCTTAGATTTTAATTGCATGCTCTATCTGATTCATTAAATTAACATATGGAATAGAATATTTCTTAAGAGGGACAGTCTCAAATAATGATATTGTATTTATATAAAGATACAAAATACCTTTATTACCCATTACACTGTTTTGCTGAAACAATACTGTGATTTAAATAACATCTTTCCCTCTAGGATTACCTTTATATATAAGTATATTCTAATAGCACCATGATGACATTGCTTTAAATATATATTATGTCTTGCATTGTGATCAATATGTGTTGTCATCAACAACATTACTGTACATTGCACAGTATGTACATTGCACAGTATGTCCCTCATGTATTATACTATAGTTGTCACCAGTTGTTATTCAAAGTGTTAATTGTCTGTTTGGATTGATTTTGAAACAGGGACAAATCTATATTTTGAAATGTTTGATAGATGAATATGATAAGAATCGGATGTATAATATTTGAACAAATAGTACATCTGTGAAAGACATCATTTTCTATTCACTCACTGTAATGTTTCTGTAAAGACTTAACTTGTATTGGATCTCAACTGCCAGAGTTGTAGATAAATTTTGTGTGTACCACTCTGGTTAACAGACTATTGTATCGGCATAGGCTGTGTTATAACAGAGTGAATTTCTCAGATGACTTAAATGTGTCAAAATAGGGTGAAATATGGCTACTGTAACTTTGTAGCAATATTAGGTAAATTAAGTAGAGAGAGTAACTAAATTAATGGCTTCCCTTAAGTAGTTAAAGTCACAATGTACAGTTCCTTTGTTATTCTATAAACAGCAAGTGTCTGAGTGTGGTCTTTCCTTCAGCAGCAGCTTACAGGCTTTAGAAATGCAAGGCGAGTAGTGAGGAGACAGAGCGCTGATCTCTGCAGTGGCTGACAGGGGCGTGACTGACTCTGAAGGAGTTCCCCCAGCCGATGACGTCACTTCGGTTCCGTAGCGGTACAGAGAAGACGGCTTACTGAGATTCCTTAGCCGCTATAGTGATAACGGTCAGTGAGACAATATAGTAAGAGAAGTGCTCGTATGTTCAGAAGTGAACTGATAGAACTTACTCAGTTGATTATTTCCCAGGCGGTGTCACATTAACCGCAAGTTGTAAGTGAAGCGTGTTGTTGTTATGATCCCCGGAGGGGAGAGCTTAAACAGGCACTAACAAACCTTGCTGTGGAGATGGTACACAATCCCAGAGAGGCTATACTGAGTGAATAGCTGTTATAAGTTTAGATGTACAGTAGCGTAGAACAGGAGGGTCCTTTCAGAGACCAGCTGCAGCTGGTATTTATAATCCAATATAGCGATTTTCTCCTAAATCTAATCTCTTGCTATTTAGGCACGATAAACCACAGTGCAGAGAGCTTAGCTAACCTGAACACAATTACTAAGCACTTGTTTGGGGTGGAGACAAGCCTTAAATACAGGTGAATAGAGGTGAGCTGCAGTAACAGGGAAAACCAGGAGTGGAATCCTCACAGATCCCCCCCCTCAAGCAAGCCGACCACGGCTGGATGCTTCGGTCTATGTGGATAACGTCTGTGAAAACGTGAAATAAGTTGTCCAGCATCTATGTGGGTATGGGGTTCCCAAGAGTCCTCATCGGAAGAAAATTCCTTCCACCTCACAAGGTACTGAAGTTCACCATTCGAATACCTCGAATCTAGGAGATCATGAACTTCATAGACTTGAGGGTCTAGTCGTACTGGGTCAGGAGGAAGGAGAGGTATAGGAGGAATTTGACCAAGATAAGGCTTAAGCAATGAAACGTGGAACGTCGGGTGGATTACCAAGGAATCTGGCAGATCGAGTGTGACAGCATTTTTGTTTATGATACGAGTAATCTTGAATGGACCAATAAACAAACTGGCCAGTTTTTTCCTAGGTAGGTGTAATTTAATGTTTTTTGTAGACAACCACACCAAGTCTTCTACCTTATACTTGGGGGCGGCTCTCCGTCGTAAGTCATAATACTTTTTCTGGGTCGCTTGTGCATGCTGAATATTTGTCCTTATATGCTGGAAGTTTTCAGCCAACCTTTGTATCAATTCATCAACACAAGGTGTATTTTCTGTGGAAGAATGTTGGATACTAAATTTAGGATTGAAGCCATAATTTGCGAAAAAAGGGGAGTAATTGGTGGTGCTATTAATAGTGTTGTTGTACGAAAATTCAGCCATAGAGAGGAAGGCTGACCATTTGTTTTGGTGGTAAGAACAGTAACAACATAAATATTGTTCAAGCCATTGATTTAGTCTTTCCGTTTGGCCGTTCGTCTGGGGGTGGAAGGCAGTACTTAGTCGTTGTTCAATTTGAAGCGTGTTCGTGAGTGCTTTCCAGAACTTTGAAGTGAACTGACTTCCTCTGTCAGTGGTTAAGGCTGTTGGTAAACCATGGTATCTAACAACGTTGTTTAGAAACAAATGTGCAGTTTCTAGAGAAGTAGGTAATTTGTGGTATGAAATGAAATGGGCCATTTTAGTTAAGTGGTCTGTTACGACTAATATGGTCGTTTGTCCAGAGCTGGGTGGTAAGTCAACTATAAAATCCATGCCTAAATAAGACCAGGGTGAGTTAGGGATTTCCAAGGGCATGAGATGTCCATATGGTGGTTGTCTTTCAGGTTTCGATACTATACAACTGTTACACCGGTGAATGTAATCTTTGATACTGTTTTCCATAGATGGCCACCAATAAGTTCTGGTTAGTAACTGTTTGGTGCGTTTGATACCCGGATGACCAAGTAGAGGTGGGTTGTGGTGTTCTTTGATAAGCTTTGCTCTGAGTGTTTCTGGGACGTATAACCTAGAGCCATAGAAGTACAAGCCATCTTTCCAGATTAAGGAGTTCAAAGGGGTTCGGTTCTCAAGAGCTAGAGCAGCATCGTATTCCTGAACTGGAATGGAGAGTAGTGCAAGGAATCTGTTGGGTGGTAAAATACAACTTGGTGGTTGTTGCTGAATGGGTCTTGGATCTCTACGGGATAGAGCATCTGCTTTACCGTTTTTTGATCCTGGCCTGTAGATGATTTGGAAATCGAAACGACTAAAGAAAAGGCTCCATCTGACCTGTCTTCCAGATAGGGTTTTGTTGTTTTGTAGAAATTCGAGATTACGGTGGTCAGTATATATTATGATGGGAGTGGAGGTGCTTTCTAGGAGATGTCTCCAGAATTCAAGTGCTCTCTTAATAGCCATAAGTTCCTTATCTCCAATGGAATAATTCATTTCAGCTGATGTCATAATCTTTGAATAGAACCCAATAGGAAATAGAGGATCTTTAGGTGTTTTGCGTTGTGAAAGGACTGCACCTAGTGCATAGTCTGAAGAGTCAACTTCCAAAACGTACTGTAGATCTGGGTCAGGATACTTTAGAATAGGAGCGGAAGAGAAGGTATCTTTTAGAAAAGCAAAAGCATCCGCAGCTTCCTTTGACCAACGGAATGTGCAATTTGAGCTTGTAAGAGTGGTAAGGGGTTTTGAGATTCCAGAGAAATTGCGAATGAATTTCGTGTAATAATTACTGAACCCAAGGAATTTTTGTAGATCCTTTCTGGTGGCTGGGGTAGGCCATAATTTTACTGCATCAACCTTGGCTTCTTGCATTCGTATTCCATCAGGGCTGATGGAATAACCGAGGAAATCAATAGACCTTGTGTGGAAAATGCATTTTTCCAATTTGGCGTAAAGTCAGTGAACCTGGAGACATGACAGAACCCAGCTGACATGTTTTATGTGGTCAGTTGTATTTGAGGAATATATCAAAATGTCATCCAGGTAAACGATAACACAAGTGTCGAGTAGATCATGGAAGATATCATTTATGAAGAACTGGAAAGTTGCTGGAGCATTGGTAAGACCGAAAGACATAACCAAATACTCATATAAACCGTATCTCGTTCTGAAAGCGGTGAGCCATTCATCTCCCTCTCTGATACGAACTAGATTGTACGCACCCCTCAGATCCAATTTGGTGTAAATGGTAGCATGTCGTAGTCTCTCAATAAGTTCTGGGATGAGTGGTAGTGGGTAGCGTTTTTTTATGGTAATCTTGTTTAGCTGTCTGAAATCTATGATAGGACGTAGGGATTGATCCTTGTTCCGGACAAAGAAGATTCCAGCACCGGCTGGCGAGACTGATGGACGGATGAACCCCTTTTTCAAGTTTTCATCTAAATAAGTTTTGAGGTGGTCTAGTTCAGATTGACAGAGTGGATATAGGTGCCCTATAGGAGGGGATGTACCTGGTTTTAACTCTATAGGGCAGTCGTAAGGGCGATGAGGAGGGAGTGTTTCTGCCTCCTTTTTACTGAAGACTTCTGAGAAGTGTGTGTATTCAAGTGGTACAAGAGACTCAGAAGTGGAGGTCAGAGAATGAAATGACTGCCTAAGACATGTTTGTTGGCAGTACTGTGAGTTCAACTGTATTTGTAGTGTTTTCCAAGTGATCTGGGGTTCATGTAGTTGTAACCATGTTAAACCAAGGACAATAGGGAAGAGGGGAGATGTGATTACATCAAAAGAGAGATGTTCGTGGTGGTTTTTTAATGTGGTGACTGAAAGAGGGATAGTGTGATGTGTAATAGGTCCAGATGAAATCTCAGAGCCATCCACTACACGAAGTGAAATAGGAGACAATTTTTTGATCAAAGGAATTTTATTGGTTGACACCAAAGAGCTGTCGATATAGTTCCCTTGGGCTCCTGTGTCCACGATCGCTGAAGAGGTTTGTTAAGTACTATCTGGGAGATAAAGTTGGTATTGTACTTACTGTTCTTCTTCACTGGTATAGAAGGGCAATCCTTGAAGAGGCACCGGTATAGAAGGGCAATCCTTGAAGAGGCACCACAATACATACAAAGACCCCTGGTCTTCCTTCTCAGGCGTTCCTCTGGAGGAAGGGGACCCCTGAAGATACTTATGTCCATGGCTTCAGCCCCGTCTGGACTAGGACTAGGGGAGCTGGAAATTGGGAGACTTGGAGTGGAAACCTTTTTGTAAGCGTGGTCCGGGTATTGGCGTTCTGATCTTCTCTCCCTCAGTCTTCTGTCGATTTGGCTACTTAACCTCATAATGGCTTCAAGGGTCTCTGGTAATTCGGTTCTTGCTAGTTCATCCTTGACTGCATCAGAAAGGCCTAGCCTGAACTGATTTCTGAGGGCTATGGCATTCCATTGGGAGTCAATAGAGTACTGTTTGAACTCCGTTATGTAATGTTCCACGGCTCTAGTTCCTTGTTTCAATTTCCTCATTTTGTTCTCAGCTGTGTATTGCAGGTTGGCATCGTTATACAATTCATCCATAACGTCAAGAAATGATGAGAAGGAGGATAAGACTGTATTGTTAGTCTCAAATAGAGTGTCGGCCCAAATGCGAGGTTCACCCCTTAGGTAGCTTATCATCGTAAGAACTTTTACCCTGTCATTAGGATAGGTCCTGGGTTTTAAACTGAAATTGAGGAGACAAGCATTTTTGAAGTGTCTGTATTGATTTCTCTCCCCATGAAAGAAATCAGGGGGGGCAACAAAGGGTTCAGCTGGGGTCTCATGAGCTGTCTGTTTTGGAGTGATGCTGTCTTTAATGAATTTTCTTAAAATCTCATTCTCCACTTGTAGCTCTCTTAGCCCCTGGCTAAGTTGATCTACCCTTTGGGATAGGTTGAAGACAATTTGTGGGAGCTCGGCTGGATCCATGTTAATGGCTTAGTAATTCTGTAATGTTTCTGTAAAGACTTAACTTGTATTGGATCTCAACTGCCAGAGTTGTAGATAAATTTTGTGTGTACCACTCTGGTTAACAGACTATTGTATCGGCATAGGCTGTGTTATAACAGAGTGAATTTCTCAGATGACTTAAATGTGTCAAAATAGGGTGAAATATGGCTACTGTAACTTTGTAGCAATATTAGGTAAATTAAGTAGAGAGAGTAACTAAATTAATGGCTTCCCTTAAGTAGTTAAAGTCACAATATACAGTTCCTTTGTTATTCTATAAACAGCAAGTGTCTGAGTGTGGTCTTTCCTTCAGCAGCAGCTTACAGGCTTTAGAAATGCAAGGCGAGTAGTGAGGAGACAGAGCGCTGATCTCTGCAGCGGCTGACAGGGGCGTGACTGACTCTGAAGGAGTTCCCCCAACCGATGACGTCACTTCGGTTCCGTAGCGGTACAGAGAAGACGGCTTACTGAGATTCCTTAGCCGCTATAGTGATAACGGTCAGTGAGACAATATAGTAAGAGAAGTGCTCGTATGTTCAGAAGTGAACTGATAGAACTTACTCAGTTGATTATTTCCCAGGCGGTGTCACATTAACCGCAAGTTGTAAGTGAAGCGTGTTGTTGTTATGATCCCCGGAGGGGAGAGCTTAAACAGGCACTAACAAACCTTGCTGTGGAGATGGTACACAATCCCAGAGAGGCTATATTGAGTGAATAGCTGTTATAAGTTTAGATGTACAGTAGCGTAGAACAGGAGGGTCCTTTCAGAGACCAGCTGCAGCTGGTATTTATAATCCAATATAGCGACTTTCTCCTAAATCTAATCTCTTGCTATTTAGGCACGATAAACCACAGTGCAGAGAGCTTAGCTAACCTGAACACAATTACTAAGCACTTGTTTGGGGTGGAGACAAGCCTTAAATACAGGTGAATAGAGGTGAGCTGCAGTAACAGGGAAAACCAGGAGTGGAATCCTCACACTCACCTTAATGAAGTAATACATTTAATTTTCATATTAGTGGTCTAGTCCTCACATTTCGATATTTATTATTTTTACTTTTTTACAATAAGTTTTTATTCATGCAACATATGTATTTTTAAAGCATATGTACAAATTGTGTTACATAATTTATATTTATATCATTAATAGTTGAAGTTACTTTGACAATCCCTGAGGGATCTGGCACCATTCCAGCCCTGCATGAGCAGGATGATGGTAAGTTCATTAACTCATTCATACATCATTAAAGGTATATTATGCAAACGGCTAGATTACGAGTTGTGTGTTAGGGTAAAAAAGCAGCGCTAAGAGGTCCTAACGCTGCTTTTTTATGCCCGCTGGTATTACGAGCCTTGAAGGTTTAGGGGCACCGCAGACTTCTTTGGCCGTATTGCAAAACGACTTACGTAAACTTTGTAAAGTCTTTTTTTCTATGAGACTTCCATAGCACTGATATTACGAGTCTGTCCTGGGAGGCCAAAAAGTGAGCGGTACACCCTACCCCGTCAAGAGTCCTAATGCATTTAAAAGTCAGTAGTTTTGAGTTTTATGGTACAACGCCGTAGCATAAAACTCATAACTAAAGTGCTAAAAAGTACACTAACACCCATAAACTACCTATTAACCCCTAAACCGAGGCCCTTCCGCATCGCAAACACTATAATAAAAATTTTAACCCCTAATATGTCGCTCCAGACACCGCCGCCACCTAAATTATATTTATGAACCCCTAATCTGCTGCCCCCAACATTTCCGACACCTACATTATATTTATTAACCCCTAATCTGCCGCCCCAATGTCGCCGCAACCTACCTACACTTATTAACCCCTAATCTGCCGCCCCAACGTCGCTGCCCCTATATTAAACATATTAACCCATAAACTGCCACACTCCCGCCTCGCAAACATTAGTTAAATAGTATTAACCCCTAATCTGCCGTCACTAACATCGCCGACACCTACCTACATTTATTAACCCCTAATCTGCTGCCCCCAACGTTGCCATCACTATATTAAAGTTATTAACCCCTAAACCTAAGTCTAACCCTAAACCTAACACCCCCTAACTTAAATATAATTTAAATAAATCTAAATAAATATTCCTATCATTAACTAAATTATTCCTATTTAAAACTAAATACTTATCTGTAAAATAAACCCTAAGATAGCTACAATATAACTAATAGTTACATTGTAGCTAGCTTAGGATTTATTTTTATTTTACAGGCAAGTTTGTATGTATTTTAACTAGGTAGAATAGTTATTAAATAGTCATTAACTATTTAATAACTACCTAGCTAAAATAAATACAAATGTACCTGTAAAATAAACCTAA
The DNA here is from genome assembly GCF_027579735.1 of Bombina bombina. NCBI lineage: Eukaryota > Metazoa > Chordata > Amphibia > Anura > Bombinatoridae > Bombina > Bombina bombina. The sequence goes on along the minus strand of NC_069500.1, from coordinate 1,221,054,504 downwards.
CCTAAGTTAAACTAACACCTAACACTACACTATAATTAAATAAATTAACTAAATTAAATACAATTACCTAAATGAAATGAAATTAGCTAAAGTACAAAAAGTCCCCACTAAATTACAGAAAATAATAAACAAATTACAGATATTTAAACTAATTACACCTAATCTAATAGCCCTATTAAAATAAAAAAGCCCCCGAAAATAAAAAAAAACCCTAGCCTAAACTAAACTAAACTACCAATAGCCCTTAAAAGGGCCTTTTACTGGGCATTGCCCCAAAGTAATCAGCTCTTTTACCTGTAAAAAAAAAAATACAAACAACCCCCCAACAGTAAAACCCACCACCCACACAACCAACCCCCCCAAATAAAATACTAACTAAAAAAACCTAAGCTCCCCATTGCCCTGAAAAGGGCATTTGGATGGACATTGCCCTTAAAAGGCCAGTTAGCTCTTTTGCCGCCCAAAGTCCCTAACCTAAAAATAAAACCCACCCAATACACCCTTAAAAAACCCTAACACTAACCCCCTGAAGATCGACTTACCGGGAGACGTCTTCATCCAAGCCGGGCAAAAGTGGTCCTCCAGAGGGGCAGAAGTCTTCATCCAAGCCGGGCAAAAGTGGTCCTCCAGATGGGCAGAAGTCTTCATCCAGATGGCATCTTGTATCTTCATCCTTCCGGTGCTGAGCGGGTCCATCTTCAAGACATCTGATGCGGAGCATCCCCTTCATCCGACGACTAAAACAGAATGAAGGTACCTTTAAGTGACGTCATCCAAGATGGCGTCCCTTAGATTATGATTGGCTGATAGAATTCTATCAGCAAATCGGAATTAAGGTAGAAAAAAATCTATTGGCTGATGCAATCAGCCAATAGGATTGAAGTTCAATCCTATTGGCTGATCCAATCAGCCAATAGGATTGAGCTCGCATTCTATTGGCTGTTCCAATCAGCCAATAGAATGGAAGCTCAATCCTATTGGCTGATTGGATCAGCCAATAGGATTGAACTTTTAAATATCAAATGCATACATGTATAGATATTATCAAAAAGAGAAATGTAATATTGTAAAATCATAAAAATAACACATAATGGGGACTTTGCAACATATGCTTTTTAATATATGGATCAAACTTTCAAGAATAAGTACCAGTGAGCAAACATTAGAGTTTCAAGGATCAATTTCAATAGATTCAAAATTATGCTTGATTCAAATCAATTAAGCCCTTTAAACATATTCATTATTGTGACTTTGTCTAATTTGTAAGCAAAATAAATAATTACACATTTCAAATGATGATAAATATTAATTTTAAATGTAAATAATATATTTTTATATAATATATGTATTGAAACAATTGTATAATATATTTCAGATGGACCATCCACTTCTGGGCATCACCCTGCCACACCTTCCAAACCTGCCTCCCCTGCCTCCCCTCGCTGCTCTTCCCGTCATTCCCCCCCTGCCCCTTCCCAACCTCCCCCCTGCCCCCCTGCCCCTCTCCCCATCATTCCCGTCCTGGCAGTGGCTTATTTAGGTTTTGTGCTGGCCTTGGCACTAAAAATTCTGCTGCCCCCTATCCAGCCCCCCCCCCCCCAATTTAAGGCCTTTTTTGGCAATAATAATTTGGTCAGGGTGTAATGTCCCTTTTGGCATTTCCAAAGTAACAATTTACCAGGGTCTGCAAAATTCATAATTTATACAAATATATACAGAACTTAAAGGGACATTCCTATCCTCACATTATTTAGCATAGCCCAAACCTTGAAAAAGCAGTGACAAGTATTTATTTAATACTTTACATACAGTTGTCACATTTAAAGTTTAAATGTGACAACTGTATGTAAAGTATTAAATAACCATTTATTAAAGCGTGTCCGTGTGTATAATAATTATGGACTGGTATCCATCCACCAAGCTCTGCAAAACTGTATATAGTGGCTTCAGAGTTCAGACTCCTGGAGGACGCTAGCAGAATGGCCCAGGAGTTTTTGAAAGCAGTGAAGAGGCACATTTTAATTTGGCTTAGCGTGAAGAACACCCATGCTGTGCCCAAAGCAGCTATTGTCACGGCCCTTCCGGAAGCTACACATTAGCCGTGTACGGGAGGATGGGCACACTAGCATCTCAGGGATGGTTATAGTGTGCCCATCTAGGTCTCCACACTCTCATCCTCCCGTACATGGCTAATGTGTAGCTTTCGGAACGGCCGTGACCATAGCTGCTTTGGGCACAGCATGGGTGTTCCTCACGCTAAGCCAAATTAAAAAGTGCCTGTTTACTGCTTCTTAAAAAGTCCTGGTCCATTCTGCCAGCGTCCTCCATCAATGGCTGGGAACGATACAAGATTCCATGTTTCTGCAGCTCTGGCTTAACCGCCTTATGCTAATGTGCATGAGCCGTATGGAGGCAAGGCTGCACGCTGCAGCTGCCGTAACTCAGGCAGAGGAACATGAGGAAGATGCCCCAGTAAGTGGAGCGTCCGGAGATGACCCAAAGGAGCAGGAATAACTCCTCCATCCATATTGTTTTTTATGTTTGATTTGTTTCCTGTTGGCTATTTTTATATGTTGTTATATGTTAAATTTGTTAAGTTTTGTGCACCGTTGCACTATGTCACCTTGCCAGATGGCTCCAAAGGCGCTGTGTTGGCCTTTGGTTGCCCTTGTCAACTCCCTCCAAGGACTGTGATGCACTATGTCACCTTGTCAGATGGCTTTAAATGGGCTGTGTTGGCTTTTATTTGCCCTTATTAACGCCTTCCAAGGACTGTGATGCACTATGTCACCTTGTCAAATGGCTCAAAAGGGGCTGTGTTGGCCTTTGTTTGCCCTTGTCAACTCCCTCCAAGGACTGTAATGCACTATGTCACCTTGTCAAATGGCTCAAAAGGGGCTGTGTTGGCCTTTGTTTGCCCTTGTCAACTCCCTCCAAGAACTGTAATGCACTATGTCAGATGGCTCCAAAGGGGGCTGTGTTAGCATTATGACTTATTTGTCCTATTATATTATTTAATTATGTTTTATGACCTTCATAAATCATATTTATCATAATAAAAATAGTATTTTAATTAAAATCTTATATATATTTTTATTTATTGTCATTTCTAATAAAAGTGATTTAATGTTAATAATTCTTAAGTGATGCTGACAACAGTAATTTCTTTATGGATATGCATTTATAAGGTACTTTTTAATATCTAATTTTGTTTTACTGAACATACACATATAATCTATAATCTGGATGTTGACAGCACATATATTCCAATTCTCATGAAATCTTATTGTAGTAGTAGAACATACAAAATCACTGTGTGTAATGCACACATATTTTAGATGAATAATCTCTTTCTATGATGTTTAATTATGTTCAATTATCAAGCAATATATTGCTATAGGTAACATATAAGGTATAAACAATACACATTTTTGTGATGTATATAGTAGCATCATTTCTATATTAAACCTTGATGCTTCCTAAATATTTCCTAATCTTACTATTCTAATGAAATATATATTTATTAACAACAATGGATTATATTTCACATATCACATTATTATGTAATGTATGTGTTGTGTTTAATTGTATACATTGCAATTTCCGAAACATGCGCATTTGTGTTTGAAGTCATTTTTCAATATGCATTCACCTATGTCATATGATATATAATGTATATTTTAACAAAATAATAAATCATGTATACTTTTTAGAGATGTTATGTCCGAATATTTATTATTTCTTTAAATGTTCAATATTGTGTCAAGTATCGATTCAACATTGTTGTTATCCAAATAATATAGCACTGTGAGCATGAAATTCAAATGTAACTCTTAAAGGGACATGAAACCCTTAATGTATCTTTCATTAGTTATGTAGAACATACAATTTTAAAGAACTTTCCAATGTACTTCTATAATAAAATTTACTTCATTCTCTTGGTATAAATTGTTGAAGCAGCATCAATACACTACTGGTTTCTAAGTAAACACATGGGTGAGGCGATGACAATCGGTATATATATGCAGCCACCAATCAGCAGAAGCTAGGTTCTTTGCTGATCCTGAGCATTCCTAGATAAACCTTTCAGCAATGGAAAACAAGATAATGAAGCAAATTAAATGATATAAGTAAATGTGAAACTTGTTTAAAATGTTATGTCAAAATCATGAAAGAGAATATTCTGCTTTCATGCACCTTTAAATGAAATACATTTCCAAAATAAGTAAAACACTTTAAGCAAGCTTTCAAGAAATACACTTTATTTTACGTATTCAATGTTGTGAACACATCGAAAGAAATATGGCATACAGGCTTTTTAAAAAAAAAATCAATATTTGCTTTATTTAACAAGCACATGTAGATATACCAATAAGCCATAAGAATTAGTATATGTTAGCATATGTTCTTGTTTAAGCTATGTTGTTTGCATCAACATAGTGATATGCCATCATGTATAATTGTAATGATCGTTGGTTTGTATTAGGAGAACACGTTTGGGCATCACATCACAAAAACAAATCAATCTAATCAACAAGGACAGCATGTGATGATGTTCTCTCAACACACTTGTAAAACACACTCTGCAAACAATCTGCCTCCATGTACCCTGTCCCATAGAAGCCTATTAAATACAGAGTGTGCTCCACAAGTGTAAGAAGACAAAATCATCACATACCTATCCTTTACACATTAACTTTAAATTAAAAATAATAATATATAAACATAATTACTTCTTCCTCCTTCCCTTCTTTTCATGACAGTGAGGCTCTGGAGTGGTCAAATGCCTCTTCAGACGTTTCCTCATTGGAGATGGTTGGGGAAGAGGGGGAGGAGGAGTACTGTGAGTGATTGGGGATTGACCAGGCAGAGTAGGAGATTGGGGAGGCACAGGAGATGATGGTCCAGGAGCTGATGGTCCAGGCTCTTGTGGTCTTCCCATTTCTGGATAGGGTCTGCTTGCCGCCTACAGGAGGGCCTGAAATATGTTATTTATAACATTTACTATATTTTTTTCCATCTATCAGGGTGTTCACTGGGTCATAAACTGTGTGTGTGCCTGTTGTACCTTCCAGGAGTCCTGCATTTCCTGTAGGAAGACCCTCATCAGCTCCACCTCGGGCATTGTGGGGGGATGTTTTCGACAGGGGAGCTGCTGTACGGGTATCTTCTGCAGGGGTATCTGCTGCAGGGGAATCTTCTGCAGGGGTATCCTTCTGTTCTCTCCGAGGTGGCGTTTCACCTTCTGCACCACTCTCATGCCTGGGTGAAGGAAGAACATGTTCCTGCTGTGTTTTCTCCTCACCGGCCTCAGACTCTGTATATTTTAAAATCTCTGCTCTGGGCCGCCACCGGTCCCGGTAGTCACTTGCCTCTCCCTCAACATTTTTTTCTTAAGCTCGCTTTTCCAGTCCTGGTAGCGGTGCTGTATAGATTTCAAGTCCCTCCTGAACTCCCCCACTGCATTGACAGCATCCCGGATCTCCTTCCACAACCTTTTCTTCGTTGCAGGGGTGACCTTCGGTGCCTGCAGCCTCCTAGTCCTCTCCATATAGGCCATTATAAGGGCCTCCTTCTCCTCCCAGGTATACCCCTCCTCCCTCTGCCTGGGCTTTCCCTGTGTAAGGGTGCCAGGAATCAGACTGAGCTGAGAAGTGCAAAAATAATCACACCTTTATTAATAACAAAAAATAATAAAAGGTCCACAAGTCAAATAGCAAGTCAGGAGTCAAATCCAGAGCTGGAAGTCAGATGAGCTGAGTCAGGAGCCAAAGCGAGTAGTCAGACGAGCCGGAATCAGGAACAAGGAGAACAGCAGAGTCAGGAACAAGCCAAGGATCAGGAACCTGAAGGGATGTCAGACAGCCAGGTAATACACAGGAACTGGAACACAGGAACTCACGAACAGGTCTGAGACAACGCAAGGGCAAAGCATACTGAACAGAGGCCCTTTAAATAATAAGTGATGACATCACAATTCCGAGACTGCAAACTGTCTCACACGGATGATGTTCAGTTCACCAGTCTGGCCATAAAAGGGTGTGCAGGAAATGAGCAGCATCACACACTCTGCACCAGATTCAGTAAGAGAGGTGAGTAAAATGGCTGCCAGCAGCACATAGCAAACAAATCAGGGAAAAAACCCTGACACCCTGTGATGTGAGTCTCTGTTCTCCGGACTGTATTGTGCCCTCTCTTCACCCCTGCCTTGTCCCATTGGGCCCAGCCACTTCTTCGTCTTCAACAATGTGGCTTGACCCACCCACCCTGACCTCTCCCCCTTCCTCTCCCCGTCCCTCTCTAATTCCTCTCTCCTTCTGCCCTTCCCTCTCCCCATTCCTCTCCCACTCTTCTCCTTAATCTCCTCACTAATCTCCTGCCTCATCTCGTCCCTAATCTCCTCCCTAATCTCGTCCCTAATATCTTCCCTACTCCTCCTTTCCACCATACCTTTTCAGAAGGTGAAAATGCACAAATGAAAGGGGTCAAAAAAATGAAATAAAATTAAAAAGTGCTCAAAGTTTGAATGGGTTTTAGAAAATAGGGTAAGGGGTAGTAAGAGACAAACGTATAAAAAAGGACTAAATGAGGGTGTGTAAACAATAAGTTGGTCTAAAAAGAACAAAATATAACTAAACTATGGGATGGGTATAGGTTTAAACTGAATCGGATATGGAGTGTATGTGTGTGTATGTAGTGTTACTGCTATGTGTATGTATGTATTGAATGTGTTTGCCTGTAAATGAAAGTAAATATGTTTAACTATGTGTAAGGAATGAAAACCAAGCCAGCACTCGCACACTCACCCAGACAGATTCGTACACAAACTCTCTCTCACTATCTCTCTCTCACTATCTCTCTCTCACTAACTCTCTCTCACTATCTCTCTCTCACTATCTCTCTCTTTAACTGTTCTAAATAATTATTTTTGTGAAATCTTTCCTAATTGTCAATGCGAATGTTATGTTTGTGTATAAGTGAGTAATTTGTTGTTCTTGTTCTCTTGTTCTGTGATTCAAACGTATTTATTGAATCCTCGTTTAGTGTAAATGTTATGTAGTATTTGTTGTAAATAATTGTGATTTTTGAATGCGAATCTGCAATGTTTTGTGAGCGATTGTTGTTTGTACATTTGACATGATTATTATTGGTGTCCATTAAAGGGACATAAAACCCAAAAATGTTAAAATCACCGCCTATCACTAAGTTTTCAGCTATAAACGGTAACAGTTTACTCTTCAACTTTTCCCAAAAAACTTTAGAAAAAACATTTGGCGCATATATATTACACAGGACAAATTTTATTCCCTTTACTCGTAATTGTAATATGATGAATCTAGCCTCCGGATCTAATTCCGCCTGTATGGTTTGATACGTGATGATGCAGATGATATTTTAATTTTCTTATATAATGCTCCTAGAGCTATCCCTATAGTCATAGAGTGTTTTTTAGTACATTTTCAGGATATAAAGTGAATTATAATAAAAGTGAACTGATGTGGATATTGTAATGAGATTTATTATGTTGGATCTCAACTGCCGTAATAGTATGAATGTTTCAGTCTAAAATAAAGACTATTAATTCAGCATAGGCTGTGATGATTCAGAGTGAGTTTTATTTTATGATGAATTGGAGAGTAGGAATATATATGTTAATAAGGCTACTATTAATATGTAGCAATATTCTGCTCAGTAAATGCAAAGGAAGTTCAATAACATTGAATTGGTATTCAGAAATGGCAATCAGTGATTTTCAGTATGGCTACTTAAGATTAGATAGACAGCATGTGCAATGTGGACTAGACACTGTAAAGGCTGATAGCAATAGTATCCGTCTAGTAAGTTGTGAGAGAGAATGCAGAACCAAGCAGCGGCTGACAGGGGCGTGTCAGATACACAGGAGTTCCCCAGCTGGTGACGTCAGAGCTGTTCCGTAGCGTTATACTGAAACCGGCTTGTTACAAAAGTTATATGAAACAAAAGTAGCTATATGCTAGTAATGCAGAAAATAGACCTTTTATCAGTGTGGAAGTAACTTAAGATTTTATTTTACTTGCGGTTGCTCCTCGGTTGTTCCGGTTGGTCTTGGTTTGTAGGTGTCTGATAAAACAGATCCAATCCTCAGGGTAAGAGCTTATGCTGACTGCAGAGCAACAAATATGTAACTTAGTTCATTTAATATAGTTACACTGTGAGAGTTGTTTGTAGGACCAGCTCCTGCTGGTATTTGTAAATCCAATAACTTGGAGTAATATATAAATTCAATTCTTGAAATAATACACAGGATCAGAGTTGGAAGCGTAGAGCTTAGCTGATATGAACTTAATAACTAAGCACTTGTTTGGGGCGGAGACATGACTTAAATACAGGTGGGAAGGTAAGCTGTAGTAAAAAAAAGGAAAACCAGGAACGGATTCCTTACACGTCCCCCCCCTCAAGCAAGCCGACCACGGCTGGATGTTTAGGTCTGTGCGGGAAACGTCTATGGAAACGTGCAACAAGCCTCGTAGCATCAATATGGGTATGTGGTTCCCAGGAGTCTTCGTCAGATGAAAACCCTTTCCATCTCACAAGATACTGAAGTTCACCATTACAATATCTCGAATCCAGGAGATCCTGAACTTCATACATGTCTGTGTCCAGACGTAGCGGATCAGGAGGAAGGAGAGGTGTAGGAGGGTGTTGACCTGTATAAGGCTTGAGCAAAGAGACGTGGAAAGTGGGGTGTATTATCAAAGAATCAGGTAAATCCAAGGTTGCATTCTCATTTACTACGTGAGTGATCTTGAATGGACCAATGAATAAACTAGCCAATTTCTTCTTAGGAAGATGTAGCTTGATATTTTTTGTTGACAACCACACGAAGTCTCCTATTTCATACTTTGGAGCAACTCTTCGTCGTAAGTCATAGTACTTTTTCTGAGTTGCTTGTGCATGCTGTATGTTTGTAGATAGATGATGGAAGTTTTCTGCTAGGCGTTGTATCAATTCGTCAACAGATGGTGTATTTTCAGAAGAGGAGTGCTGAAAATTGAATCTAGGATTGAAACCGTAGTTAGCAAAGAAGGGAGAGTAATTGGTGGTACTGTTGATCGTGTTATTGTAGGAAAATTCGGCCATAGCAAGAAAGGATGACCAATTATTTTGATGGTATGAACAGTAACAACGTAAGTATTGTTCGAGCCATTGATTCAATCTTTCAGTTTGTCCGTTCGTTTGCGGGTGGAAAGCAGTACTTAGTCGTTGTTCAATTTGTAGAGTTGTAGTGAGTGTTTTCCAAAACCTTGAGGTAAATTGGCTACCTCTGTCGGTGAACAAAATAGTCGGTAAACCATGATGCCTTACTACGTTGTTTAGAAACAAATGTGCAGTTTCAGAGGAAGTAGGTAACTTGTGGTAAGCAATGAAATGTGCCATTTTAGTAAAGTGGTCAGTAACGACTAAAATGGTGGTGAAACCAGAGCTTGGTGGTAGTTCTACGATAAAATCCATGCCAATGTGAGCCCAGGGTGAATTGGGTATGTCCAAAGGCATGAGGAGTCCGTACGGATGTCTTCTCTCGGGTTTGGATACTGAGCAAGTATTACACTGCTGGATATAAGCCTTAATAGAATTTTCCATGGATGGCCACCAGTAAGTTCTGCTTACTAATTCCTTAGTGCGTCTGATACCTACATGACCAAGTAAAGGAGGGTCATGGTGTTCTTTGATTATTTGTGCTCTGAATGGTTCAGGTACATAAATCTGAGAACCATGATAATATAAACCGTCTTTCTTAATCAGAGAGTTCAATAGTGTTTGTTTTTCCAAACCTAAGGCGGCTTCATAGTCTGGAACTGAGATAGAGAGTGAACCGAGAAATTTAGTAGGTGGGAGGATACAACTAGGTGTATATTCAGGAATGGGTCTAGGATCTCTGCGGGAGAGGGCATCTGCCTTTCCATTTTTTGATCCAGGTCTATACAAAATCTGGAAGTCAAAACGACTGAAGAAGAGGCTCCATCTAACCTGTCTTCCAGATAAAGTTTTGTTGTTTTGTAGAAATTCGAGGTTACGATGGTCTGTATATATTATGATGGGATGAGATGTACTTTCCAGGAGATGTCTCCAGAATTCCAAAGCTCTTTTGATGGCGAGTAATTCATTATCCCCTATGGAGTAATTCATTTCTGCAGAGGACATAATCTTTGAGAAGAACCCGATAGGGAATAGAGGTTCTTTGAGTGTCTTACGTTGTGATAACACTGCACCGAGTGCATAGTCTGAGGAATCCACTTCCAATATATACTGCAGGTCGGGATCAGGATACCTTAATATAGGAGCTGAGGAAAAAGACTCCTTCAGAAAACTGAAGGCATCAGCAGCTTCTTTTGACCATCGGAAGACGCAATTGGAGCTGGTAAGTTTGGTAAGGGGTTTCGAAATACTCGAAAAGTTTCGGATGAATTTCCTGTAATAATTACTGAATCCGAGGAATTTTTGTAGATCCTTTCTGTTCAGAGGAGTTGGCCATGATTTTACTGCCTCAACTTTTCCTTCTTGCATTTGAATGCCTTCAGGGCTGATGGAATAACCCAGGAATTCTATCGTTGTAGTATGAAAAATGCATTTTTCCAGTTTGGCATAGAGTCGGTGAACCTGGAGACGAGATAAAACCCAACTAACGTGTTTAATGTGGTCTGTTGTATTGGAGGAATATATCAAAATGTCATCTAAATAAACTATGACACAGATATCAAGTAAATCATGAAAAATGTCATTTATAAAGAATTGGAAGGTTGCTGGTGCGTTGGTGAGTCCGAAAGGCATAACTAAGTATTCATACAACCCGTATCTTGTTCTAAAAGCCGTGAGCCATTCATCACCCTCTCTGATGCGTACAAGGTTGTATGCTCCCCTCAGATCCAGTTTAGTATAGATAGTAGCATGTCGTAGTCTCTCAATGAGTTCCGGAATGAGTGGAAGTGGGTAGCGATTTTTTATGGTGATCTTATTTAGTTGTCTAAAATCAATAATAGGGCGTAAAGAGTTGTCCTTGTTTCGGACAAAAAACATACCAGCACCGGCTGGTGAGACAGAAGGACGAATGAATCCTTTCTTCAAGTTTTCATCTAAGTAGCTTTTTAGGTGGTCTAATTCGGATTGACATAGAGGATATAAGTGTCCTATGGGTGGAGTTGTACCCGGTTTTAACTCTATGGGACAGTCATAGGATCGATGGGGAGGAAGTGTTTCCGCCTCTTTTTTACTGAAAACCTCAGCGAAGTGACTGTATTCATTTGGTACGAGAATGTCAGATGTGGGGTTCAGAGAAAGTAGTGACTGCCTAATACAGGTTTGTTGGCAATATTGTGAGTTTAAATGTATATTTAGAGATTTCCAACTGATCTGAGGTTCATGTAATTGTAGCCAAGCCAACCCGAGAACAATTGGAAAAAGGGGAGATGTAATCACATCAAAAGAGAGATGTTCATGGTGATTATTTAATGTAGTGACAGAAAGAGGGATGGTATGATGTGTAATAGGTCCAGAAGAAATCTCAGAGCCATCAACAATACGAAGTGAAATAGGAGACAATTTCTTAATCAGAGGTATTTTATTGATAGACACTAATGAGCTGTCAATGTAGTTCCCTTGAGCTCCGGTGTCAACAATAGCAGGGACGGACATCTGTTTACTTGCCCACTGTAAAGACAAAAGTAGAGAACAGTGAAGTGGTTTGTTAAGTACTACTTGAGAGGTGAAGTTAGTGCTACACTTACTGGTCTTTTTCTGAGGTATGGTAGGGCAGTCCTTAAGACTGTGAGCTGGATCACCACATTACATGCAAAGGCCCCGGGTCTTTCTTCTCATACGTTCATCCGGTGATAGAGGCCCCCTGAAGATACTGATATCCATAGCTTCAGCTCCACTGGGACTAGGACTATTAGACCTACGAGTAGGTTGATTAGGACTGGAAACCTTTTTGTATGGCTGGTCTGAGTATTGTCGTTCGGATCTTCTCTCCCTTAATCTTCTATCAATATGGCTACTTAATTTCATAAGAGCCTCAAGTGTCTCTGGCAATTCTGTTCTGGCTAATTCATCCTTGACTGCATCAGAAAGACCAAGTCTAAATTGATTTCTGAGGGCTATGGCATTCCATTGGGAGTCAATGGAGTATTGTTTGAACTCCGTTATGTAATATTCCACAGGTCTAGATCCTTGTTTCAATTTCCTCATTTTGCTCTCAGCTGTAATTTGGAGGTTGGCATCATTGTACAATTCATCCATGACGTCAAGAAATGCAGAGAAGGAGGATAGGACCGGGTTGTTAGTCTCGAATAGTGTGTCAGCCTATATACGGGGTTCTCCCCTTAAGTAACTAATCATGGTGAGAACTTTCACCCTATCATTTGGATAGGTCCTAGGCTTGAGAGAAAAATTGAGAAGGCAAGCGTTCTTAAAGTGGCGGTATTGATTTCTGTCTCCTTGAAAAAAATCTGGAGGGGCAACAAAGGGTTCAGGAGAGGTCTCTTGGGCTGGTAGTTTAGGAGTGATGGAATCTTTTATGACATTTCTCAAAGTCTCATTCTCCAATTGTAATTCTCTTAGACCCTGGCTGAGTTGGTCTACCCTTTGTGACAAGTTAAAGACAATTTGTGGGAGCTCGGCTGGATCCATAATAATGGCTTAGTTATTCTGTAATGAGATTTATTATGTTGGATCTCAACTGCCGTAATAGTATGAATGTTTCACTCTAAAATACAGACTATTAATTCAGCATAGGCTGTGATGATTCAGAGTGAGTTTTATTTTATGATGAATTGGAGAGTAGGAATATATATGTTAATAAGGCTACTATTAATATGTAGCAATATTCTGCTCAGTAAATGCAAAGGAAGTTCAATAACATTGAATTGGTATTCAGAAATGGCAATCAGTGATTTTCAGTATGGCTACTTAAGATTAGATAGACAGCATGTGCAATGTGGACTAGACACTGTAAAGGCTGATAGCAATAGTATCCGTCTAGTAAGTAGTGAGAGAGAACGCAGAACCAAGCAGCGGCTGACAGGGGCGTGTCAGATACACAGTAGTTCCCCAGCTGGTGACGTCAGAGCTGTTCCGTAGCGTTATACTGAAACCGGCTTGTTACAAAAGTTATATGAAACAAAAGTAGCTATATGCTAGTAATGCAGAAAATAGACCTTTTATCAGTGTGGAAGTAACTTAAGATTTTATTTTACTTGCGGTTGCTCCTCGGTTGTTCCGGTTGGTCTTGGTTTGTAGGTGTCTGATAAAACAGATCCAATCCTCAGGGTAAGAGCTTATGCTGACTGCAGAGCAACAAATATGTAACTTAGTTCATTTAATATAGTTACACTGTGAGAGTTGTTTGTAGGACCAGCTCCTGCTGGTATTTGTAAATCCAATAACTTGGAGTAATATATAAATTCAATTCTTGAAATAATACACAGGATCAGAGTTGGAAGCGTAGAGCTTAGCTGATATGAACTTAATAACTAAGCACTTGTTTGGGGCGGAGACATGACTTAAATACAGGTGGGAAGGTAAGCTGTAGTAAAAAAAAGGAAAACCAGGAACGGATTCCTTACAGATATATAAAACACGGCCTGCTACAATCAATACGGAGTTTAAAGAGGTGGAGTCTCTTAGATACCTTGGAATCAATATACTTGCATAGAAATCCTGCAAGATGGTATGGGCTAAATTTTTACCCCTTATTACAGAGAATTCACTCTGATTTGAAACTTTGGTCAACATTTCCACTATCAATATCTGCCAGAGTACATCTTATTAAGACAATTGTCTTCCCTCAGCTTCTTTTCCCCTTACAGAATTTACCGTTAATACTAAGTGAAACGGATATACGTAAATTAAATTCCAGTTTTTCGCAATTTATTTGGCATAATATGAAAAAATTGCGAATTGCATTAGAAAAATTAATGCAATCTAGGGAAGACGCAGGACTTGCTTTACCGAATATAAAGTTCTATAATGTTGCAGCCCTAGGGAAAATTGCACTGGATTGGCTTTTAGATACAAATTGGTTTTCAACAATAGAAATAGAGAGTACTTTAGTTTTTCCTTTTTCACTTAAAGCCTTGTTGCATGTTCACTTCAAAGATATTCCGTGTACCATAAAAAAGTTACTTTCAGTTGGAAGTATAATTCGTGCTTGGCAAAAATTCTGTAGCTTAATAGGCCTAGACTATACTTTTTCCGAATTTCTACCTCTGATGGGGAATCCGGAATTTCCCCCAGGAAATTCACAGAAGATATTCAGAGAATGGTATAATAAAGACCTTAAGTCGGTCCATCAATTTCTCACAGAAGAAGGAGAAATTATTGCGTTTGATAATTTGAAATCTCAGTTCGATTTATCAAGTAAAGATCTATATATTCTTTTCTGCAAGTGCATCATTTTATTTCTTCTGGAGGTTGGAATGGCAGTGAGATGACTGTGTGGTCAGTGTTAAATTCGGCGTTGGTTGTTGCTCGGGTTAAGGTTCCCTCAATATCATTACTATATAGTATTATGCTTGCTAAACAAAGCGAATCTTTACTGGGAAAATCTAGCATAAAATGGAGATCTTTGATACCAAACTTAGATCAGGATATATTAAGAGATAGTTGCAAAATATTAAATAAATGTTGCATCCCCATAAGCTGGAAAGAGAGCCATATGAAACTTATAAACAATTTTTATTGTACTCCTCAGAAATTGTCGAAAATGTATAGTGGTCAGGATTTCTTTTGTCCACGATGTGTCTATATGAACGCAGATATCCTGCACATGTTTTGGCAATGTCCTCGGATCGGACAATTTTGGAATAAGGTTATTTTTTGGATAAACAGAATGTATCAAACAAATATTGATATAGATATGGAAGGAATTTTTTTTCTTGTTTGTTCCAATCCGGCGGCAGTACCAAATACCAAAACTCTAAATACCATCATCTTACTCGTTAGACAACTAATACTGAAAAATTGGAAAGCTAAAAAAATGCCGGGCTTCTCAGTTTTTACTAAAGAAATCCAGATGCAAATTGTTTTTGAATCTTTCTATCTCAGGGAGGCAAATGAAAAAGAAATTAGAAAGTTTCTCCTGGGTTGGCTACCCATAATTAAGACATATCCAGAAGATGTGCAAAAAAACAATACTGTATCCATTTTTAAGTTCGCAATCGTTTTCTGACTTAGCACTATTAGGGGATTTTCTGGCAGAATGGGTTAGGAATTACAGGTAGCTATAGTAGAGGTGATTGGAACAGCCCGCCAGGATAATAGTAGTTAACTCTGGGTTGAGGGGATTCCTAGTAGTGTATGACTGTGAGCGGGAGTGTCAGTACTATTAGAGTTAGGGGGAAAGGTTGTGTTTTTTTTTTCTTCTTTATTGTGGTTCTATGTTATGTTATGTTTTATTTTATGTTCGGATGATTATTTTGTTGTTTTAATAAAATGAGCTGCCAGGGCTAAGGAGGGGACAATTTTTAGGATAATATCCGCATGTCAAAAAAGATGGATCAACGTTGTGTTGTCAATATATACTATCTTATTATTTTTCCTTGTATATAAAATTGTCTCAAATTTATTCTTTGTATGACATGAAAATGATTACACCCTGCGAGGTGTTGTTCCTTAGTTTTTTTTCTTTTTTTTGTGTGCACCAATTCGAGAGCCTTCCTCTTGGCAGCTCCAAATAAATAAATATTTAAAAAAACAAAAAAACAAAAATGTTCTTTCATGATTCTGATAAAGAATACAATTTTAAACAACTTTCCTATTTACCTTTATTTTTTAATTTGCTTCCTTCTCTTGTTATCATTTTCTGAAAGGTTTATCTAGGAAAGCTCAGGAGCAGCAAAGAACTTAGGTTCTAGCTGCTGATTGGTAGCTGCATATATATACTGATTTTCATTGGTTCACCCATGTGTTCAGTTAGAAACCAGTAGTACATTGCTGCTACTTCAACAAATTATACCAAGAGAATTAAACAAATTAGCTAATAGAAATAAATTAGAAAGTTGTTTAAAATTGTATTCTCCATCTGAATCATGAAAGAACATTTTTGGGTTTCGTGTCCCTTTAAGTTGTATGTGTAATGTGACAGAGCAATGTGTAGCTCTTGTGATATTGAGTGTTAGATGAAAAATCAGTTTATTTTTCTATTTCCATTGATCTCTAAGGGAAATCCATTACACGGCCGTGAATACGCAAGTGAAATAAATGCGGTATTCGTGTTAACACGATGCGTAACAACGTTCTTTTCAGACTTGTAATTCCTACTTTTCGAAGAGTGCGCAATAAACATTACGCATGCGCTATTTGCGCACAGCCATAACGCAACACTCGTAATCTAGGTGATTGTTTGGTACAATTTGTCTTTGTACTGATTGTTTATAACCTTATTCACCTCTTGAGTTCTTAGCTCTGTTGCTACTTCTGCACATGTAGGAGGGTCAGGGTTGTGAATTTCCCAGTAGGCTCTACAATCTCTCAAGGGGCAGTAGAAAAGCTACTAATTTTAGAAGTGTTATCAAATCATTTATTTAGAAAAAAAACATAGACCTTAAAGGTATTTCATGATTCAAACAGAGAATACATTTTAAAACAACTTTCCAATTTACTTCTATTCTCTAATTTGCTTTGTTCTCTTGGTATCGTTTGTTGAAAAGCATACATAGATAGGCTCAGGAGCTGGGAGCTAGCTGCTGATTGGTGGCTGAACATATATACTTCTTATCATTGGATTACTAATGTGTCTAACTAGCTCCCAGTAGTGCATTGCTGCACCTTCAATAAAGGATACCAGAAAAATAAGAAACATTGATAGATGTAAATTAGAAAGTTGTTTAATAATGTACGCTGTATCTGAATCCTAAAATAAAAAAATGTGGGTTTCATGTCCCTTTAATGGTGGATTTTGTAGAAAAATCCTTACAATTGATTTTGATTGGCCACGTTGAGTTTTGTGTGCTCCGGTATCAACATCATGTTAAAATGTGTGCAGAACTAGATGCTGATATACAACTAAATCTAACGGTATATTTGTATATTAGTTTTTGTATATACGTTTTTATTTCTGTGCTAGCTGGAATTTACAAATGCAAATGATCTGTTTACAAATGCACCGCAGAATAAAGTTACTGCATGAAGCCAGAGTGGATGTGGTCCGATGTGTTTTTGCAACTTGAGATGCTTAAGTAAAACATTTTTAAGCTGGAAACTCCTTCATAACTTAAATAATACCAGACTTCCTATGGGCTGGAGATATTTATATAATTTTCAATCCAATCAAGAAATACAAAAGTACAAGCAGTAATATCTTAGGTTAGCTTTTTTTTTTTTTTAAATAAACGTAGAAAGTTTTTAAAATAAGTTTGTGGATAGCTGGAAAACACAAGGTTGCTTTTTTTTCTAAAACTAAAAAAACAAAACATCCACACATGGATAAGTTAAAGAAAACCAAATTGCACAATATACTTTACAGTTAGCTTATTCATACATCCTTTATAAGTGGGTGGAAATTTAATTGGATGGACTTTTCAGAGTTTACAGTAATAACTCTCTTGAGACAAGCAAGTCATGCAAAGGATGCTTTCTGAGTGAGTTCACTTAGCAATAACTTCTTGTTCTTAAAGGGACACCAGGGGTAAGATTACATATGCGGCGTCGCCCACTAAAGCCGGCGATGCCGGTTTTTACGTGTTTTTTTGTATCACATATACGGCGCCGCATATAAATGTGCCACGTATATTTCACCCGTCACCTGCAATTTTTACTCCCATAAGCTAACATAGAACTGCGTCGCAAATTGGTATCACATATTCAGCGCAAGGATTTACGCAGCAAAAATGGAGAAATTTTACTCCATTTTCACCTCATCACACATAGGCAGGCGCAGCAAGCCTTACCCTGAAAATGTGAGCATTGTAACTCCCGTAACTGCCTGAAAATATTAACTAACGCATGCACAATATCTATCTACCTGTCAACCGCAATCCCCCACTTCAATAACTAATAAAGTATGTTAACCCCTAATCTATCATTAACCCACATCGCAATAAACGTAATAAATGTATTAACCCCTAATCTGCCATTAACCCACATCGCAATAAACCTAATAAATGTATTAACCCCTAATCCGCAAAACTCACACAATGCAATAATCCTAATAAATCTATTAACCCCTAATCTGCCAAACCCCCACAACGCAAATAACTAATTAAATTACTAAAACCCCTAACCTAACACTCCCTAAATTAACCCCAGTTACCTAAATTAAAAAAATATTAAGTTACAATTAAAATATAAAAACTAACATTACTTAGAAATAAAAAAAACTAAAATTAAATTAATCTAACATTACAAAAAATAAAAAAGTCTAAAATTAGATAAAATAATAAATCAAATTATCAAAAATAAAAACAATTAAACCTAATCCCTATGAAAATAAAAAGCCCCCAAAATAAAACACCCCCTAATAGAATACTGACTACCAATAGCCCTTAAAATGTCCTTTTGTAGGGCATTGCCCTAAGTTAAACAACTCTTTTACCATGGAGCTTGGACGATCCTCTTCGTACGATCGCAGCCATACACTGAATAGTGAATTCAAGGTACGGTTTAAATATGGTGTCCCTTGCGTGTCTATTGGCTGATTTGATTCTTCAAATTCAAATCAACCAATAGGATGAGAGCTCCTGAAATCCTATTGGCTGATTTGAACAGCCAATAGGATTTCAGTAGCTCTCATCCTATTGGCTGATTTGAATTTGAAGAATCAAATCAGCCAATAGGAATGCAAGGGACGCCATATTTAAACACGTACCTTGAATTCACTATTCAGTGTATGGCGGCGATCGTACAAAGAGGATCCTCCACACTCCATGTCTCTGCGGTCTCTGGTCCTGCTCCGCGCTCATCTCCCCTCCATGCCGGCTTGGTCCTGGTTTAAGAAGGAAGTGGTCCCCGCTTGGAAGAAGACTTCACCACCTGGAACAGGACCTTCTCCACCGGACTTCAGGAATGATGAGTATCTATTTGGGGGTTAGAGTTAGGATTTTTTTTATGTTTTGGGGGGAGGGGTTTAGATTAGGGTTTTAATGGGCAATCGTAAAAGAGCTGAATGCCCTTTTAAGGGCAGTAAAAGAGCTGAATGCCCTTTTAAGGGCAGTGTCCATACAAATGCCCCTTTAGTTTTTTTAGTTTTAGGTTTATTTATTTTGGGGGGTTTGGTGGGTGGTGGGTTTTACTGTTTTAAATGCAAAAGAGCTGTTTAACTTAGGGCAATGCCCTAAAATGCCCTACAAAAAGCCCTTTTAAGGGCTATTGATAGTTTAGCATTAGATTAGGGGCGTATTTTTATTTTGGGGGGCTTTTTATTTTCATAGGGTTTAGGTTTAATTTTTTTATTTTGGATAATTTTGTTTATTATTTTCTGTAATGTTAGACTTTTTTATTTTTGGTAATTTTAGATTAATTTATTTTAATTTAATCTTTGGTTTATTTTTCTAAGTACTGTTAGGATTGTTTATTTTAATTATAATTTAGTATTTTATTATTTAATGTAATTTGGGGCTAATTTAGTGGGTTTTAGGTTAGGGGGCTTAGTAATTAAATTATTTATTTGTGTTGTGGGGGCTTGGCGGATTAGGGGTTAATACGTTAATTAGGATAATTGCGATGTGTGGGTTTGGCAGATTAGGGTTTAATAGTTTTATTAGGATTATTGCATTGTGTGGGTTTGGTGGATTAGGGGTTCATAGATTTATAAGTTTTTTTGTGATGTGGGTTAATGGTGGATTAGGGGTTAATACATTAATTAGGTAGTTTGTGATGTTGGGGTTGGCAGATTTAGAGGTTAATACTTTTACTAGGTAGATTGTGATGTGGGTGAATGGCGGATTAGGGGTTAATAGTTTAATAAGGCATATTGCGTTGTGGGGGGTAGTCAGTTTAGGGGTTAATAAATGTATTATTAGTTGCGATGTGGGGGGGAAGGGATCTTACATGTAGGGTTTATTTTTGGGAGGCGGGTTAGACTGTTATGGGTGCTTTGATATTTTTTTTATTTTCTTAGGCGCCGGCAGTTTCTAAAGTACTGTAAGTCACTGGCGATTCAATTCATTTCTGGACATTGCTAGTTTATCCGATTTACGGCACTTTATTAGCTGCCGGCACTGTATATGTGATACCCTGATGTGCGAGGTTAAATTACAGGTGGCGCATGTTTCAGCAGTTGCGCTGAAGCCTGCGCCGTATATGTAATCTCGCCCCAGATTTGTTTTTACATAGCATATATTAAGCACTGTATTTCCAAATATTTGCATACACAATATATGTTTTAAAACATTTTAAAAAGCATCATGTTTATCTTATCTACTCTTCTGTGACCAATCCGTGACATATATAAAGCAGGTAATACAGTGATTAACAATTGACAGTTATGTTTATTGATTTCAAATTTAATTTCAAATCAGCCAATAGAAGAAAAGTACGTTCTATTGGCTGATTGATTTTTAAATTCAGCAAATTTACTTTTTTCCTATTGGCTGATTTTAAAAAAAAAGCTCCTCCCACTGGCTAAATTGACATTTAATTTGAAATCAGTCAATAGAACTGCCAGGACACCTCTATAAAAGGGGAAAACTGGCATTCAAAGCTCAGCGTGCTGCGAGGACAGTTTTTTACCTCTGCTCATGACTAGTAATTAATAAATAACCATAGTTCTGCTGGGGATACAAGGATAACGGGTTAGTTTCAGTGCAATGTCATCACTATAACATCACTTTGTATGAGTTAACACCTACATGTATTGATATTCTAGATTTCCATAGCAAGATTCAACTGAAAAACAATAGCAAAATTAAAGGTGGCAGGAAACTCAATATTTTTCTTTTATAGATCAGGTAGAGCATAACTTTTTAAACACATTTTACAATTTACTTATATTATCAAATATGTTTCATTCTCTTGGTATCCTTTGTTGAAGTAACAGCACTACTGGGATCTAGCTAAACACATCGGGTGAGCCAGTGACAAGAGGCTCACCGATCAGCAGCTCCCAATAGTGCATTGCTGCTCCTGAGCCTACTTAAGTATGCTTTTTAACAGCCGATGCCAAGGAAACATGACAAATTAGATATTAATTAATTTATGGAAATTGGAAAGTTGATACAAATGTAATGCTCTTCCTGAATCACAAAAGTTTAATTTTGAGTTTAATTTTGACTTAACTGTCCCTTTAAATATGATTTAAAGAAAAAGTGAAGAGGGCAGTATAAAGATTAAAGATTAAAAATAGTATATGTAAACTTTATGGTAAACATAATAACCTACCTAGACTATAAAAAATAAACATCCTCTTATTTCCATCATTGCTGCATCATTTCCATCATTAAAAATAACATAGTCAAATTATTATACTTATTTCTCTTTAGGGAGAAATAAACTTGTTTAAATGATACCAATAATGTCACTTTTTGCTCAACTTGTAATTGGCAGATGGTGAAACACAGTTGAAGATGGTTAGAAATAGATAGCTCCTCAGATGGTCACTTTTTTGTTTTAGACTAATGCAGCAAGGTATTGATGACCAGGTCTAGATTACTTTGTACTCATATGGCAAAAAAATCTTCCAAATTGTAATTACTGTCACAGGATTTATATTATTATTATCATTTATTTGTATAGTGCCCACAAAATTCTGTAGTGCTGGGTGCAGAGATAGGGGTATACAATGACAAGGATTTGTGATAAGATACAAAAACATAACCAACTATACATATCTAGTTCAGGAGGAAGATGACCCTGCTCTGAAGAGATTACAGTCTACAGGTTAAGGGTGCAGAGACATAAGGTTTGGGGTAGCTTGTCACATGGATCGTAGTAACAGCAGGGAATCAAGGCAGATTTATTTTTGGTTAGGATGAAAAGCAGGGGATAGATAATAAGCCTTTCTGAATAGGTGGGTTTTCAAAGAGCATCTGAGGCTATACAAGGTTGGAGACAGTCTTATGGTAGAGTGAGTGAAAAGTCGTGGAGGCGACAAAGGGACATAAAGATAAAAGGAGTGGAGAGACGTAGGTCAAGGTCGATCAAAGAGACTTGTTGGGGAGTATTTAGATATGATAGAGGGAATATAGTTGGGAGCAAAGTTGTTGAGTGCTTTATAGGCTAGGGTTAATACTTTGAATTGTAATCTAGAGTGTATGGGGAGCCAGTTTTGAGATTGGCAGAGGGGAGCAGTTGATGTAGATTGGTGACTTAGGTGGATGAGTCTAGCTGAAGCATTCATAATAGATTGGAGGGGGGAGAGGCAGTGTTTGGAAGGCTATTTAGAAGTAGATTGAAGTTTTCAATGCATGAGGGAATTAATTATTATTTTTGTAGTTTCTTGAGTAAAGAAGGGTTGAATTCTGGAGCTGTTGCGTAGGTGTGCCCGGCAGGATTTGGTGAGCGCTTGTATATGTGAAGTGAATGTAAGTTCAGAGTCAAGTGTGACCCCAAGACAGCGGACCTGGGTTGAGGTGTTGAGAAAGCTATTTGCACAAACTAATCTCTTTGTGGAGTAATAAAATACACACATGCATTATAAATAAATCAATTAGCACTTTTGGAATTAGTGTATTATAAATGAATTGATCTGTATACACTTGTTAAATAAAATTGTATATTAATTTGATTTTTTTTGGCGTTTGACTGTGGTTTTGCGAATGTGTCTATGTGTGTGTTCTTCAACTGTATTTATACAGTTTATATCTGTTAATAATTCTCATTTAGGTTATATGTAATGCCCGTTTTACTCATGTTGCAAAAATAAACTACCATTGAAACAATTTAACAGTGACATACAGATCTGCTGTGATTGACAAATGTATCACCCAATGAGGATATGACCGCATGGTGTCGGCATTCAATATAATGGCATTGCAACCTAGGTGACGTCAGCACCCGGAAGAAGCTCCACGCTGCACTGAGTGAAGGAGTGAAACGAGCGTTCAGACTCGTCGGTGCTAAGCAGCTCTTTTCTACACAGGATCCCCATTTGTCCAGAACTACCCCGGAAGACCCCACGTTATGGAAGCAGAGAAGGCAGGAGGAGTGGTCGCATGAAAAATACAGGTACAATTGTTAATTCTCTCTTGCTTGAAGGAACATTTCTACGGCAGACATACCTGTGAACACGCTTTGCTATACAGCTCCTCCTTTCCATGCTTTAACATGTTTGTGGCTATCTCTCGTTTGGGGTGGATGCCTGGCTTGTCTGGCTTTGAGGCACTTTGGGAATTATACGTCACTGTTTGACTTTATCTCATTTGGATTACAAATATTAACATTTTACAGTGGACTCATTTTCATCATTGTTCATATTCCCCTGGTGCACCAGATTTTTTCTTGGCCAGTCTGATTTAAACGTGTATATTGGGATCCCTTGTATGAATGTGTTTTGAGTGTTTGTTGAATTTATTTATTAAAGTGTGCTTTTGTATTTTTTGACACATTGTATCTCCTGTGTCTGTTATTTATACAGTTGTGCTGTACATGCCTAGACTTTTAGAAACTCCTTATTTTGGAGTATCTACTTTCTTTTTTCTGTGGTTTCATAATTTTCTAGGTTGCACCTGTATTTCATATACCTTATTCATTTATTCTTAAAGTGTGCAACTCACCCCCCTTCTTTTTTGTTGAGAATATAGTCTCCTACTATCAGAGAAATGTCAGGTGTTGGATGTCTCGAAGAGGGGGGGGGGGGGATAAGAAGCAGTTAAAGGGACAGTATACACTCATTTTCATATAACTGCATGTAATAGACACTACTATAAAGAATAAGATGCACAGATACTGATATAAAAATCCAGTATAAAACTATTTAAAAACTTACTTAGAAGCTCTCAGTTTACCTCTGTTGAAGAGATAGCTGGAAAGCCCACTGCAAATGGGAAATAAGACACTCCCCCTCCCTCCCCCTTCTTTTGCATATGAAAAGACCCTTTACACAAACAGGAGCAAGCTGGAGAAGGTAGCTGACGGTATTCACATAAAACTTTGGGGCTTGGTTAGGTGTCTGAAAATCAGAGCAATGTTATTTAAAAATAAGCAAAACTATACATTTAAAAAAAAAACAAAAAAACTTTATGGGCTATATAAATAGATCACCTACAAAACATTTAAGCAAAGAAAAAATTAGTGTATAATGGCCCTTTAAGTTTTAGACTGATTAACTTGGAGATAGTTTGAGGACATCTAAGAGGAAACTGCAGAGAGACAGTTGGTAATCTGGTTGAGCAAAGCGGGAGAGATATCAGGAGAGGAATGATAGATTTGGGTTTCATCAAAATATAAGTGGTACTAGAGGATATTTAGTTTTTTTAAGGGACTTTGCAGAGGTCAAGTCGAGCGGGAATGCATGGGAACGGAGTTCCTGAACTATTTTGGAAGGAGGAACTAAGTTCCCCCTGGAAAGAGAACAGAAAAAATATTTTTATAACTACTGCTGCAGCTGGTGAGATGAGCTGGAGCCCTGTCTGGTTAGAGGGAAAGTTATATTCTCTAATAATGGGCAGTAACACTTCCTACAATACACTAAATGCAAGCCTGTCAGTGGTGCTTACATTTCTGTGAGGCTTACTCTAGGGTTATTTAGCTCCCCTCAGCAGAAATAGGACTATTGTAACTTAAGGGGGGGAAACTCTGTTACAGAGGAGGTGTCTGGAGTTGCTTTCAGATACAGAGGTCTCAGCCTGCCCTGGATAGGAAGGAGAGGGGAGGAAGGAGACTGTGACAAACTGAGGCTAAGCTGGCTATGCACCATGTGAAAGCATGGACACCCTGGACCGTGACATTAAACTGGTGTTCATGTGTGTCTAGTTTAGTTATTTTAAAGTTGTTTTTAAAAAAAATCAGTGTTTCACCAAAGAAAAAATATTGCTTATCAAGCAGGGAAGAGTCATGTTCTTTCAGCATCATGCTTTCTCTCTGATTTGAATTCCTTTTAGTTCTTCCAGATATAGCTGGAGTGAGGTTTGCAAGGGAAATACATTTGTACACACAAAGAGTCCTTGCAATTAAAATTGTTTGTGAAACATATTTAAGTAGGATATGCCCAATTACATTATTTTACACACCAATAGTATGTGCAGTCTGTTTATCTATGTTGGTGTCTGTATGTCTATCAATTTATGTTCAGTAGGCCAGATTCTCTGCAGAATTCTGACCTGTGCAAGATAATGTATTTACTACAGATTCAACCTTACCAGTTTCATCCCAAAGTCAAAGATGACCTGTTTTGCTTTCAATGTTACTGTGTCCTCGTGTCTCCTGCTTCCTCTGTCAGTGTTACTTGCTTCACATATACTTGGTATAAGTGTCAATGGTAAAAGAAAATGACACTCAGACTCCTTGTGACCATAAATTTACTTTGTCACATTATCATTGTTTTTTACTGCAAAGTGAATGCACACATAAACCTTATCAAGATCATGATATCAGATGTTCACATTACAGAGCCTTACACATCCTGAGAGCCAGGGAGTAACATCTCCTAAACTTTTACTAAGGTTCTTAGCTTTTTGAATTATTCAACATCATCTATATACTAATGCTCCTTCATGTTTTCTAAAAAGTGTGTCTGGCTTCTCAGTATTCAGTATCAGTTAAATCCTAAATTACAAAAATTTCACCCCTGCCATGTAAATATGTAACCATGGGTGTCCATCTTCAGACCCAAAGGCAACCATTCAGCCTTTCATTGGTTTTAATTTGCTTTTATTAACCAGAGTGTATAGATTATATACATATAAATACAGTGTGTGTGTGTGTAAGTGTGTATATTAAACAATACTAATTGTGAGGGGGTGGAAGACTTGGTGAGTTCCCACACTTTTTTGTAGGACTTGAGCCCTGGGAGGATGTATAGAGTAAAAAAAAGCAAGGAATCCAAGACAGAGCCATATGGTACTCCAAATGAGAGACCCAGAGAATCAGATGATATGTGGTTGAAGGAAATTGTAAATGAGCGATTTGAGCGATATGAAGAAAACCAGGAGAGGGCTGTGTCTTGGATGCCAAATTAATGTATTATTTGTAAGAGGATAACTATAATAACTCCACTGGACCTCAGAATGGGGCAGCCAGATTGAAATGTGGAATTAGAGGGCTTTATAGAATGAAGTCCTTTAGAAATGAATACGGTCATAACTTCTATACACATGCAGAGCAGCAAATTTGTCTAAAAACATCAATTCTTTGTGTTCTAAAAGTGAGGAAATTGGTACTGTCCCCCGTTGGTGGGTTGACTTGCATAGTAGTGAATTAAGTCTAGAAGTGGGCCTCTTCGAGTCTGTTGTCGTTAACTGGAGAAGAAAAACAAACGTATTCACCGTAGGATACCTTATTACATAAACCTTTTATAATCTAAATAAGAAAATCAATAAATTGATAACCTTATTCTGTGCTGCTGTGGGAGATTTAATTCTAAGCTTTTGAAAATGGGACACCCATGACAAAATACTGTATACAATTAATCCAATTATTGGATAACATCTCTGAATTAGCAGCTGAAGTATTTGATAATAGAAATCAACATCTAAACAGAAGGTATTATTGTCTTCTTAATTCCCCCCCCCCAACTTCTTCTTCATCCACTCAATCCCTTTCCCTCTTTTTTTTCTCTACATTATTTCCTTTAAAGGGACAGTAAACACCTTGAGATTTGTATATAAAATATTTAGTTATGCGTAATGAAACATCTTTTTATTATTATTTATTTTGCCCCCTTTTCATGCAAGGTAGTTCTGGAAAAATTTGCAATTTCTAATTATCAGACCTTGAAATGCACCCTGCTGAATTCTCAAGGCTAATGTGTTACATATATGTCCCTAATTGGCTTTATCAGATAAAAAAAGCAAAGCAATTCACTATGTACTAACTTCATGACCGTAGCTAGCCTTTTTGTCTGTGGACTAAAGCCCAGATTGCAGTAAAAAGGATGTTAATTTGTTTTTAAAATCATTAAAACTTGGCTGATATGTTATTTTATATCAACACAACAGAAATATACTGTAATTACTAGATGTTTACTGTCCCTTTAATAGATATATCAATTTGTAAAAGGGCTCTGTTTCTTTTTATCCTGTTGAGTGTCTCTTGCAGCAATTTTGCTTTTACTTTTGATTTATCACATCAATGTACTTTGTTCCCATGAGCAGGATATTATTTTAATTGTATCCCTTTGTTTGTTGAAATATAGAATAAAGTTAGCAAAATATCCTGTCAATAGTTATCACTAGGGTGACCATATACACACTTTTTACTTACCATACAGTTGTATCAAATTCTACAATGTTAGTAACATACAAAGATTACTTTAAGGGAATGACTAAGAAAGAGAAATATTAGAAGTCAAATGTCAACAAGTAAAAAAAAAATAGATTTGCAGTGTTTTATTTAGTTATGGATAATTATGGATTAAAGTGGTTTATATATGGCATTTGATCCCAGCTACAATTAAGAGATTTAATTCTCCTTATGCAGTTAAATGGTGTAGAGAATGTAATGCAATATTAGATGCATTCCTTATTGGGTGGAAGTGTGAATTGATAACTATTTTTTTGCAGAATATAAATGCTTGCTCTCCATGGCTGTGTCACTGGCAGATAAAAAGTACACTGCCAATCTAAGAGGTGCATGTGTCCAGGAACTGGTGCAAAGATTAAAGGGACACTAAACTCAAATTTTTTCTTCGTGATTCAGATAGAACATGCAATTTTAGGCAACTTTCTATTTTACTGCTATTATCAATTTTTCTTTGTTCTCTCGTTATCTTTATTTAAAAAGCAGGAATGTGATGCATAGGAGCCGGCCCGTTTTTGGTTTAGAACCTGGGTTACGCTTGCTTATTGGTGGCTAAATGTCGGCCTCCAATAAGCAAGTGCTATCCATGGTGCTGAGCCTAAAATGGGCTGGCTGCTAAGATTTACATTCCTGCTTTGAAAATAAAGATAGCAAGAGAACAAAGAAAAAATGGTAATAGGAGTAAATTAGAAAGTTGCTTAAAATGTCATACTCTATCTGAATCATTAAAGAAACAATTTGAGTTCAGTGTCCCTTTAATGTTGTTGGAGGTTGAAAGTGCCCCCCCCCATCAATCTTTCTGCAATGCTACCGGTATTAATTAACTTTTGGCCAAAGATAAAAGTTTAGACATGTATATGTATGTATCGCTTTGTGTTAAAGCCCTTTGCCTGCCTTTTTTTTCCCCCAACACCTGAGACCTCATATCTTTGAGCCCTTATAACTTTTTATAAAATAATTTTTATTAGATGGTGTTATCATTTATTTGTATAGCACCGCAAAATTCCATAGCGCTGGGTACAAAGATAGGGGTATACAATGACAAGGATTTGTGATAAAACATAACAAACTAAACCAATCTAGTGGAGGAAGAGGGCCCTGCTCCGGAGAGCTCACAGTCTACAGGTTTAGGGTGCAGATACATAAGGTTTGGGGTAGCTTGTCACATGGATTGCAGTTGGAGCAGTGAGTCAGGCAGTTCAAAAATCATTTTGGGAGAATGTGCTGTGGACAGATTAAACAAAATTACATCTTTATGGTAAAGCCCATCATTCTACTGTTTTCAGAAAAAAATGAGGCTATTAAAGAAAAGAATAAAGTCTTGTTTTGGGGTTGCTTTGCTGCTTCAGGCACTGGATGTCTTGACTGTGTGCATGGCATTATGAAATCTGAAGACCACCAAAGAATTCTGTGGTGCAATGTAGGGCCCAGTGTCAGAAAGTTGGGTCTCTGTCAGAGGTCATGGGTCTTACAGCAGGACAATGACCCAAAGCACATGTCAAAAAGCACCCAGAAATGGTTTAAGACAAAGCGCTGGAGAGTACTGAACTGGCCAGCAATGAGTCCAGATCTCAATCCCATAGAGCACCTGTGGAGATATCTCAAAACAGCAGTTGGGAAAAGGAACCCTTCCAATCTAAGAGACCTGGAGCAGTTGGCGAAAGAAGTGTGGTCCAAAATTCCAATAGAGAAGTGTAAGAAACTCATTGATGTTTACAGGAAGTGATTGATTTCAGCTATTTTTTTTCCACTGGGTGTGCTACCAAATATTAAATTAAGGGTGCTAATAATTTTGTCCAGCCCATTTTTTGGAGTTTTGCGTGGAATGTCAGATTCAAACAAAATAAATAAACATGAGAGTGCCTAAACATTTGTAATTGCAACAATTTTCTGGGCTAAGTGGTGCATTATCTGACAGAAATGCAGGGGTGCCAATATTTTTGGCCATGACTGCATAAATAAAAAACTCTGCAATATACTTTCGTTATTTATTTTAGCCCCTTTTCCTGTAATTCCATTCTGAAATTGTGATCTTTGGAAGTGTTATATTCCACACAGCCATTGGCTGCACACTCTAGTGACCTTTTTATAACTGTCACTAATTGGCCACAACAGAGAGAAGGCTACCTAAGTTACAACATGGCAGCTCTCATTGTTTTATAGACACTAAAATTTTACACTTATTTTTTTCAACATTTAAACAGCTAATAAAACTTAAAAAAATATAACTACATATTATTTTCAGACTAATCATTTCTTTAAATGCATCATTCTATCTAGCATTTGTTTAGTGTTTAATATCCCTTGAATATGCATCTCCAAAACAAATTTTGTGTAAATAAACACAAGCATAGTTTTTTTTTCTCAATTTTTTTTATTGAGATTTAATAAACATTACAATGAGATAATAAGGTCACAAAATTCAAATGACTCCAGCCACCATCTTCAATAAAAGACCTTTATTCTTTCATATGTAGGGTCTCAGCAACACATACAACGTTTCAATCCTGCACTAGGCTCTTAGTCATGTCATGTAGTTAGGTCTTTTATTGAAGATGGTGGCTGGAGTCATTTGAATTTTGTGGATATTGAGGAGACTTGGCAGGTCTGTTACTCCGTGCCCCATTGAAAAAGATTACAGGTGTGCTGTTTCCATTTTCTTGGATAATAAGGTCATGACCCATAGATGACCGGCCACAACACAATTGTACAAAGACAATGACAAATGCATATATAATAGAGTCACAAAAACATGTATGATGTGTAGAAAATACAGTGACATAAATATTAGTGACCTTGAAAATTAAAACCTCTATTTTTTTTATTCCTCCTTTGAGCATATATGGTCACTTTTGGACCACCATTAAAACATGAAACATTAAAAGTAGGAGTATATAATTATATAAGGCCGCTTTTGGGCCTTAAAAACACTGTTGAACACAATAACTATAAATGCATGAATATAATATGCGAGAACATGAGGCTGACTCTGACATCTATAGACTGATTTTATATCTATACGAAGCAGGCTTAGGGGGATGGGCAATATGGATTATAAACTGGAGGAGATGGGAATCTCTCTTAGGCTATGAAGGATGAGGATGTGGCATACATTAGATAAAAGGATTGACATTTATGGACCTATAGTAAAACATGTTTAATGGGACCATAACATGAACTCCGAACAAATCAAGTATATAGTATAGGTAAAATACAGCATACTTCTGAACAATAAACTATCTTAGACTGTTGCCCTGTATATAATGAATCAAACATAAGAGAAAATTATCTGTCGAGGACTATAACAGTTAGATAGCCGATCTAGCAATCATACCTATTAGTCGTCATTAGAATTAACCGCTACCTACTTCTTTACTGGATGCACTAAACAAAATAGGAAGAACCCTGTAAGTGTTGCATATAAACTCTATTACTGATAGTATCCTTGGGGGTAAATTGTGCTAGGGAATTGTAAAAGCCTGGAGTGTAAGAACTTCTAAGAGAGAGGCAACAACAGCTTACGCCAGCCTTAACTGATTGATAAACCTCACTATCAAATCCTAGTGTGGGTTTCTATATATATATATATATATATATATATATATATATATATATATATATATATATAGATTAGCTGTATATAAAGGATGAGAGCTCATGTGGACACTAGCTGTAAAAGAATGAACTGCAGTATGTCTTATAAAGAAAAACTGAGTGCGACAGTGAGGCACATTGGACCTATAATGTGTATAGCGTCTATAGGCATATTATATTTGTTATACTTCTTATGCATGTATGGGTATTAGCTCTACTTCTCAGTTGTAATTGTTGTTTTGTGTAGCTATGCTGAGCCAGCACTCTAGGAGGCCACCTCAGACCTAATGTCCCAATTGAAAAATTCCTCTCTTATTTAATGTAGGTTACTCCACTTGCTTAAACAGATAGCTGTCACGCTGTCTCGGCCGCCGACAGCTCAACAACAAGGAGAGTAGGAAGTGTATTGTGGACATCATTGGAAAGACAAACAACATATCTGCCTCTATCCAAAGTGTTAAGTTTCATACAGCTTAGTTTGGTAGCCATCCCATAACTACACAGGAAGTTACAAATAAGAGGATAGGGCTTGCAAAATTGAACTAAAATAACTTTACAGACTATTGCTTAGGTATACACGCTAATCATATTAGTGCTAAAATAAACTCTAAAACCATAAAAAGGGATATTGGAAGGAACCCATATGTAAATTTCACTTGTGGAATAAAAGATCAAGTCCGACAAGTATACATTCTCTGGAACATTTGTAGTCCCAAAAGATACCTCCTGGCCCGCCTGGGCATAATTCTGTTGGCGGTGTGGTTGTTAAAGGATACCAAAAGACAGCCCCATATGTTTGTGTGGTACTAAGTGGGGAAGGAACAAGACAGCTTACAAAGCTGTTATACCCGGATCACCAGTGGGGGGGGGGGGGGGGTTTAGGTGAATGTCTGACCCGCTTCTAGGCCGCCACTGCGTACCTCACCGTTCCAGTACCTCAGGACAAAAGTTGGCATCTCATTTTAGATCAAACTGTTCAGCAAATGTTGCAGTGTTGATATAAGTTAATTTTAATCCTAGATGGAGCCGTAGTTAAGCGATATGCAGTGGATATTAGCTCAACTCTTCAGCCACTGAAATAAACAACCATCATGGCCACTGCCCGGAAGCGTCCCCCTACAAGCATAGTTTTTATAAGTAACATGTAATTTTTATTTAACATACAGTTTAAATATATATTTTAACAAATGTATGTATTGATATGTGTATGTCAGAGGAGAACTCTCAACTTAGGCCTAGGGGGCAACTGCAACACATACTGATGATTGTTCTGTCACAACACTGTTTTCTTTGCACTTTTTATGCCATTCGTGATTTGCCTCCAACACCAATTAATTCTTATTGTATACGCCACCTAAAAGCTGGTGAAAATTATTTGCGGAAGTTGACAAGAATATAGTCTCAAACGTATTGATTGATTCATTAATTACTTGGAAAAGTGCCTTGATAAATGATGGATGATGAAAAATCCACATGTCAATTAGCTGTGAATGATTTGACATGAATCGTGATTGAAAGCAAGTTTGCTGGGTCAAACAATCCTTTAATTTTAATGGCGTTAGTACGTTGATAAATTCTATAAGTGGACTTTGACGCAAAAAAACATGCAAATCGCAAGTTGACACCTTGATAAATGTGTCCCAAACATGAAGCATCTGCCACTTCAGCTATGCAATCTGTTCTGAAGAATTCAGCTTAATTAGATGAGTATTTGGCTCTATTGAATAACCATTAAACCACCCTCCTTGTAAACTCTGGCTACTGCAAATACAAATTGCTTAAAGGGATACTAAGCCCAATTTTATTCTTTTATGATTCGGATAGAGCATGCAATTTTTAAGCAATTTTCTAATTTACTCCTATTATCAATGTGTCTTCATTCTCTTGGTATCTTTATTTGAAAAAGCAGGAATAAAAGCTTAGGAGTCTGCCCATTTTTGGTTAAGCACCCTGGATAGCGCTTGCTGATTGGTGGCTACATTTAGCCACCATTCAGCCAGGGCTACCCAGATGCTGAACTTAAAATGGGCCAGCTCCTAAGCTTTTATTCCTGCTTTTCAATTAAAGATACCAAACGAACGAAGAAAAATTGATAATAGTAGTAAATTAGAAAGTTGCTTAAAATGGCACGCTCTATCCGAATCATAAAAGAAAGAAAAAAAATTGGGTTTAGTATCCCTTTATTTGAAAAAAGTCCAGTTAACCTGATTGTTTGGATAACATTTGGATAACCAGAACCTCAGAACTGGTGTCTCTTGAGGAATACTCTTGTCCTTAAATGAATAACTTCCTTTAACCTTTGTTTTTACCTTCCCCCGCACCCCCTGGAAGACATCTTATCTCTTGTTTCTATATTTCCCTTTTATTGCTATTTTTACTAATATACTGGCATATCTTCAGTAGTTGTATTCTCTCTCTAAGATGCTAAGACCAATCAGCAACTTACATACTTTTTTTGTCTCAATGGAGCGTACTTTGAAATCTTAGTGAATCACGGGCACTGTTCCCTCTCTTGTTCATTAAACGTGAGATGACACAGCTGTCAATGATTCAGAGTAAAAACAGGAACAATCTTTGCCTAGTTAGTTGTTGTTATAGATTTGACAAGTAACATGCCAACATTAGTCATTTCTTGGCAACTGAAAAAATGAATGAATTTATATACAAGAAACAGAATATGGGCTGAAACATGGTAATCTGCATGGGAAACTGAGGACGGGAGGATGAGCACATATTCTACAACCACACAATATAAATTCTTTGTTGGAAATAAATACTAAGCGTCAGTTAATAATGTTTTCGCTTTGTGAGGACAATTAATATAATTGCACAATTTGTGCGCATACAATATGCAGTTTGATGCATTACCAGGACACCTAGAAAACAAAGAATATTTAACAAAATACGTTCACATTTCTCAGTGTGAGGTCTAATTATATAAGATTTTTTTTATTAAATGGTGACAACTTGGAATGAAAAGTCAGAATGTAAATTGACATTTTGCCTGCTGTATGCATTTTAAAACTGAGAAAGCCAGTATGTTGGTCTCACATGAATGTTTCCAATAAATGAATTGAGGGTATTCTCTTGACAGATTAATATTAGAAAAGAAACACTATGTGCTAGGTCCTGTCCCTGTTGCACTGTGTCATATGAGGGCTGCTGCATAGTGACAACCTTGCACCTTTCTGATAACTGTGACTTCTAAGAGATCAATCTCCTGTTGGAAATTAAAGGGACACTCAAGTCAAAATAAACTTTTATGATTCAGATAGAACAGCAGTTTTAAGACACTTTCCAGTTTACTTCCATTATCAAATTGTGCACAGTGTTTTTATATTCTCACTTTCTGTGGAACACGATCTGTTTTCATTATAGCTGACTTGAGCTGGTGTAAAGTCTTTAAACCAGTTGCAATGCACCTGAAAACGCAATGAGAATGGAATAGAAATAAATTATCCTTGGATAGCATTAGGGATGTGAGAATGTGGTGAAAGTGCAATTCGCTTGGTAAAACTAATAGTTCTGTGGAATTTGTTTTGGACAATCGAATATTGAATATAATTAGATTGAAGATCCACATTAAAATTTTAAAATGTAACATTTGCATTAACAAATACTATTCAGAAGTTCAATATATCATGTGGTAGGGAATTTATTAAATCCTATATAATAAAAGGCCAGGTATGTTTGTCAGATGCAGTCATGCGCAGTAGAGACTGCGTGAGGACAAACATACCTGGCCTTGAGCAGCAAAGTGTTTTTCGGAAGCTGCCGTGGAGGGGGCGCGGTCGGGTGGGGTCGACGTGACGGGGGCATGGCTGGACATGACGTGGCGGGGACATGGCCGGGTGTGACATGATAGGGGACGTGGCTGGGCGTTCTGTGATGGGGGCATGACCAAGCGGGCGTGTCGTGATGGCGGCGTGTTCAAGCGGGCGTGGTGAGTGGGCATGGTCAGGCGGGGGAGAAAGCAACTGAGGGGAGAGAGCAAAACAGAGGGGAGAAGCAGAAGAGAGGAAGGGGTGAGAGAAAACAAAAGAGAAGAGTGGAAGAGAGAGAGCAAAAGAGAGGAGGGAGAGAGCAAAAGAGCAGGAGGAATTAGAGAGCAAAAGAGAGAGAGAGAGCAAAAGAGAGGGGGGTAGAGAGAGAGAGCGCAAAAGAGAGGGGGAGAGATAGCAAAATAGAGAGGGAGAGAGAGCAAAAGAGAGGGGGGGAGAGAGAGCAAAAGAGAGGGGGGAGAGAGAGAGAGCAAAAGAGAGGGGGGAGAGAGAGAGCAAAAAGAGAGGAGGCAGAGAGAGAGAGACCAAAAGAGGGGGGAAATAGAGAGCAAAAGAGAGAGAGAAAAAGAGAGGGGGGAAAGAGAGAGAGAGCAAAAGAGAGGGGAGAGAGAGCAAAAGAGAAGGGGAGAGAGAGAGCAAAAGAGTGGGGGAGAGAGAGCAATAGAAAGGGAGGGGGAGAGTGCAAAAGAGAGGAGGGAGAGAGAGAGCAAAAGAGAGGGGATAGAGAGAAAAACCAAAAGAGAGGAGGGAGAGAGAGCAAAAGAGAGGGGGAAAGAGAGAGAGCAAAAGAAAGGGGGATAGAGAGAGCAAAAGAGAGGAGAGAGAGAAAAAGAGGTGTGAGAGAGCAAAAGACAGGTCGGTTGGAAAAGAGAGCAAAAGAGGGGAAAGAGAGAGAGCAAAAGAGAGGGGGAGAGAGAGCAAAAGAGAGGGGGAGAGAGATCAAAAGAGAGGGGGAGAGCAAAATAGAGGGGAGAGAGTGAGCAAAAGAGAGGGAGAGAGTGAGCAAAAGAGAGGGAGAGAGTGAGCAAAAGAGAGGGAGAGAGATAGCAAAAGAGGGGACAGAGAGCAAAAAAGAGAGGAGAGAGAGCAAAAAAGAGGGGAGAGAGAGCAAAAGAGAGGGGGAGAGAAATAGAGCAAAAGAGAGGGGGAGAGAGAAAGAAAGCAAAAGAGAGGGGAGAGAGAGAAAGAGAGGGGGAGAGATAGAGAGCAAAAGAGAGGGGGGAGAGAGAGAGCACAAAAAAGAGGGGGGAGAAAGAGCGCAAAAGAGAGGGGGAGAGAGAGAGCACAAAAAAGAGGGGGGAGAGAGAGCACAAAAAAGAGGGGGGAGAGAGCAAGGGGTGGGACCGCAGTACTTAAAAAAATTGGCCCGTGTACACGGCTTTAGGACTATTGATACATAATAGATAAAAAATATATTGATTAAAAATTTTTTATTTCAAATATTATATTTAAAGAGAGCATTAGACATAATACTATTACAAATATACAGATTCAAAATTTTCTATTCCGTATATTGTAAAATTAAATTATTACATTTAAAGAGAGCATTAGAAATACTATTACAAATATATTGATTAACATTTTTCTATTTCTGATATTGCATAATTAAATTTGAATTAGTATATTATATTAGAAAAAAAATGAATATTATATTTAAAGATAGCATTGGAAATACTATTACATTATACAAACATGCAAAATTCAAACGGATGTGTTAAGATTAGATTCATTTTTAGAATATTGCAAAACATTCCCCTATCTCCAGCTGGCATGTCAGAGGGATCCTCTAATCCCTAGCCACAACTGCAATGAACTCTAAAGAAGTACTTCCCACTGCAATTGATCATAACTAACTTGTCTCATACAGTAATTAACCCCACATGACATAGCTCCCAGCTAATACACTGGTCTGGCCACCACAATAGCCCTCACCACTGAAAAATTCCCTACATAGTCATCTGACAGTAGCACCACTCCAACATCCAAGCACTTGGCCTTTTAACACCGAAATATCACCCCAAAACACTTCTCTCCAACCTATAAACCCTCAAAAAGAAAACCCTTACAAAAAATAAACAAGTTGTGGGCAGACATGTATGAAATATGTGAAATACAGCAGCTTATATTGTTTAGGGCAGCTATTCCGAAATATCTTGCTGGAGTGTGTCATCCACACAACCTTGTACCTTTGCATTAGAAAAGAATAGGAGGTCAAAGGGGCTGCGGTAAGAAGGGGCTATGGGGCACTGAAGTTAGCTGTTAACTTGTCTTCATTTCTAGAGTGTTAATCTAGAACAAGTATGGAAGGGATCATCTAATTTAAAATTATATTAATCCTTGTTAATTTTTTTCTTTGATTTATATTTTTAAACATGCTTGCCCTAGTGCTTGAAATCTTAATTAAATGAATATCTTATTAAAGTACAGTATTGTAAAGGTATAGTGCAATTACTTTTCTAGTTGTCAAGATTGAAGTGTATAGAAGATGGTTTGATAGCGAAGGCCAGGAACAGGTGGATCAAGAACCAGTAGATCCGTAACCAGGCAACAATACTAAAGTAGTAACATGAACATTACTCAAGTAGTAACAAGAACAGTAGTCAGGAGCCAGGCAGCAATACTCAAGTAGTAACATGAACATTAGTCAAGAACCAGGCAGCAATACTAAAGTAGTAACATGAACAGTAGTCAAGAACCAGGCAGCAATACTAAAGTAGTAACATGAACAGTAGTCAGGAACCAGGCAGCAATAATTAAGAAGTAACATGAACGATAGTCAGGAACCAGGCAGCAATACTTAAGTAGTAACATGAACAGTAGTCAGGAACTAGGCAGCAATACTAAAGTAGTAACATAGACAGTAGTCAGGAACCAGGCAACAATACTAAAGTAGTAACATGAACAGTAGTCAGGATTCAAGAACCAGGCAGCAATACTTAAGTAGTAACATGAACATTAGTCAGGAACCAGGCAGCAATACTTAAGTAGTAACATGAACAGTAGTTAGGAATAGGGTTGCCACCTCAGCCATGTTTTCCTGGACACTTATGAGTTACACATGCTGCAGGGTGGGCAGGGAGGGACATAAATAATGCTGTCCAGGATCACTATTCGTGTGCTGTCTAGGGTTGCAATTCATGTTCCCCTCTGCTCACAATTTAGCATGTGTAACTCATAAGTGTCCAGGAAAACATAGCCGAGGTGGCAACCCTAGTTAGGAACCAGGCAGCAATACTAAAGTAGTAACATGAACAGTAGTCAGGAGCCAAGCAGCAATACTAAAGTAGTAACAAGAACAGTTATCAGGAACCAGGCAGCAATACTTAAGTAGTAGCATGAACAGTAGTCAGGAGCCAGGCAGCAATACTTAAGTAGTAACATGAACAGTAGTCAAGAACCAGGCAGCAATACTAAAGTAGTAACATGAACAGTAGTCAAGAACCAGGCAGCAATACTTAAGTAGTAACATGAACAGTAGTCAGGAACCAGGCAGCAATACTTAAGTAGTAACATGAACAGTAGTCAGGTAAAAGGCAGCAATATTAAAGTAGTAACATGAACAGTAGTCAGGAACCAGGAACCAATACTTAAGTAGTAACATGAACAGTAGTCACGGCTTATGACTTTCGTTGTGGGCGGATCAGGTGAGACGCATGTTTCTGGCATCCTGAGGCTGTGTATCATAGCCGCCATCCGCCACCACCCATTGTGAGCCCATTGTTAGGAGTTGCTCAAGAGTTGACCGGCTAACGGGGCAAAATACAGCTGATGCTGCATAGAAGGGTCGGAAGTCGGATACCGCTGAAGCGGCTTAGAATTTGGTTTACCATCTGACCTCCCTCCTACTGCCTGCCATGACTTCGGGTTACATCAAAGAAGGGAAAGGCTAAAGCTGTTTTGGAGTGGGGTCTCCACGGGGTGCCTGAGCCGTGATCTAAGAATAAGGAGCTGATAATCCCTACATTTCCCAGCGACTACAAAGTTTTCTCCTTCACCCCTGCACCTCTCTCCCAGGATTCTCTGAAGGCTTGAGTGCTGTGAGAGCGGCTAAACACTGCAGCTTTCAGTGTTTGCCTAAGAGATAGGAGT
This sequence comes from Bombina bombina, assembly GCF_027579735.1. Lineage (NCBI taxonomy): Eukaryota > Metazoa > Chordata > Amphibia > Anura > Bombinatoridae > Bombina > Bombina bombina. Next base: position 1,221,015,676 of record NC_069500.1, on the reverse strand, counting down.
CAAACATCAAGGTGGGTATAGGTGACTGTAAGTATGAAAAACTTACATTTAATCTGTGTGTCATGTGGAATTGCTGGGGTTGTATAACTTTCAAGACGGGGAAAGCACCTTATACTTGAACAGACAAACCTGCTAAGTGTTCTCTGTGTGTCTTACCATTTTGAAGTCTTATGATTCCCCCCAAAAGACTGGGGCTTCCCATATTTACTAAGAAACACCCTTGGATCTAATATGACTTTGGCTGATGATCTGTCCTCTGTCTTCTATTTATATATGCCATAAAGATACCAAAAGGTTTAAACCTGACCATCACATATGTTTGGAGTTTTTCTAAGTAAAGGAGGAAGCCTGAAGGATAACAGTCTACCCAGTACAGCGCTTTTGCTTCCTCAGAGGATCTATGGGACTTTACTATAACATATTCACTGGGCCTGCAACAGGACTCCTGAATTTGGTATTACTACCATAAACTCAAAACCCACAGTTGTCACCCGGATACTTTGCTATCTAGAACTGGTTATCTAGAACTGTATTGGGTCATTGCTGTAATTATACAGAAATTAACGCCTAGATTACGAGTCTTGCGTTAGCCTTAAAAAGCAGCGTTGAGAGGTCCCAACGCTGTTTTTTAACGCCCGCTGGTATTACGAGTCTGACAGGTACAGGTGTACCGCTCACTTTTCTTCCGCGACTCGAGCTTACCGCAGATCCCCTTACGTCAATTGCGTATCCTATCTTTTTAATGGGATTTGCCTAATGCTGGTATTACGAGTCTTGGAAGAAGAGAGCGGTAGACCCTCTAGTGTCAAGACTCCTACCGCATTTAAAAGTCAGTAGTTAAGAGTTTTATGGGCTAACGCCGGAACATAAAACTCTTAACTAAAGTGCTAAAAAGTACACTATAACCCATAAACTACCTATTAACCCCTAAACCGAGGCCCCCCACATTGGAAACACTTTAATAAATATATTAACCCCTAATCTGCCGATCGGACATCGCCGCCACTTAAATATATTAACCCCTAAACCGCCGCACTCCCGCCTAACATCGCTGACACCTACTTACATTTATTAACCCCTAATCTGCCAACCCCAACATCGCCGCTACTATATTAAAGGTATTAACCCCTAAACCTAAGTCTAAACCTAACCCCCCCTAATTTAAATATTGTCAGCCGCTCTGGAATCAATCCGGGATGTAACCCAACTGCTAGCGTGAATTGAAAGCACACGCTAGCACACTGAGAAATATCCAGGACGTGACCCACTCAGGAAGCAGATTAGAAGATAACAAAAATGAATATTGTTCCAGAATGCAGGAAAGCCACAAAGGTTTAAACGTCCCTTTAAGTAGTACAAAGAACAAAAAGGAAATGCTCTTACTTGAAGCTTCTGAAAAAGGTCCTCTTTAGCAGGCTTGTAAAACAAAGGAAAAGTTCTCTTTTGCAGCTTGTAAAAGTATAATGTCCCTTTAAGCAGGCAAAGTTCTCTTTTGCAGCTTGTAAAAGTAAATGTCCCTTTTAAGCAGGTGTATAACAAACAGAAAGGCAAAATTCTCTTTTGCAGCTTGTAAAAGTAAATGTCCCTTTTAAGCAGGTGTATAACAAACAGAAAGGCAAAGGTAAAGGCCAAAGCAAGGTCAGGCAGGCAGAAGTCGGCATCCAAATATCAGCAAAAGGTATAGGCAAAAGACAGGGTCAGACAAGCAGAAGTCGGCATCCAAGTATCAGCAAAAGGGTAATAGCTACAGGCAAGGTCAGGCAGGCAGAAGTCAATGTCCAAATATCAGCAAGTAGGGATTAGGCAAGAGGCTTGGTCAGGCAGGCAGAAGTCGGTACACAGAAGAACAAAACTGATATGGTACTCACGATCCAGGGAAACAAACAAACGGGCCCAGATTCAGATCTCCCGCCGAGATTTAAAGGGCAGGAGCGTAACCGTCATCAGAGGGGTGTGAGAGAAAGCGTCATGTTGCTAAGCAACATGACGTCAGAGACACAGAGGAGTTCCGGGAGCCGCGGCGACACGGCGATGAACGGAAGCGCTCATGACAGCACCCCCTCCTCAAGGACCCCTCCGGGGGACAGGACCAGGTCTATCAGGATGAGTCTTGTGGAAGGTCTTGACCAATATAGGAGCATTTACTTGATGAGCAGGTTCCCAAGAACGTTCCGTGACTGGATAACCCTTCCAATGAATGAGATAATACAATTTCTTGCCCCGCAATTTGGAATCTAGAATATGGCTGATCTCAAACTCAGGATGTCCATGCACCAATAACGGTGGAGGTTTAGAAAAAGGCTTAGAATACCTGTTAATCATCACAGGTTTTAAAAGAGAAACATGGAATACCGGATGGACTTTGAGAGACTTGGGTAAAGCTACCCGATAAGCAGTGGAACATACCTGACCCAGTATTCGGAAAGGACCCACATATCGTGGTCCCAATTTGTTAGAAGGTTGTTTCAGGCGAAGAAATCGAGAGGAAATCCAAACTTTATCACCAGGGCGATATTTGGGAGCCCTTTTCCGTCGAAGATCCGAAAAGAACTTGTAACGTCTAGAAGTTACAGAAAGCATACGATGTATCTTCTGCCAATGTCGAGTTAATCTTCGGGCTGTAAGATCAGAAGCAGGATTCACTGTGGAGGAAGTATGCAAAGGGAATGTCCTAGGCTGATATCCGTAAGCTGCATGAAAAGGAGAAGTCTGAAGGGAGGAATTGTACCGGGCATTATGGGCCAATTCAGCCAAAGGAAGGTAAGAAGTCCAGTTAGAATGATAATGATCCACATAATGTCTAAGATATGTTTCAAGACACTGGTTTACTCTTTCAGTCTGACCATTCGATTGTGGGTGGTGAGAAGTAGAGAGAGATATAGTAGTACCAAAATGTTTACAAAGTGACCTCCAAAATCGAGAAACGAATTGTACCCCTCTATCTGAAACAATATCTAGAGGAAATCCATGGATTCTTACAATATGTAGAATAAAAAGTTCAGAGAGTCTTTTGGCAGATGGTAATCCTGGCAAGGGTACAAAATGAGCCGTCTTAGTGAACCTGTCGACCACCACCCAGATAGTATTGTTCCCAGTGGACAAGGGAAGATCGGTAATAAAGTCCATGGATACATGAGTCCAAGGCTGGTGAGGTATAGGCAATGGTTGGAGTAATCCTGAAGGAAGTTGGCGTGGAGTTTTGTTCATGGCACATTGTGTGCATACTGAGACGTAATCCTTCACATCTTGAGAGAGTGTAGGCCACCAGACATGTTGTTTGAGGTTTCGAGTGGTAATACTGATGCCAGGATGTCCAGAAAGGGGACTATCATGAGCCCAAAATAAAATCTTGGAACGAAGGCGTTCAGGAACAAAGAGTAAACCATTGGGAGGTTTACAGGACAAAGGAAGATGCTCTTGAGCGGACTGTAATTCTTGTAACCAAGAAGTTGTTAACTGGGCAATGACTTCATGAGGTTGGAGAATGGTACCAGACTCAGGAACTGGGGTATCTTGAAATTGTCTGGAAAGTGCGTCTGCTTTAATATTTTTTGAACCAGGTATGTAAGACAAATTATAGTGAAACCGAGAGAAGAATAAGGACCAGCGTGCTTGCCTGGAATTTAGTCGTTTGGCTGTTTGGAGATACAGAAGGTTCTTATGATCAGTAAGTATAGTAAATGGCAAAGAAGTACCTTCCAGCCAATGTCTCCATTCATCCAATGCCATCTTGATGGCAAGCAACTCTTTATTCCCTACGTCATAGTTAAATTCGGAAGGAGTGAATTTTTTAGAGAAAAAAGCAACAGGATGAATCCTTCCAGTCTCTGGTATTCGTTGAGACAGAACCGCTCCAGCAGCAACAGAGGAAGCATCCACCTCCAGAATAAATTGAAACTCAGGATTTGGATGACGAAGGATAGGAGCTGAGGAAAAAGCTTCTTTGAGAGATTCAAAAGCTTCTATAGCCTCAGACGGCCATACTTTACAGTTTTGTCCTTTTCTTGTGAGAGAAGTAAGAGGAGAAGTAATAGTAGCAAAATTCTTGATGAACTTTCTGTAATAATTGGCGAAGCCTAGGAAACGTTGTAAAGCCTTCAAAGAATCAGGTCTAGGCCAATCCAAAATGGCAGAAAGTTTAGTAGGGTCCATTTCGAATCCAGATGCCGATATTACATAACCCAGAAAGGGTATGGATTTTTGATGGAAAGAACATTTCTCCAGTTTAGCAAACAGATGGAATTCTCTTAGACGTTGAAGTACTTTCTTGACGTGGTGCACATGATCTTGGTGGTTCTGAGAAAAAATTAAGATGTCGTCCAGGTATATGATAACAAAAATATTCAAAAAATCACGAAAGATCTCATTTACAAAATGCTGGAAAACCGCCGGAGCATTGCATAGCCCGAAGGGCATGACCAAATATTCATAATGCCCAAATCGAGTGTTAAAGGCAGTCTTCCACTCATCTCCTTTGCGTATACGGATCAAGTTGTATGCACCACGTAGGTCGAGTTTGGTGAAAATGGTGGCTCCCTGAAGATAAGTAAAAAGTTCAGGAATAAGGGGCAGAGGATAACTGTTCTTGATGGTAATCTGATTCAATCCACGATAATCAATACAGGGTCTTAATCCGCCATCCTTTTTTCCCACAAAAAAGAAACCAGCCCCTACAGGGGAAGAGGAGGGTCGAATAAATCCTCTAGCCAGATTGTCTTTTATATATTCTTCCAGAGCCATGTTTTCTGGTTTAGAAAGTGGATATGTCTTGCCTCGAGGATAGGCAGCCCCAGGAAGGAGGTCAATGGGACAATCAAAAGGGCGATGAGGAGGAAGACGTTCCGCTTCTTTTTTGGAGAAGACATCCACAAAGTCATGGTAATGCATAGGTAAGGATTCCGGAGTTTCAACTGTGAGAGCAATAGTGAGTGGTAACTTAGTAATCTTTTGAAGACATTCAGTCTGGCATGTAGATCCCCAGGAAGTGAGTTCACCGAAAGTCCAAGAAAAAATGGGATTGTGAATCTGGAGCCAGGGTAATCCCAAGATAATGGGAAATTGCGGAGTGGGAATGACATCGAAACAAATTGTCTCAGAATGAAGTATTCCTACGGTGAGGATTAAGGGTTGAGTAGAAAACTGAATGTATCCAGAACCCAAAGGATCTCCACTGACCGTAGAGACTGAAATGGAATACTCCTTCTTTAGTAAGGGTATAGAATGAGTAGAAACAAATGTAGAGTCAATGAACACACCTCCAGCACCAGAATCAATTAGAGCTTGGGTATAGATCTTCTTATGTCCAATTAGAAGAGTTACTGGAACAAAGAGTTTCTTGTATAGGGAATGACCACTATTTTGGCTTAACTCAGTTCCCTGGACTAGAGTTAAGCCCTGGCTTTTACTGGCCT